>NC_091690.1:85416304-85721086 GCF_041296265.1 Equus caballus | reverse complement strand
ATAGACATCAATTCATTAATTTGCATTCTGAATCTACAAACTTGCCTAACTATACTGTCATCCAATCCATACTTCTACTTTTCTTCTACAAGGATAACATCAAACGATGACAAATGCATAAACCTCATTTCCCCAATTTATTAGTCTAAGCAGAAGCTGACTTTTTGTTAACTCAAGCATACTTTCATCAGGATAGTTTCTGAGGATTGAGTCAGTTTTCCTTACCCCCAACTCCATTCACCATGATTAAATAAATATTATCTTTTTAAATAGTCACACTCTAATATCAAAAGCCGTATTTGTATTCCTATCATGCATTCTTAACAGGAGTCCTATCACTCCCAAGAAGGTGAAAATTGGTTCTTGGGAGCAAAAAAAAAAAAAATCCTTAAAAACCTTAAAGGTTTGTGGCCCTCCAAATACCACAGTACACAAACAGATATACTGTAAATCTCTGGTATTAAAATTTCATAGATAGGGTGGGATGATTTAGGGGAAAAAAATCTCTAAAAAGTCTCTTTAGGGGGGTGATAGTGAAAATAAGGTTGAGAAACACTGATGATGTAAAGTAGTTCTGCTCCCGGCAGAACATTAGATCACACTCCGAGAAAGTTCCCTAACGCACTGAGGCCATCCTGAGGCTGCCTACTCAGAAGCTGCTGCTAACATGAAGTCACGTACACCCTATTTTAACTGTAGTCTTAAGAGATCTCTGAAAACCTTACTATGTACGATGGGTGTTTTTTTCTTTATGCTTACTCTTTTTAGATCTCTTTACCGTAGTATTTTGTATTACAGACCATCCCCACTCCTCCCTGGCCCTTCATCCCATTATCATGGTTTTCTCTCACTTCTACTTACTAGGTTGGCTTTGAATTAACTCTTAAGCAGCAGCTCATTCTTATTTGCAGTCAATTTCTCTAGGATGAAAAATTACCTTTAACCAGAAAGTAGGTCTTAGTCTGAAATCTCTTGCACATTAGGAACTGAAAACAGATATAGTCAAAGCTACAAATTGCTAGTGGACTGCCTTCTGTATAATTCGAACAACTAGAATATTAGACATTTTGAGAAAACAAAATTTTCTGCATAAGGAGTGGAAGATGTATGATCCAGGAATTCTGCAGCTAGGTACATCTTAGAACAGTGTTATTAAAAGTGTGGTCCAGGGGCCTGCCTGGTAGTATCATGAATGGGTTTGCACATTCTGCTTTGGCAGCCTGGGGTTCACAAGTTCAGATCCCAGGCATGAATTTACACAGTACTCGAAGCCATGCTGTGGTGACGTCCCACAGACAAAAAACACAGGAAGATTGGCACAGATGTCAGCTCAGTGACAATCTTCCTCAAGTAAAAAGTAGAGGATTGGGGCTGGCCCCGTGGCCAAGTGGTTAAGTTTGCACGCTCCACTGCAGGCGGCCCAGTGTTTCGCTGGTTCGAATCCTGGGCACGGACATGGCACTGCTCATCAAACCATGCTGAGGCAGCATCCCACACGCCACAACTAGAAGGACCCACAACGATGAATATACAACTATGTACTGGGGGGCTTTGGGGAGAAAAAGAAAAAAAAAAAGCAGAGGATTGGCAACAGATATTAGCTCAGGGCCAATCTTCCTCACCAAAAAAAAAAAAAAAAAAGTGTGGTTCACAATAAGATAAACACAGAAATTAAGAGTAAATGTTCAGAAATTTTCATAGCAATTTGACATTGTTGAGACATTTTTATTGTATTTTACAAAAGCATCAATCTACAACAGATTGGGGGAAAAATTCCAAAGCTCAATTCTTTACTATATAGTTTGACACCAGGAGACAAGAACACAAATGCATGTAGCTGTACTGTTTGGGGTAGCAAGAAAACTAGACACAATCCATGTGCCCACCAATAACAAAATGGAGAAATTTCGGTATAACCATACAGTGGAATACAACAGTGAAAATGAATGAAGTATGGCTATATACCATATGAATGAATCCCAGAAACAAATGATTAATAAGAAACGCAAGTCACAGAAGGATACACACAGTATAATTTCATATGTGTAAAATAAAATATACATTGAAATACTTTTAAGGAACATAAATATATGGAAACTATAAAGAAATTCAAGATGGTGATCATCTCTAAGGGAGAAGAAAAGGACACTGGATTGGAATGGCACAGAGGGACTTCAAAGTTATTGGTAATGTTCAAAGTTAATGGTAATGGTGGGGAGATGGTGTTTGTTATCCTTAGTCTCTATACTTGATGCATATTTTATAGGTATACATTCAGCTTTAATAAAAAATTAAGAATTTAGGAAGGTAAAGAAGTAGAGACAATGACTAGAGAAAACTCTAGAGAAATTGTGCTGTGAAAGGCTAGAATGAAATGGAGCAATAGTTGGAAAAAAAATGAGGATAATACTTTTGTTGTTGTTAACATGGTGGGTTCTAGAGCTTGTGTGTACTTGATAGGAATGATCCAGGACAGTAGGAGAACTAATGATGTAGGACAGTGAGAGATATATGCAAAGGAGAAAAATCCATAGCGAAAATGTTGCTCAATGTCTCTATAATATTAGCACTTAGATAAAAATTTAAACTAGGAAACAGTAACAGAGTATTAGCCGTTATTTATCAGATTCTGATCTGTGAATCACTAGTTGTTCATCAGGGTCTCGAATATTTAGAGGGAAAAAAGAATCGATTTAGTTTACATATATTTCAAAATTGTAAAATGTAAGATTAATTCTGATATCCACAGAAATCTCATCATCACCTTGATAACCATTATATTCTCAAAAGCTGGGCAGGTGCCCTAAAGCCTACATTGTTCTGTAATAGTACAAATCATCTTAGCTAAAGTATTTTCAGGTCATTCAAATATTATTGTTTATATCAGTTAAATTTGCATTTCATTGTGTTGCATTATATCCCTAATCAAAATAATAAATGGCTCAAAATTGGTTTCCTAAAGCTTAAAATATTAATAAAAACCGTAACATAAATAACTCAGAATAAATGCTAAGCATAGATCAAAAATAAGCCTTAATGCAAGCAGAATACTAATCTGTGCATGTCATAATACCACACAAACCCATAAAAACAAAAATACTACTAAGACATACAACAGTGACTATCTAAAAGCTGGATTTTTTTTTAGACTTGCAATTCATTGACCCTATATTCTTCTGCATGTTGCCCACTTTGAAACTTTACCAAATAATGATAGGAAGCCATGGAAACTTTTATGACATATTCAAACAAAACTTTTAATAAAAGCCTTTTTGGTAAATCAATAAATAGAATTTTTATTGAATAAGCACAAAATGCTTTCTTATGTGAAACTAAAGATTTTTGTTCTTAAAACAAGAGACAAAAACTATAGAGGAATCATTCAGATTCTGTGCTTCTCATAGCAAAAGGACGTTAAAATAAAAAAAGACAAACTATTGCCAAGACACTTGTAATACTAGCCTCATAGATGATAAACATTACACTGGAAGAGAGAACAAATCAAATAACATCCAAAATGTATTTACAAATGACATCCTAGGACATCACAGAATTTAAAAAGCATATAATGTAAATAATTACTGTCACATTCATACACAGCAGATACCTTACTTTATTACTGGAGAAACGAACTCATGTGTTGAGTCCAAATGAGCTCGTGGTGAGTGTGCAATACATATGAGGAAGGATGGTAGACAACTTTTATGTGTTTATCACAGAAAAACCCATACTACAAAAGATGATTTTTTCTCCTATTTAATGTTTATTTTGTGAACTATGATAAAGACTGGAAAAAGTGTGTTGGAGTCAGCTCAGAGAATCAGGTTATCTGTACAGCAAGGAAGAACTCTGCTAAACAATAAGAGTATCTCCTAACTACAAACCTACGTGCTACTTTATTCACAGAAAATAGCTGGTGGTTAAAACACAGATACTGGGCCTGATCCAGTGTTAAAGAAATAGCATAAATGTAAATGCACTCAGTTTTTAGCCACAGAGTATACATCCTCTAAGTGTGCTGTGGAAAAATGGAGCAAATATAAAAGTACAAAAAAACAAATATAGAGGTCAGCCCAGTAGCATAGTGGTTAAGTTCACGCTCTGCTTCAGCAGCCCAGGGTTTGCAGGTTTGGATCCCAAGTGCGGACCTACACACCGCTCATCAAGCCATGCTGTGGTGGCATCACACATACAAAAAATAGAGGAATCTTGGCACAGATGTTAGCTCAGGGTCAATCTTCCTCACCAAAAAAAAAAAAGCAAAGAAAATATACAAGCATAAACAGTAAATATAACAGTATTTTCTTCAATAAAATGCAAAGAATTTCTATTTCTCAAGCTTTTAAATATAATAATGTCCATTAACTTAGCAATTGACACAGCCCTAAAAATAATCTTCAGTGAGAAATATCTACAATTCCAGGGTCCATGCTGAATCTGACTATGCAGAATCAACAGCCAAAAAGCACTTGCTGTCTTCTGTCATAAATTATTATTTTGCTTGGGTTTTTCCAATTTAAGAGAATTAGAGAAAATAAAAAAATTTGGTTGGATATAGAATGAACCAACAACACAACCTATTCACTCATCACTGAGCTGAAGTAGAGATACCTTTAATATTGCAATGTTCACTGATATAAAAATACTGTAATTTTTTAGTTTTTAAAAATTATGGTGAATCATTTTTATACATTTATTTAAAACTAGTGGGGGCCTACCATGCATACTGAATATATAGTGGATGGTACATGGATATTAAAAGTTTAAGAAACATTTGTAGAAGCATTCATTCCTCTTACATAATAATCTGTAGCTCTTTTAAAATCTTATTTCCAAGTAGCAGACAGTATATGTTCTGTATATACATTGTGCCCAAGTCAGCAAAACTTCAGGCATCTAATCTTCAATCCCAATACCAAAGTAGATCCTGTAAATAATTTAAATATAAAAATAAATAAATAATATAGCTAAATTCTGAATTTTAGTAAAAAATAGAAATTATAGTGACTACAGTATGTTCTCAAAACATGGTTCTGTTATACTGTAAGACATCCTTTAATGAAAGTATGAAATTTTAATTTGCTGCTTTTAGGAGCTTCCATTATTATACAGTCAGGAATTGTTTAACAACAGGGATACGTTCTGAGAAAGGCATCGTTAGGGAATTTCACTTTTGTGTGAACATCATAGAGTATACTTACACAAACCTAGATGATACAGCCTCCTACACACCTAGGCTACATGGTATAGTCTATGCTCCTAGGCAACAAACCTGTACAGCATGTTACTGTACTGAATACAGCAGGCAACTGTAACACAATGGTATCTGTGTATCTAAACATAAAAAAGGTACAGTAAAAATACAGTAAAACATTTTTTTAAAAATCATACACCTGTATAAAGCCCTTACCATGAACGGAGCTTCCAGGACTGGAAGTTGCTCTGGGTGGTGAGTCACTGAGTGAGGGGTGGGTGAATGTGGAGGCCTAGGACATTACTGGACACTACTGTAGACTTCATCAACGCTCTACATTTAGGCTACACTAAATTTATTTAAAAATTTTCCTTTCTTCAATAATAAATTAACCTAAGCTTACTGTAACTTTTTTACTTTATAAACTTTTAATTTTTTAAAATTTTTTGACTTTTGTAATAAGACTGAGCTTAAAAGACAAACATTCTGTGGCTGTACAAAAATTTTTTTTCTCTATGTCGTTATTCTATAAGGTTTTCCTACTTAAAATTTTTTTTTTTTTTTACTTTTTAAACTTTTTTGTTAAAAACTAAGACAGAAACACACACATTAGCCTAGGCCTAGACAGGGTCAAGATAATCAATATCATTGTCTTCCACATCCATATCTTGTCCCACTGGAAGGTCTTAAGGGGCAATAACATGCATGGGGCTGTCATCTACTTTGAGAGCATTGCCTTCTTCTGGAACAGCTCCTGAAGGACCTGCCTGAGGTTCTTCTTGAGGAGCTGTCACTCTTTTCAGAAATATGTCCATAGAGGTTTGCTTGGTTTGTTTCTTTTCTTCATCATAGACTTGCTTGTAAGCAGATAATGCACCATGAACGTTCCTCTCTATTAATGAAAGCCTGTCAGTATTGGAGTCCACATTTCAAACTTTTTAAGAAGCTTGACTTCTTAAAAAGAGGTCTGCAGAAGCTTCTGCTGAAAACTTCACTGTGAATTTTCTTGGGGATTCTTCTTTTTCTTTTCTTGCAGTTTCCTTTTCTCTTGCCTCTTCTTCAGCTATGCATTCCTATTCTAGTTCCAACAACTCCTCCTTGGTCAGTTCCTCAGGAACCAGCTCTAGAAGCTCCTCAACGTCATCTTCATCCACACTCAGGTTAAAGTTTTTTGCCATCTCAACAGCCTTCTTGATTTTTGCAACCTCCTTGTCCTTGACAAACCCTTTGAAGACACGGACAAACCTCTTGAGTGTATTCTTCCAGATGCCATTCACACACTCCTTGGTGACATCACCCCAAGCCCAAGCAAGGTTCTTGACGCAGTCACAGATGATGTAATCCTCCCAGAATTGTATCAGTGTCTTTTCAGTGTCTTCCTCTGCTGCAGTAATAGCCTGGGCAAAGGTCCTTCTCAGGTAGTACGCCTTAAAAGCTACTAGAACTCCTTGATCCACTGATTGCATCAAAGAGGTAGAGTCTGGAGGAAGAAACACTGCTTTGACATTGGGATGAAGATCGCCAATAAAAGGAGGATGTCTAGGGGCATTAACAACAATAAGCAAAATCTTGAAAGGTATGTTATTTTCCAAGCAGTACTTCTCCATTTTGCTGGCAAATCAATTCAGGAGGGCATCTTGGAATAGGAGCTGAGTCATCCATGACTTCCTACTACTCCTGTTGTCCACTGGCAGTGTGTGCTCACTGATATGCTTGAAGGCCCTGGGGTTGTCACTGTGCCAGATCACAAAGGGTTTCAACTTGTAGCCTGCAACATGGCCACTAAGCAAGATTGTTATCCTGTCCCTAAAAGCCTTGAAACCTGGCACTGACTTGGCCTTTTTATGTATGAAAGTCCTTTCAGGCATCCATTTCCACAACAGGGAAGTTTCATCCATATTGAATATTTGCTCTGGCAAGTAATTTTCCTCCATAATCAGCTTATCTAGAGTTTCCAAAAATTCTTCAGCTGCCTACATATCAGCACTCACAGACTCACCACTCACTTTCCACTGTGTGATGAATAACGATTCCTGAATCATTTAAACCACCCAGAGCTAGCAGTAAACTCAACATCGTAGCAGGGTCCAGCCTTTTCTTTCAACATTGCAAGAAAACTTTTTGCTTTGGCTGTGATTGTCTTGGTGCTGAGAGGGATACACTTCTGTGTCTGGCCTTCAATCCAAGTCATTAGAAGTTTCTCCATGTCTGATATAGGCCTTTCTCGAATTTTTGCTAGTCTCATTGCCTTTAATGAAGCAGAGCCTTTCACAGCTTCCATCACTTTGTTCTTGTTCTTCAAGATGGAATGGGAGACCATGTCTGACTGGCAAGCAATAATCATCACTGATTTTCCACCTTGGTAGCCCTTAATCACTTTTAATTTTGTTTCCAGGTTAATCACTCAACATAGCCTCCTACTGGCAACATTAGCAGTGGATTTTGTATGCTTAGGGGCTTTGATGAACAAAACAACATGAGATTAAATGAAGCACAAGGGAAAATGATGCAATCAAGAGACACAGTAAACACAAGGTGTATGAGGCTGCTGCTGGCCTAACACAGCATATTGTTTTACAGTAAACTTTTTTCTTTATAAGTAGAAAGAGTACCCTAAAGTACTCTAAAGTAACGATAAATAATATAGTAAATACATAAACCAGTAACATAGTTGTATATTATCATTATCAAGTATTATAAGCTGTACCTAACAGTATATGCTATGCTATTATACAACTGGCAGTGCAGTAGGTGTGTTTACATCAGCATCACCACAAACATGTGAGTAATGCATTGTGCTGTGATGTTACAATGGCTACGATGTCAATTAGGCAATAGGAATATTTCAGCACCATTATAATCTTATGGGACCACCATCACATATGCAGTCCATCATTGACGAAAACATCGTTTCATGGCATATCACTGTATTTGCTTTCTTCTAAACTCCAATATAATACAATATCAGAAATTATTATATATCTTCACACACTGTGGTAATCTGTTAAAAACTAATTTTTAAAACACCATTTTCTCTAAGTAACATATGAGAAATATACTATTAAAAAATTTTTTTAGGGGGCTGGCCCCATGGCCGAGTGGTTAAGTTCGTGTGCTCCGCTGCAGGCGGCCCAGGGTTTCGTTGGTTCGAATCCTGGGCGCGGACATGGCACTGCTCATCAGACCACGCTGAGGCAGCGTCCCACATGCCACAACTGGAAGGACCCACAACGAAGAATATACAACTATGTACCAGGGGGGTTTGAAGAGAAAAAGAAAAAAATAAAATAAAATCTTTAAAAAAAAAATTTTTTTTAGTTGATTTGATAAAGTGAACGCAAGACTGTGCCTTTAGATAAATTCAGCTTTTCTTTGTGGTTAAAAAGTTGAATCCTGATAAAAGTTTCTGTTTGAATATGTTTGTAAGTCCAACATGCTTACAGAGCTCTACAAAACCACCAATACCACAGTGAAACATCAGCAGTAGAACCAGGAGATGTTATCAGGTTCAATTACGTCAATGAGGTTTTACTTCATTGTTCCCTATGCAGCCAAAAAGAAAAACATACATATGTCCTCAAATTAAACTTACAGAACTGTTATATTTGTATGAAATTTAAAAGAATATTTACTATAGTACAGCTGTGAATTAACTATTACAATATCCTTTGTTCTCACATTTGATGACATTTTACTTTAGCTTTGTGTACAAATCTATGCTAACACAACTGACTGAATGTCAGTATTTCCAACTTTTTCTATTTCTTTGCCTTCTAACTTAGGTCAATGAAGAAAACTATTTAACTCTTTGATTGCATTTATTGAACATAAACCAAAAACATAAGATAAATGGACAGCCAAAAAGTTTAACTAACTAAAACTAGAATTCTCCGTGATAAGCATCGTTTCCCAGATGACAGAGAGGAGACTGAGAGAGATGAAGTAAACTGCGCAAAGTCACATGAGTAGTAAGTGGCAGACACAGAAATTAAATTCAGATCTGCCTAATTCCAAAGCTTTAAGGATTCTTAACCATTATGCTACACTATCTTATAAATATTATCATTTACTAAACTCTACTATGTGCTAGCAATGTGGCAGGTACTTGGCAGCCGTGTAAAATTAAAACAACTTTGCAAGTAACCCCATTTTATATATGGAGAAGGTACAGCTTAGTGATTAGACTAATCATTCTGCATTTGCCCCCCAGATCTTTTCTTTGCCCTTCTCTTGACCCTAGGAAAGCTGACCTCTATATGCTGTATCACCTGAGCACCCATGCAGCTGGTTTCTGCTTAGGCTGGGAGCCACCAGCAGGAAACTGGAGTTTGGGAGGAGAGAGAAATCCAGGTTATTTCTTCTCTGCTGCCTCTCTGGCTACATACCATTGTCTCTGGTGATAGCTGTGTCCCTAATGACTACAGCTCTTACCAGATGGTTTTCCCTTCACAACTTCTGCTGTGACTCTGGAAACACCATTGCCACCCCCGTTCCTTCAGGCCCAGGTGAGTTGACAGCTTTCCACAGTTGCAAGTTTCTAACTGCCTACCCATCTCTTTTCCAATCTCTTAACATCCTGCTCATTCTCTCAAAGTAGATTCTTCATTAAAATCTTTTTATTTGAACCACCTTGGAGTGAATTCTGTTTCTTCCTGTGCCTCTAAATAAATACAGGGATGTTGAAAACATGTGTTTCCTATGGTGAGCTCTCTGCTGGGAGTTTTATATATATCATTACATTAAACCTTCATATCCATCCTGTGAGATCAGTATTACTTTTTATATATAATGAAATTTAGATTAAGTAACTTGTTGAATAAATAAATGACTCATTTTTAAAAGTCTTCTCTTTCCTTCCCCATCAATCTAATTAGATCTACATATTACTGACTTTCTATCATCACCATATTTTTCACATTTTTATCGTATCAATCCTGGATCACTTTCAACAGCCTCCAATCAATTTTCCTCTTAGAATTATATCCACTGTATACAATAAAACCAATCTTCAAAGTCATTTATATCATGTTATTCTCTTGTTACAAACATTCAGAGTATATTTGAGGTGAAGGGAATTGAGAGCCAACAATTCCAATCTTCTCATTTTTTTTTTTTAAATTAAGATTATGATAGATTACAACCTTGTGAGATTTCAGTTGTACATTATTGTTAGTCATGTTGTGGGTACACCACTTCACCCTTTGTGCCCTCCCCCCACCCCCCCTTTTCCCTGGTAACCACCGATCAGTTCTCCTTGTCTATATGTTAACTTCCATCTATAAGTGGAGTCATATAGAGTTCGTCTTTCTCTGTCTGGCTTATTTCGCTTAACATAATACACTCAAGGTCCATCCATGTTGATGTGAATGGAAAAATTTTATCCTTTTTTATGGCTGAGTAGTATTCCATTGTGTATATATACCATATCTTCTTTATCCAATCATCAGTTTCTGGGCATTTAGGTTGGTTCCATGTCTTGGCTATTGTAAATAATGCTGCGATGAACATAGGGGTGCATGGGACTCTTGGGATTGCTGATTTCAGGTTCTTAGGATAGATACCCAGTAGTGGGATAGCTGGGTCATAGGGTATTTCTATTTTTAACTTTTTGAGAAATCTCCATACTGTTTTCCATAGTGGCTGCACTATTTGCATTCCCACCAACAGTGTATGAGGGTTCCTTTTTCTCCACAACCTCTTCAACATTTGTCACTCTTGGTTTTGGATATTTTTGCCAATCTAACAGGTGTAAGGTGATATCTTAGTGTAGTTTTGATTTGCATTTCCCTGATGATTAGTGATGATGAACATCTTTTCATGTGTCTATTGGCCATACTTGTATCTTCTTTGGAGAAATGCCTGTTCATGTCCTCTGCCCATTTTTTGATCGGGTTGTTTGGTTTTTTGTTGTTAAGCTGTGTGAGTTCTTTGTATATTATGGAGATTAACCCTTTGTCGGATAAGTAGCTTGTAAATATTTTTTCCCAATTAGTGGGCTGTTTTTTGTTTCAATCCTGTTTTCCCTTGCCTTGAAGAAGCTCTTTAGTCTGATGAAGTCCCATTTGTTTATTCTTTCTATTGTTTCCCTCATTCCAATCTTCTCATTTTAAAGATAAAGAAAACAAGGACCAGAATAATTAAGTGATTTTCCCTGTCTTTCTTATCTCTGTGCCTCACCTCCCTCAACTAAAAAATTTACCTGTAGGCAGACATTCAAGTAAAACTATTTGGTTTTAAGGGAGACAAGTCTTCTGCAAAGAAAATATAAACAACTCTTTCTGATTACCTTTTGTATTTCGACCAACTCATCTCTCCAACCAAACTTCCGTCTCCGATTACCTCGGAAAACCAATGGTGGGATAATCTAGCAACAGAAATCTGCTTGCCACTTTCTACTTCTGACTTAAAACTTCCTGTTTCCCTTGGTTCCTATTCTCTACTTCTTATTTCTTAATCTCAGTTCATGTGCCTGACTTCTTAAAACAAAAAAAAATACTTAGAGGCCACAATGGAAATATTCTTTAAAAACAAAGCTTTTTGAAAGTAGCAAGTGCAAGTTAACCTAGAAAGTAACAATCAGAAATTAGATTATTCAATATGAACAAGCACATTGCTAATATGGTAAAGATTCAGAACTCTGGTTCTGCCAAATGGCTACATCTCCAAAGCATAAAAACATTTCATACGAAAATGTATGAATTTCCTAATTCCTAATTATACATACAGGAAAGTAGAACAGGTATATTTAAGAATATTTTCTTAGCACTTGCGTGAAATCAACTTTTCACGAATAAAATTCTAAATATTTAACAGAAATACATTTACTAGGCCCTTACATGCCTTTATTGCAGAATGAATATTAAATTTAGGAGATATAGATATTAAAGAAAATTATCACAAGAGCATCAAGGTAGATTTTAATTAATTAAGAAAAACAAAAATCAATGTATACTAACAAAACTATTTTTTTCCATTTAAAATGAAAATTTACCATTTTTTATTTGAGACTTTTATTGGCCAGATAGAAATTATTCAAGTTGCCAGCACTATCTGTTTGACACTACTAGCCATTAGCTGAGTAAATAAATTTTGTCATGGTAACTGAGCTTAAAATTGAGCAAAGGTACCAGCCCCGTAGCAATTTGACTTGAAAAGGAAAACTGGAACCTCTAGTCTTTAAAAAGAAAATCACATTCTCCAGGGATCATCACAGTATCCTAAATTTACGAAATAAAATGTACTGAAAGTTTTATGCTTTACATAAGCAAAATAACTTTTTTCAATACATTTTAAATACAGAGATAAACTTAACACTACAATTTAAATAAAAACTTTACCATGTAGAAAACCACTAAATACTAATTTTCTACGTATAAAACAGTAAAAATCTGGGAATGATTTAACATCAATTAATCATTACTACAATGTAATATGGATCAACTAAAGAAACTGACAAACCAAAATCGAGCTTCAAGTAACTTTTAGAGAACCTATCTAAACTGACAGCAACTACTGTGTTCCGTGTGGAATAACTTATTTTCCCAAACGTTAAACTTTCTGATAGTGCTGCACAAATAACAGTTACCATTAGTAACTCCACAGAAAAGGAAGCTCAATAGATATATTAAGGTCAATCAATGATCAATATATTTAGTAGAATTTTTAAAAATACTTCTATTTTTAACTCAATCTTTTTTTTCCCCTAAATTAATGGTTGTTCATTCATTAGTGGACAAATGCACACCAACTCAGCATTTTGCTGAGATTAGAGAGTCCAGTACAGTGATAAACTGTGCTAATCCTTGACTACGAAACTATCAAAAAATAAACTAACCTAGCCTTTTGGGTATGCTGGTGGTGAATGAAGAGAGCTAAATAAACCATTCGGCTGGCAAGTATGTCAGTATAGGCATTGTTTACTAATTTATCAACTGTTAATATAAATCAGATGCAAATTATGCATCTTCCATCTCCAGGAGGACAAGGTCTGATTTGCTCCTAATTGTGATCCCAGCATGTAGAAAAGTGAGTATCTAGCACAAAACAGTTGCTTAGCTGTAACTACCACTTGTCACATTATATAAATTTGAAATTTCGGTTATGGAGTCTATTAATACTACTAATAATAGCTAATATTTATTGAAAGCATACTATATCCCATTATCTCACTTAAGACCTGCAGTTCTCCTCATTTTTACAGTTAACTGTGGCTGAGAGAAACTAACTAACGTGCCCAAATTCATGTGGCAAGTGAATGATAGAGCCAGAATTCAAACCATGGTCTTTCTAACTACAAAATCCAGAATTTTAATGACAATATTACACCGGAATATTCACAATTCATTATTATGCTGAGAATCTCTACTACATAAGTCTCTTTCATCCTGTAGAAAAGACCAGTTTACACAGATACAAAAATGATGAGTTTTCTAATGATAAGTAATTACATTATTTGCCTTCCTGGCTTTTAGTACTTGGCCTCCTGCTAAAGCTGAGTTCTTAACCACGTAAAACAACATCTGCTTCTGTTAGAGAGTAAAACAACTTTACGCAGTGGAAGAAGTGACAATTTAGAATACCAAGGACTGAACTACTTTTGTTCCAGATGTCAGCGCAGAAAAGAAGGCACTGTCTTAAATTTATTATAAAGATAAAATAAGAATGTAGTTTATACAATGTAAAGCACTACAAAAATGCTCATAAAATGAAATTTTATGTGTTGATATGCTATTGTCTAAAATATACGTTGTCTAGATTGCTCACACTTAGAACATGTTACCATATACTATTGTCTAAAATATACGTTGTCTAGATTGCTCACACTTAGAACATGTTACCATATACTATTGTATAAATAATCTTGTTCTCTGTGCTGGATGTTCTCCTTTTGACCCTTCAGATGCACTCTCCAAAGGGCAGTTTTCCGTAGGAGGCTGACCTTTTTGGACTGCATCAAAGGTTATTTGCCATCTGGTTTTTGGTGAGAGACTACAGGAGGCACCAGCAGGAGAGGAGAGGGCAGGAGGAGAATGAGGTTGAGGTATTTATAGGTGGAGTTATCAGCTCCTTCCTAGACGGCACAGGTTGGCCGTGGCTGGATTCCTCCACTAAAAGCTACAGCTCCTGCTGGGGACCCTCTCTATAGCTCCTACAGATACTCCTTATCTCTTCAGGCCTCAGGTTATTTTCATTAACTCTCTTCACTCTTTTATAAATAGTCCTTTGTTAAATGATCCTCAGTTACTCCATTTTACTGTGCCATTTGTTTCTTGCTGGGACCCCAACAGATACATTACCTAACTAGATTATAATGTCCCTTGATAATGCAAACGCTATTTCTTATATTTCTTTTTTTATCATCCTTGGCACCCAGCATAAACACTTGCATATAAATAAAGTAGACTAAAAGGACATTAGACAGAAAAATCAGAATATCTTAGTCCTATTTTCAGTTCTACCAGTGACTAGCTTCCACTAAACCTTGGATTCTTAATTGTAAAATAAAGAAATTGGATTAAGTTGGATTCAATGGTCATCTAAAGTCTGCTCTAGGAATGATAGAGTTATTTTTTTCTCTGCTAATAGTTGAAACCCCATTGATGAACATTTATTTCTTTGTGTTTGATAAGCATGGGATCACTTGAAAACAGAGGAATAATTGTTTAGCTCAGAATAGACAAACTTTTTATGTGAAGGACCAGACAGTAAATATTTTAGGCTTTGTAAGCCAAGAAGCAAAATCAAGGCCACCATGTAGGTACTTTTTAACAAGAGACAAACATATTTCCACAATTTTTACTGACAAAATCCAAAATATAACAATAGTGAGTATAAATTTTTGTAATGCAGGTCTGCCAATGAAAAGAATGGAATTATTTTAGGAGGACAGCATTTTATTTAATTGGGACCCAAAGTTGGTGTTCCCTACCACCAAAATCAATGTTCACCTGTTAATGCTTATTTGTAATGAGATTTTACATATTTCACCTTTGAAAATGTCTTTTCATACAGATAAGTACTACCAAATATTGATACCAGTCCACAAGCATTTGATTTTAATTAAGTATATTCATCACTTGAAGTATACTTATAGAATTATATTAGATTTCTTCTCCCAGTATTTGCAATTTAACACATCATTACATTGCAGAAAATCTATTTCAAGTGAAGGTACTTGGAACTTCTTTGTGCAGTTAAATGGATTTTGATGGTGATTCAAACAACACTCGATGTCATCAAAATTACTTTTACCATAGTACAAATTTTGCATTTAAGCACTGTTATTCTTTGTAATTTTAGGTTGAATTCATTACGAAATATTATCAAGTCTTCAGCTTAAGCTAATTTCCAACGTCATTCAGCGTTTAACAATAATGATTGAGAGCGGTTCTTCTCATTCAGAAAAATTTCAATCTCAGCCCTGAGCACAAAATATACAATAGGGAATGGTAGAAATATTCCAGAGATTGTCTTTCCAAGACTGCAATGTCCCAGTTTGGCAGGGAGCGAAGGGAAGGACAGGGATGCAAAGACAAAGGTGTCTAGACAAAGGAGTCTAGAGAGTTCAAGTCTAAGTAGACACAAAAGATAATGATGAATTAATAAAAATAATAATTAAGGGTGAGGAGATCTAGAAATAGCAAATTTAACAAGAATAGTGTCATAAACAAAAATCCATATGTATGAATATGTAGATAAATTGGGGGTGTGGCTGCTCACATTCCAAAACACTGTTCATTTTTCCAAAGGACTAACTACAGAATTCTTTTAAGTAATGTCATCTATAATGATAATAATAATAATACTTATATTCATAGGTTATTCAGATCAAATGAGATAATACACATGAAGGGCTTAAGTATTACTACAGAGATTGATCCAATAAATACTAGCATTACAATTTATTAGTATTATTGATGCTAATAATACTGAGTTCTCTTGACTTAAGTGTTTGTTTACAAAAAGTTAAGGAACAGTGAACATTAAAACTAAAGTTAAAGATACAAGCCAGTAAAATTAGATTATCAGGGGCCAGCCCCGTGGCCCAGTGGTTAAGTTCTCGCGCTCTGCTTCGGCAGCCCTGAGTTTTGCCAATTTTAATCCTGGGGTCGGACATGGCATCACTCATCAAGCCATGCTGAGGCAGCATCCCACATAGCACAACTAGAAGGACCCACAACTAAAAATGCACAACTATGTACCAGGGGTCTTTGGGAAAAAGGAAAAATAAAATCTTAAAAAAAAATTAGATTATCAAATTAAATTACCAAATTGTCAAGGAAAAAAATTGCGTTTCCATAAATATTCATGCAACTCAGAAAGGAACAAATAAGTCATGAAAAGTGAACTATCCCTCTATGTCGAAAACGCTTTTTGAAGTTTTTGCCTGTCCAGCTGAGTCAAGTCCCATCCTATAACTCATATTACTTTGTCTATGTCTTTGTTTATAAAAGCTGTTGTTAAAAAATTAAAAAAAGCTGTATGCTATTTAACACACTCTAAACAGAAAGCTCCTAAAACACAAGGTTCCACAATCATTCTGTCTTGTTCGAAAACAAAAATAAATAAGCCAAAAGATTTTGTTGGTGTGGAATAAACGATTTTTATAACAATTCTTGTTTTCTAACTTCCAAAGCAAACCATCATTTAATCATCTAACATCAAGTAGAGTTTTAAAAATCTCCAGTGTCTGCTTGAGTTTTCCCAGAAAAGTAATGATTTTAAAGCTTTATGTACATTTTACTTATTAAAATATCTCAACACTCGATTGAGTGGATTGAACAGTTCAGAAATATGTTATTCATTATCTTTCTAAGGAAAACAAACAATAATGAATATGATAAAATTTTTAAGTTAGTTTTATAGACCATATCCATATTTATAAGCTTATCTTTTTATTACGCTAAGAAAAAAAGTTCAAAAACAATATGGTAGCTGTGACCAGATGGGGAGTTCCTGCTCCCCTCTGATCCCCTAAAAAGGACAATTTTGAGTTTTTCATTCTGTTTTTAATTAAATTACCTTGCCTCTATCACTTAAACATAGAGGCATAAAAAAACAATTCTGCTGTCTGGTAGAAAAAGCTGAAGATATGGGGATGGATGCTTAGCTTAACATTTACCTAAGGAAATCAAAGTTACTGGATTCTTAGACAATCATAATTTTCAGTCTAAGGAAGTCAGAATTGGTGTAAGAGAATAATCTGTCAACTGTATACACCCAATGATTCAATTTATGAACTCAAGGATTATCAAATGTTATTATAAAAG
Organism: Equus caballus; assembly: GCF_041296265.1. NCBI lineage: Eukaryota > Metazoa > Chordata > Mammalia > Perissodactyla > Equidae > Equus > Equus caballus. The sequence continues at coordinate 85,703,623 of NC_091690.1, read as the reverse complement.
AGATTTCATTTAAAAAAATCCATCGTTGAGAGCATTCAATTTTACTTTGATATTAAAATTGAAATATTTGTTTACATTTCCATCTCTTCTCCTAGAATCTTCGATGGCAAGGTTCCTACTTTATATATCCTCAGTGACTAACAAAGTAGATGGTTCACGGAAAGCACCCAAATAAATGTATACTGAATGGATAAATGAGAAAATAAAAGTCAGCTGTCAAGGTGAGCCTACGAAAACTATGACCAGCTGAATGTTTACAGAAACATCACCTTCTTCTTGACATGAATTTTTTTGCAGACTTTGGAAAAGCCTCCCCCAAATACCCTAGCATAAATTACTGAATATTCAGAGAAAGTCTGGTTTGGCATTTATTTCACTACTTGATTTTTTTAAATAAAGCTGATACAATACTCAGCAAGTCATGTGACACATATTTCATTCCACATGTATGTAGGAAAGGCAAGTGAACAACAAACAAATTACCATGAAAGCTTTTTTCCACGAAAGCAAGTTTCATTGCTGTGCTGGTGTTAGTAACCATTCACACTTGGGATATAGACCAAGATCACACACCTACATGATAATCATTACATCTACACCACCTTACTATAATTAATTTAACAAGCATTTGTTGAAAACTATTATGCGAGACCTCCTATACTAGGAAACAAAACACACACACACATACACATTTTCACAGCGGCTTACTTGATATCTCAAAATTAATCAAGTCTTTGGCCCTCACATAATAGTGACTAGAGCTGTTACTCGGGCTGGCCTCTCTCCCCTACTCCTTTATTCCATTTACCTTAAGAAATGCAAAACTCACTTTGTCATACTAAATATGACCCCACAATACCACTCTCTGATTTTCCCTAATCTTCTCTTTTCCTTAAATATTTTCCTCTGTGCGCTACTCTCACTGCTTTCCTTTTTCCTTCCTTCCTTTTAACTTTTCCTTTAACTAGCCATAAAATAAAATGATTTTAAAATATACACTGAAGAAAACTATATGGACATGTTTTTCATTTTAAAATCACCTGAGTGGACACTTTTATATTTCTCCAAAGAACTAAAGAACTAATTATTTTTCCCTATGTTAATAATCAGTTGTTTTTTCCTGTGATCCAATGTCTCATGGATAAGAGAAAAATGCAGATCCTAAGTTCCTGACAAAACACAAATATGTTATATTATCACTCCCAAACATTATCATTCCTAATATCTGAGCTCCAAATAGTTTATCAAATTATCTATAATAACTGAACAAGAGTCCCAAGGCTAATGGGATAAACGAGAGCAAAAGGGACAGTTCAGAACATAAAAGTCAACAGACCATACCAGAATACTAGATAGCTTTTAAAGGAAGAGGGAAAGAGAGATGAGGCAAAAGAAAAGGAGAGAACAGGATAGGAGAGCAAAAATAACAGAAAGACAGAAGCCTTTGTATTGCACAAAGACAGAAATTGTTAATGGAGAGTCCAGTGCTAACCAGAACCAAGGAGAAAATGCAAATAGTGAATATGTCAGCTCAGAGTTTGTGATGGTCATAAAGAGAAAGTCTGGAGATAGCCTTATATGTCTCCTTAAAATTTAAAAACACAGGGGCTGGCCCCATGGCCGAGTGGTTAAGTCCGTGCGCTCCGCTGCAGGCGGCCCAGTGTTTCGTTGGTTCGAATCCTGGGCGCGGACATGACACTGCTCATCAAACCACGCTGAGGCAGCGTCCCACATGCCACAACTAGAAGGACCCACAACGAAGAATATACAACTATGTACCGGGGGGATTTGGGGAGAAAAAGGAAAAAATAAAATCTTTAAAAAAAAAAAAAAAAAAAAAAAATTTAAAAACACATTTCAACGTTTTCACAGAAAACATAGCCTTAGATTCAAAGCATAAAATTCAAGGAAGAAAGGAACTTTAAGGGACCTGGGAAAAGAAATTTAAGTTGACCAGTGGATTCAAAAAGGCCAAACTTCAAAATTATCCGTGGCTTGCAAAATGTAAGAGATAACAAAAGGTTCTTTTTTTTTTGCTAGATTAAACCAAAAAAGAAAAAAGTAGGCTTATCACAGAAGATAGTATATCCCAAAAAAGAGAAAGCAAAACTCCATAACTCCTAGATTGTCTCAGTTTTCTCTGTCAGGGATTGGGAAGGTTTGAACAAACATTGTAATGCTGGAACTAAAGCCCAAGACAGGTACTAAGTCCAGTTCCCCTGTCAAGATGAATTACCGTCATAGGAAACTGAGAGAACTAGAACATGGGGTTATTGGTAACCATGGAAGATCCTAGAAACAAACAAATGTAATTGATTTTTAAAAGAAAAGAAAAAGTTAGATTCCATAAAATACAAAAGATGAGTGTAGCAGGTACCATTGGCACTCCATGTCACAGCTCCTCAGCTCAATTGTAGTCATAGCTGTGGTGTATGTCCAGGGAAAACTCACCTCATATCACAGAATGCCACCTCAAACATGCATTTGTCCATCTTTCCACTTTCCCACCTCAGGGCTTTCAATGGCACTACAGTGACCACTCAACCTGTGAGCAAGCACAGCCTGGCAATATGGGCAAGCTAACTTCCCCCAATAAGGGAGAAAGACAACCCTCAACCTATGGAGGACAAGACTGATAGATAAATGTCCGAGTTGCTCATCCTTCATAAAGAAATTCTAGGAGGCATTCTGAACGCCTTTTGGCACATCCCAGTAGAATCTAGCCTCTGCTATTAAAATGACAACTTCAATAATGCATTCTTATATTGGCTTTTCCTCCTTCCCTGGCTTACTCTTCCCCACTTCTTTACTCCCACTTCCTGGGGTCAACTCCCAAATAAACTACCTACACCATATTTTCACATCGGGCTTGACTTCTAAAGGAACCCAAACCAAATAATGAGGCTGATATCAATGGCTCACAAACAAGATTTAAGGAATGATTGACGAGAAATTAGCTGAAGGAGCAGTGATCAGAAGTTTATATCAACTCACTAGAAAAATGAGTGATAATTTCCTCCTTTAACAAGACAGTGTTAGATGACAGATCAGGGAAATGAGGTAGGTAGACTCTCCATTTTTCAATACAAGCTTGTTAAAAATGGAGAAGTATGACTTATAACACAGCAATAATGTAAATTAATAATTATTTGAACCTAACAGTACTGTAGGTGAACTTGGAGACACATAGCTAGTGTGATGCTGCAGAATTCTAACTCCTATAACATTCTAATGGATGGACATTATTATAAATGACATGCATGATATAAAATAATGAAGTTCCCAAATATGAATCCACAGACCTGTGCCAGGAGGGTTGTATAACCACTAGGTACACAGTTTTTTTGACTAAGTGTGAGGTTAGACCTCAGAATCTATTTTTTACAGCTCCTCAGACGATTCTGATGGGCAGCCAGGTGTGGCAATCTGTGATGTAGAGGGTATGCTTATCATATTTGTAGGTGATAGAAACACAGAACAGAGAACACACTAACAGTGATTCAGAAATTATAAAGACCAGGACAGACTAGAATCAAGAGATGAACTAACTCTAACTAGTGTGATACGGATGCCCAAAATAATGAAAGGGATCTTGGGTTATGTTACGTACAGCAGGGAGATAACAACCCATCCCTACTTACTGTTAGTGAACCATACACGTGAAATGTATTCATCTAAAATAGATTTTAGAAAAAGTATAGACCAAAGGTTTTTAACCACTTCTTGAACAATGGACCCTTTTGCAGTCCAGTAAAGCCTACATACCCTTTTCAGAATAATATTCTTAAAAGCATAACATAAAATACATTAAAAAAAAGAGAACCAATTATTCAGTAAAATGCCTATTTTATTTTAAATATTATTAAAATAAACATAATTCAATAATAAGAACTTGCATATAATATCACATTAAGTAATAATGAAAGTTAATAATATTTCAAAATATCTGCAACAACTGCAACGGATACAAAATTATCTGGGATCTTTACTGGTGCAAACTCGCAGCTTCTGCTACAGTACTAAATCAAATTGGCCAAATACACTGGGTGTTTGAGACAGTGTTTTTGGATGAGATTAACATTTGAATCAGTAGACTGAACAAAGCAAATTACCCTTCCTAACGTGGGTGACTTCATTCAACCAAGTGAAGACCTGAATAGAAGGGAACTCTTCCTGCCTGACTGCTGAGCTGGAACATTGATTGGTCTTTTCCAGCATTCAGACCCAAACTGAAACACTGGTTCTTCTTGAGTCTGAAGCCTGCCAAGCTTTCAGACTGGAACTTACACCATGAGCTCACCTGGTTCTCAGGCCTTCAGACGCGGAGCAGAACTACATATCAGCTCTTCTGGGTCTCAGTTTGCCAACTGCTCAGCTTACTTAGTCCACTGAGCCAATTCCTTATGCTCTCTCTCTCTCTCTCATACATATATCTTATTGGTTCTGTTTCTCTGGAGAACATTTACTAATATAATATCCAAATCCACGAATTCTCTGAATTCTACTCGGGGTCTGTATCCCTGGTAGAGACTATCTGAAACACATTCTGAATGACAGAGAAGGACTTTGTGACATATGAAGAATGGCTGAAGGAACTGGAAATTTTTAATCCAGTGAAGAAACTTCAGGAATGAAGACAGAAAAGGAGGGGTCATAACAGCTATCCTCAAATATTTCACGACTGTCATTAGAAAGAGGGTTTGGGCTATTCTCTATAGCACTAAGGAATCTAGGGTCAATGTAAAACAGAAAGAAACACAAAGAGGTGAACTTTGCTTCCAAAATAAGTATCTGCTTTTGATTAGTCAATGCTGTCCAAAGATGGGATGTATTATCTTCAGAAGTACTGAGTTATTCATCATTGGATTAGTCTGTGCAGAAGCTAGCCTACTATTTAGGTAATGTGTTCAAGGTAATTCAAGGACGAAGAAGACAGACTCAATGATCTTTCACTTCCCTTTCAACTTGAATATTCTATTACTTCTCATTTATATATGCACTAACCTAGGTAGAAAACAAGTCTTATATAAAAATAGAAAGCTCCTAATGCCATAGGCAACATTTATGAAGTTAGCTTTTCTTTGAATACTATCATTTCATTACGGACATTTCAAACAATGAAGAAAAAGACCATTTCCTTTTCAACTTAACTATAATGTAGTTTATATAAATGTAGCTATCCTGGAGACTGTCCAAACCCACAGTGAATGATTAAAAAAAGAGAAGTGAAAAAGTTAGATGGTAAGAATTCCACTGTTAATAATTTTCCCCATTTTGAAATGATTAAAGAATAAGTGTGATGGCCATTCTTCTATTTGGGTCAGAATTTAAATAATTATTTTATAAGAAGTTTTGCACAAAAATACAATTAAGAACTTTTTAGCTCATTTTCATGTTAAAATAAGTTATCTATTTCACAAAATTTAAAAGATGTTATACAAAAATCAAGTTAACATATACTGGTTATGTGAAAATTGAAAAAATATTAGGGCTTTCAAATTACCTCTGTACTGAAGAGCCTTCAGGTTTCTGAGAAAGATTTAAAAATACACAGAAAAAGTATTAATGTTTTAATTTATGGATGCTGCCTCTTCAGGCCACCTGCCTCAAATCAAAACAGCTGCCAATGATAAACTGGGACTGTGGCCAATTTGAAACATAAACAGCTACATACCCAGGAGAACAATTAATAAGTCACAGAAGAGCTGCCCATTATGTAACCAACGTCAAAGTTTGAGACTCCAATATGAATAATATGGCTTCAGAAAAATATGGTCTGAAGTTATCCTCAGCATTCTAAAACTTAATTTTAAACTAAAACTATTTTAATCTAAACTACGATCTAGACTCAATATTTCATGTCTATGATATATTAAAGAATTTAGGTTAAATAACTTGTTTACATTAATTTACAATATGATAATGCAAAGGAACTGTTATGCTATAGCCATATGCTAAACTTCCCAAATTTGATGAAAGACATGAATCTACACATTCAAGAAGTTCAACAAACTCCAAGCAGGATAAACTCAGAGATCAACAGTGAGATAAAATATAGTCAAACTGTCAACAGCAAAAAACAAAGAGAAACTTTTGAAAGCAGCAAAAGTAAAGCAACACATCAAGTAAAAGGGATCCCTAATAAGATTAACAGCCCATTTCTCATCAGAAACCATGGAGGTTAGAAGGCAGTGGGATGATATATTTAAAGTACTGAAAGAAAAAAAACTGTCAAACAAGAAGGCTATATGTGGCTATCCTTCAAAATTGAGAGAGAAATAAGACATTCTAAGATAAACAAAAACTTAGGAAGTTAGTTATTACTTAACCCACCATTCAAGAAATACCAAAGGGAGTCCTCCAGGCTAAAATGAAAAGGCACTACACTTGTCTTCATATGACATAACCTTCAAAGTCATATGAAGAAAAAAGAATGGTAAAAGCAGCTACATCAGTAGATATAAAAGCCAGTAGAATTGCATTTTTGGTAACTCATCTTTAATTTCTATATGATTTAAAAGGCAAATGCATAAAGTAATAACTATAAATCTATGTTAATGACAGACACAATGTATGAAGACATAACTTGTGACAGAAATAATATAAGGGAAGATGGAATAGAGCTGTAAAGGAGCAGAGTTTTTGTATACTTTTGAAACTATACTGATATTAATTCAAACTTGATTTTTAGGAAACGCTAATTATGACCCCCAGGGTAACCATTACGGAAAAAACAAAAGGCATACAGAAAAAGAAAGAAGAAGGGCATCAAACCAGGACACTATAAAATATCAATTAACAAAGATGGCCATAATGGAAGACTTGAGGAACAAAAAAAGTATGAGACGTAGAAAACAAATAGCAATATGGCAGAAATATTAATCAAAACTCCTTCCTTATTGGTAATTACTTTAAATGGAAATAGATCAAACTCTCCAATTAAAAGGCAGAGACTAGCAGAATGGATTTTAAAAATATGACCCAATATATACTACCTAGAAGAGGATCACTGTAGATCCAAAGACACAAATAGGTTGAAATTGAAGGGATAGAAAAACATTGTCCACACAAATAGTAAGCAAAAGAGAGCTGAGGTGGCTATACTAATATCAGACAAAACAGATGTTAAAACAAAAGATTATTATAAGAGACAAACAAGGACCTTATATATTGATAAAAGGGTCAATCCATCAAGAAACTAGCAATTATAAGCCCAATTATAAGTACCTAATAGAGCCCCCAAAATATATCAAACAAAAACTGGGAGAAATGGAGTTATAGACAGTTTACAATGAAAGTTGGAGAGCTCAATACCACATTTTCAATAATGAACAGAAAAACTATAAAGAAGATCAATAAGGAAATAGAAGATTTGAACAACACTGTAAATCAACTAGACCTAACAGCGTATATAGAACACCACACCCAACAACAAGAGAACATACATTTTCCTCAAGTGCACATGACACATGTTTCAGAATAGACCATATATGTTAGAACAAAACAAGTTTCAGAAAATTTAAAATGACTGAAATTATACAAAGTATTGTCTCTGAATACAATAGAACGAAAATAGAAATCAACAACAGAAGGAAAACTGGAAAATTCACAAATACGTGGAAATTAAGCAACATATTCTCAAATGATCAATGGGTCAAAGAAGAAATTACACGTGAAGTTAGAAAATATGTCAAGGCAAATCAAAATGAAAATACAACATACCAAAACCTAAAACAGTGCTCAGAGGGAAATTTATAGCTATAAATGCCTCCATTTATAAAGAGAGAGAGAAAAAAAAGATCACAAATCAATAACCTAATTTTACACCTTAAGGAGCTAGGAAAAGAAGAGTAACCTCAAACCAAAATTAGCAGACAAAAAAAATTATAAAGATTAGAATGGAGATAAATGAAATAGAGAATAGAAAAGCAATACAGAGAATCAACAAAACCAAAAGTTGGTTTCTTAAAAAGATCAACAAAAGTGACAAATCTTTAGCTAGAGTGACCAAGAAAAAATGGGAGGAAATACAAATTATTAAAATCAGAAAAGAGAGTGAGGACATTACTACAGACATGACACAAATACAGAATTATAAGAAAATGCTATGAACAATTGTATGCCAACAAATTAAATAACCTAGATGATATGACCAAATTTCTCTAAACATACAAACTACCAAAACTGACCCAAGAAGAAATAGAAAATTTTAACAGATCTATTACAAGGCAAGAGACTGAATCAGTAATCAAAAACCTCCCAACAAAGAAAAGACCAGGACCAGATGGCCTCACTAATGAATTCTACCTAACTTAAAAATTTAACACCAATCCTTCTCAAACTTTACCAAGAAAATGGAGTACAACACTTTTTAACTCTGTCTATGAGGCCAGCATTATCTTGATACCAAAGCCAAATTAAAATATCACAAGAAAATTATAAATTAGTATCCCTTATGAATTATACATCATGACAAAGTGGGATTTATTCCAGGAATGAAGGAGTGGTTCCATAGATAAAAACCAATAATGTAATAGATCACATTTCTAGAGTAAATGGAAATAACCAAATGATCATCTCAATTTGATGCAGAATAGCGTTTGACAAAATCCAACACCCTTTTACGATTAAAAAACACTCAACAAACTAGCAATAAAAGGGAACTAGCTCAGTGGTGAAAGACTGAAATCTTTCTCTCTAACATCGAAACAAGACAAGGGTGCCAGCTTTCACATTTCTATTGAACATCGTACTGGGAGTCCTAGCAAGAACAATTAGGCAAGAAAAAGAAATAAAAAGCATCCAAATACAAAATCAACACACAAAAATCAGTTATATTTCTATATGTTATTAATGAACAATCTGAAAATGAAATAAAGAAGACCCATTTACAGTAGCATCAAAACATATGGGTAGGGTGTGGATTCCAAGATGGCGCCGTGAGTAGTCCTCTTTGTCTCTCGCCCTTCGAGTCTACAATTATTTGGACACTTATCGCTTGACAAAGGATATCCAGACAGCATCTCAGGACGTCTGAGACACCCACGCGACTATACATCGGAAGGCGGACGGACTTTCCTCCGGGAGGATGTGGAAATAGGTGAAAACTCTCCGACCCCGACGGGCAGCCTAGTACCCGCAAGCGGCTTTCTTCCAACGGACGCCCCCAGAGGATCCACACACATCTAGGGCAGGAGCGAGAACACAACAGAGGAGCGACGGTGGAAACAGGTGACCAGAACCCTACTTAAACCCCCTGCAATTACTCCTAAACGCAGAGGGAAACTTTGGAGTTGCACACCTGAGCCCGTGGGGAGAGTCTCTCCCCGCCATTGGCGGGGAGACCCAGCCTGGTGCTCGGGGCGCCCGGAGGGTCCCAGAGAGACGCCCGCCCCGGGGGACTAGGGATTGCCGGAGATCTCGGAGAGGACCGGGGCGGGGGAACTTTCAAAGGCGCATCCGGCGACCCGGTGGGGAAGCGCCGGAGCTCCGCCAGGCAGCAGACAAAACTCTCTGTCTGCCAGTAGCAGAGGGGCCACGCTGAGCACTCAGGGCTCCCGGCAGAGGCCCGGAGAGAAGCCCAGAGGGCGGGGCGACCCCCAGCTGCCGTTGCCCGCCCCGGGGGACTAGGGATTGCCGGAGATCTCGGAGAGGACCGGGGCGGGGGAACTTTCAAAGGCGCATCCGGCGACCCGGTGGGGAAGCGCCGGAGCTCCGCCAGGCAGCAGACAAAACTCTCTGTCTGCCAGTAGCAGAGGGGCCACGCTGAGCACTCAGGGCTCCCGGCAGAGGCCCGGAGAGAAGCCCAGAGGGCGGGGCGACCCCCAGCTGCCGTTGCCCGCCCCGGGGGACTAGGGATTGCCGGAGATCTCGGAGAAGACCGGGGCGGGGGAACTTTCAAAGGCGGGTCCGGCGACCCGGAGGGGAAGCGCCGGAGCTCCGCCAGGCAGCAGACAAAACTCTCTGTCTGCCATTAGCAGAGGGGCCACGCCCAGCATTCAGGGCTCCCGGCAGAGGCTCGGACAGAAGCCCAGTGGGCGGGGCGTCCCCCAGCTGCTGTTGCCCGCCCCGTGGGACTAGGGATTGCCGGAGATCTCGGAGAGGACCGGGGCGGGGGAACTTTCAAAGGCGGGTCCGGCGACCCGGAGGGGAAGCGCCGGAGCTCCGCCAGGCAGCAGACAAAACTCTCTGTCAGCCGGTAGCAGAGGGGCCACGCTGAGCATTCAGAGCTCCCGGCAGAGGCCCGGAGAGAAGCCCAGAGGATGGGGCGACCCCCAGCTGCCGTTGCCCACCCGGTGAGGCTAGGGATTGCCGGAGATCTCGGAGAGGACTGGGGCTGGAGAGAGTTCCAGAGACCCAGCTTAGTAGCCTAGGGGGAAACCCTACAGGCTCACAGAAGCCTTAGGGAAAGCCTCTGCACAGCACCAGTAGAAGGCACCCAGCCGCCAGCCACAAGGCTGGAAGACCCCAGGGCAAAAGCAGCATAGCTAGGTGTACTAACCACAGACTGTAGAAGATGCCAATAGCTCTCCTGCGACCCATAGAGGACAAGTGAGATTTGGTGGGTGCCGACAGCAACGGAGCGACAAATATAAGTGATCCCACCCCTGGCCGCTGGAAAAGCCCATAACAACGTTGCAGACCCCAAGGAGAGAGCGCATCTAGGTGGGCAACAACAGTAGGCCCCTGCAGCCTGAAGCCCCCCGTGACGGCCCCCACGGCAGAGGAGGGAATCCAAAGGGCCACTGTGGCTACGAAGAGGGGCCCAGGCCCAGTTAGCAACTACGGACAGGGTTCCTGGTTGGTGAAGTATAAACAGCTGCTCCCCCCACCGCAGCAGCTGAAACAAGTGAAAGGAGCAACTAAACTCTATCTCCATGCGGAGGCACAAATCAACATCATCAAGCAATATGAAAAAATACATTAAATCTCCAGAACAGAAAGAAAGTAACAAATACACAGAAAACAATCCCAAAGAAAATGAGATATATAACCTAAATGATGATGACTTCAAAACAGCCATCATTAAAATACTCACTGAGTTAAGAGAGAATTCTGACCGACAACTCAACGAGTTCAGGAGCTATGTCACAAAAGAGTTTGATACGATAAAGAAGAACCAAACAGAAATATTGGAAATGAAGAACACAATAGAGGAGATTAAGAAAAATCTAGATGCTCTGAACAGTAGGGCCGATAATATGGAGGAAAGAATTAGCAATTTGGAAGATGGCAATATAGAATTGTTGCAGGCAGAGGAGGAGAGAGAAGCAAGACTTAAAAGAAATGAAGAAACTCTCCGAGAATTATCAGACACAATTAGGAGATGCAACGTAAGGATTATAGGTATACCAGAGGGAGAAGAGAAGGAGAAAGGGGCAGAAAACCTATTCAAAGAAATAATGGCTGAGAACTTCCCAAATCTGGTGAGGGAGATGGATCTTCAGGTGACAGAAGCCAATAGATCTCCAAACTTTATCAATGCAAGAAGACCAACTCCACGGCATATAGTAGTGAAGCTAGCAAAAGTCAACGACAAGGAGAAAATATTAAGGACAGCCAGGCAAAAGAAACTAACCTACAAAGGAACCCCCATCAGGCTATCAGCAGATTTCTCAGCAGAAACTTTACAGGCTAGAAGAGAGTGGAATGATATATTCAAAAATCTGAAGGACAAAAACCTACAGCCGAGAATTCTCTACCCAGCGAAAATATCCTTCAAATACGATGGAGAAATAAAAACTTTCCCAGATAAACAAAAATTAAGGGAGTTCATTGCCACAAAACCTCCTCTTCAGGAAATCCTCAGGAAAACCCTCATTCCTGAAAAATCCAAAAAAGGAAAGGGGCTACAAAACCAAGAGCAGAGGAGATAAGTAGAAGGACAACAACAGAGAGTAGCAGCTCTACATCAGAACAGATTAAACCATGGGACGAGAAACAAAGGAAACTGAAGAAAACCGGAAAACAAGACACAAAATGGTAGTGGTAGGTCCCCACGTCTCAATAATCACTCTAAATGTAAATGGATTGAACTCCCCAATCAAAAGACACAGAGTGGCAGGATGGATCAAAGAACAAGATCCAACAATATGCTGCCTCCAGGAAACACACCTCAGCCCCAAAGACAAACACAGACTCAGAGTGAAGGGATGGAGAACAATACTCCAAGCTAATAATGAACAAAAGAAAGCAGGTGTCGCTATACTAATATCAGACAAGGTAGATTTCAAAGCAAAACAGATAAAGAAAGACAAAGAGGGACAGTATATAATGATAAAAGGGACTCTCCACCAAGAAGACATAACACTTATAAATATATACGCACCCAACACAGGAGCACCAAAATTTGTAAAGCAACTCTTAATAGAACTAAAAGAAGACATCAACAACAATACAATAATAGTAGGGGACCTCAACACACCATTAACACCAATGGACAGAACATCCAGACAGAAAATCAACAAGGAAATAATAGAATTAAATGAAAAATTAGACCAGATGGACTTAATAGATATATATAGAACACTTCATCCAAAAACAGCAGGTTACACATTCTTCTCAAGTGCACATGGAACATTCTCAAGGATTGACCATATTTTGGGAACCAAAGCAAACATCAATAAATACAAGAGAGTTGAAATAATATCAAGCATCTTTTCTGATCATAACGCTATTAAACTAGAAATCAACTACAAGAAAAAAGCAGAGAAAGGTGCAAAAATGTGGAGACTAAACAACACGCTTCTCAACAAACAATGGATCATTGAAGAAATTAAAGAAGAAATCAAATATTATCTGGAGACAAATGAAAATGAGAACACGACATACCAAATCATTTGGGATGCAGCAAAAGCAGTCCTAAGAGGGAAATTCATCGCAATACAGGCTCACCTCACTAAACAAGAAAAAGCTCACGTAAGCAACCTCAAACGACACCTAACAGAACTAGAAAAAGAAGAACAAACAAGGCCCAGAGTCAGTAGAAGGAGGGAAATAATAAAAATAAGAGCAGAAATAAACGATATTGAAACAAAAAAGACAATAGAAAGGATCAATGAAACAAAGAGTTGGTTCTTCGAAAGAATTAACAAAATTGACAAACCCCTAGCCAGACTCACCAAGAAAAGAAGAGAGAAATCGCAAATTAATAAAATCAGGAATGACAGAGGAGAAATCACAACAGATACCAATGAAATACAAGAGATCATAAGAGAATACTATGAAAAACTATATGCCAACAAATTGAACAACCTGGAAGAAATGGACAAATTCCTAGACTCCTACAATCTCCCCAAACTGAATCAGGAAGAAATGGAGAATCTGAATAGACCAATCACAAGTAAGGAAATAGAAACGGTAATCAAAAACCTCCCCAAAAATAAGAGTCCAGGACCAGACGGCTTCTCTGGAGAATTCTACCAAACATTCAAAGAAGACTTAATACCTATTCTCCTCAAACTGTTCCAGAAAATTGAGAAAGATGGAGAACTCCCTAACACATTCTATGAAGCCAACATCACTCTGATCCCCAAACCTGACAAGGACAACACAAAGAAGGAGAACTACAGGCCGATATCACTGATGAACATAGATGCAAAAATCCTCAACAAAATTTTGGCTAACCGATTACAGCAATACATCAAAAAGATTATACACCATGATCAAGTGGGATTTATACCAGGGACACAGGGATGGTTCAACATCCGCAAGTCAATCAACGTGATACACTACATCAACAAAATGAAAACCAAAAACCACATGATCATCTCAATAGATGCAGAGAAAGCATTCGACAAGATCCAACACCCATTTATGATAAAAACCCTCAGTAAAATGGGTATAGAAGGAAAGTACCTCAACATAATAAAGACCATATATGATAGACCCACAGCCAACATCATACTCAATGGACAAAAGCTGAAAGCCATCCCTCTGAGGACAGGAACAAGACAAGGGTGCCCACTTTCACCACTCCTATTCAACATAGTTCTGGAGGTGCTGGCCAGAGCAATTCGGCAGGAAAAAGAAATAAAAGGAATCCAAATAGGTAACGAAGAAGTAAAACTCTCGTTGTTTGCAGACGACATGATCTTATACATAGAAAACCCCAAAGAATCCACAGAAAAACTATTAGAAATAATCAACAACTACAGCAAAGTAGCAGGGTATAAAATTAACGTGCATAAATCAGTAGCATTTCTATACACTAACAATAAACTAACAGAAAAAGAACTCAAGAACTCTATCCCATTCACAATCGCAACGAAAAGAATAAAATACCTTGGGATAAACTTAACCAAGGAAGTGAAGGATCTATACAATGAAAACTACAAGACTTTCTTGAAAGAAATAGGCGATGACATAAAGAGATGGAAAAACATTCCTTGCACATGGATTGGAAGAATAAACATAGTTAAAATGTCCATACTACCTAAAGCAATATACAGGTTCAATGCTATCCCAATCAGAATCCCAAGAACATTCTTCACAGAAATTGAACAAACAATCCTAAAATTCATATGGGGCAACAAAAGACCGCGAATTGCTAAAGCAATCCTGAGCAAGAAAAACAAAGCCGGCAGAATCACAATCCCCGATTTCAAAACATACTACAAAGCTACAGTGATCAAAACAGCATGGTACTGGTACAAAAACAGGTCCACAGATCAATGGAACAGAATTGAAAGCCCAGAGATAAAACCACACATCTATGGACAGCTAATCTTCGACAAAGGAGCAGAGGGCCTACAATGGAGAAAAGAAAGTCTCTTCAACAAATGGTGCTGGGAAAACTGGACAGCCACATGCAAAAGATTGAAAATTGACCATTCTTTTTCACCACACACCAAAATAAACTCAAAATGGATCAAAGACCTAAAGATTAGGCCTGAGACAATAAGTCTTTTGGAAGAGAATATAGGCAGTACACTCTTTGACATCAGTTTCAAAAGAATCTTTTCGGACACTGTAACTCCTCAGTTGAGGGAAACAATAGAAAGAATAAACAAATGGGACTTCATCAGACTAAAGAGCTTCTTCAAGGCAAGGGAAAACAGGATTGAAACAAAAAAACAGCTCACTAATTGGGAAAAAATATTTACAAGCCACTTATCCGACAAAGGGTTAATCTCCATAATATACAAAGAACTCACACTGCTTAACAACAAAAAAACAAACAACCCGATCAAAAAATGGGCAGAGGACATGAACAGACATTTCTCAAAAGAAGATATGAATATGGCCAATAGACACATGAAAAGATGTTCATCATCGCTAATCATCAGGGAAATGCAAATCAAAACTACACTAAGATATCACCTTACCCCCGTTAGATTGGCAAAAACATCCAAAACCAAGAACGACAAATGTTGGAGAGGTTGTGGAGAAAGAGGAACCCTCATACACTGTTGGTGGGCATGCAAACTGGTACAGCCACTATGGAAAACAGTATGGAGATTTCTCAAAAAGTTAAAAATAGAAATACCCTATGACCCAGCCATCCCATTACTGGGTATCTATCCTAAGAACCTGATATCAGATATCTCAAGAGTCCGTTGCACCCCTATGTTCATCGCAGCATTATTTACAATAGCCAAGACGTGGAACCAGCCTACATGCCCAGAAACTGATGATTGGATAAAGAAGATGTGGTATATATACACAATGGAATACTACTCAGCCATAAAAAAAGACGAAATTGGCCCATTCACAACAATGTGGATGGACCTCGAGGGCATTATGTTAAGCGAAATAAGTCAGTCAGAGAAAGACGAACTCTATATGACTCCACTCATAGGTGGAAATTAGCATATTGATAAGGAGATCTGATCGGTGGTTACCAGGGAAAAGGGGGGGTGGGGGGAGGGTACGGAGGGGGAAGTGGTGTACCCACAACATGACTAACAAAAATGTACAACTGAAATCTCACAAGGTTGTAATCTATCATAACATTAATAAAAAATAAAAAAAAAAAATAAAAAAAAAAAAAAAACAAAAAAAAACATATGGGTATTGGCATACAGGTAGACATATACACCAATGGAACAGAATTGAGAATTGAGAAATAAACTCATATCTATGGGCACTTAATTTTCAACAAGGACACCATGACCATTTAATAGGAAAAGAACAGTCTCTTCAATAAATGGTGCTAGGACAACTTAATATTCACATGTAAAAGAATGAAGTCAGACCTCTACCTCATACCATATGCAAAAATTAACTCAAAATGGATCGAAGACATAAATGTAAAAGCTAAAACTATAAAACTCTTCAGAATTAAACATGGAGTAAATCTTCATAAACTTGGATATGGCAGTGGATTCTTAGATATGACACCAAAGCATAAGCAACAAAAGAAAATATAGATAAACTGGATTTTATCGAAATTAAAACCTTTTTTATAACAAAGGACACTATCAAAAGAGTGAAAAAATAATCTAGAGAATGGGAGAAAATATCTGAAAATTATTTATCTGATAAGGCTCTGGTACCCAGAACATATAATGAACTCTTGTAACTCAACAACAGAAAGACAAACAACCCAACTGAAAAATGGGCAAAGATATCTCATAAGGAGTTAATATCAAAAAGATCTAAAGAACTCCTACAATTCAGCAGCAACAAAAAAGCAATCCGGTTAAAAAAGGAGCAAATGATTTAATAGACATTTCTCCAAAGAAGATACTCAAATGGCCAACAAGCACATGAAAAGATGCTCAACATCATTAATCATTAGAGGAAATACTAATCAAAACCATAATGAGATACCACTTTACACCCACAAGGATGGCTATTATATAAAAAATAAATTTAAAAAAACACCAGAAAGTAACAAGTGGAGAAATTGGAACCCCTAGAACCACTAAGCAGCACTGTTAGTGGGAATATAAAATGGGTGCAGCTGCTATTGAAAATAGTAGGGCAGTTCCTCAAATAATTAAAAATATAATTACCATATGATCCAGTAATTACATTTCTAGGAATATATCCAAAAGAACTGAAAGCAGGGACTCAAAAAGATATTGGTACAGCCACATCCATAGCAGCATTATTCACGGTAGCCAAAAGGTAGAAGCAGTCCAGGTGTCCATTGATGGATGAATGGATAAATAAAATGTAGTAATCCATACAATGGGATATTTTTCAATCATCAAAAGGAATAAAGTATTAATACATGCCACAATGTGAATGAACTTGAAAACATTATGCTAAATGAAAGAAGCCAGACTCAGAAGGGCACGTATACATGATTTCACTTATATGAAATATCTAAAATAGGTAAATCCATAGAGAAAAAAAGTAAATTAGCGGTTGCCAGGGGCTAGGATGAGGTAGGAATAGGGAGAAACAGTTTAACAGGTATGGGGTTTCCTTTGGGGATGATGAAAATGTTGGGGAACTTGATAGAGGGGATAGTTGTACAACACCGTGAATGTACTAAATGCCACAGAATTATATACTTTAAAATGGCTAATTTTAGGTGATGTGAATTTTACCTCAATTTAAGAAAAAAGACTTGCTGAAATCTAGACATATTATCTTTTTTAACACACACATACACACACACACACAGCTATTATTCCAAACATATCTGTTTTTTTCTGAGGATTCTAATGATATTTCCACATTCTCTTCCTGACGGTTAACCCTATATGATTCATCCAAACTGGGTAATAATCAAGGATTTGGATAACTTTTAAAAGGCTCTCTGTCAAATCCTGAATATATATCCTTAAAAGCCAGCTCACCTCTATAATGAGTCTATTGCAGCACTGTCCAATAAAACCTTTTTCCGTGATGGAAATGTTTTGTCTAATATGGTTTCCCTTAGCCATGCATGGCCATTGAGCCCTTGAAATGTGGCTAGTGTGACTGAGGGACTGGATTTTTTTATTTTATTTAATTTTAATTGGTTTAATTAAAGTTTAAAGAGCCATTTGTGGGTAGCCAGTACACTGGATAACCACAAATCATCTCTTCTATACAGTGCAAGGAAAGTGCATTCTTTTACCTTTCAGTTCTAGAGAATATCCCCTTGTTCATCCACACTTTTCACCAGAAGATCTAACATGCTCTCTATTTAGGATAAACCTTGTAATATTTTTTAAACTCCCATAATACAATTTCTTCATTCTATTCCTCTTTTCTCACAGTCCTGCTTCACAACCTCAGAATGAAGAATCTTATTTATCATATAGCTCCAAGGTTCCAAGTTTTTCCTTCCTGCTTTGTGTCACATTTCTCTACTTCCTATCTCCCTAACATAGGCTTTGTACCCCCTAAACTTCTCTATATATTACTTCCTCTGTTCTATCTGAGAACTTTTTACCTTCCTTCAAGCTGGAGTGCAGAGATATGAGTCTCAGTGCCAATCACCTTCTTTTTAAGCATGCAATACACATTTATCTGAATGCTTCTCCTTTGGCAAAAAATAAAAATATGACATAATCACTAGAAATTAGTACAACAGTCCAACAGACTTCCATACATGTTGAACAGGGTTGGAATTTCAATGAGAACTCTGTTACTAATTAGTGTGTCTTGGATTACTCTCTATCCTAATCTCAGGGGCAAAGTACCCAGTCACTTCTGACCTTTTAAGGTTTAGTACTAAGTCAAGCAAAGTCTGGGAATTCCATAAGCGTTTGCTAAATAAAAACTGCCATCAATGATAGTGATTAAGAACATGGACTTTGGAGTCAGAGCTGAGTTCAAGTTCTAGATCTGCCACTTACTAAATACATGACTACAGGCAACTTATTTAAACACTCTTGAGTTTTTGTTTCCTAATCTATAAAATAGAGATAATAGTATATACTTTTTATCAAAAAGATCTGGCATATTTCCTCTGTGTACTGAACCTTGGAAAAAAAATTCTCTCACAGGGCAGTTATCTCCAAGAATTACTGTAAAAGATTAAATGAAGTACTGTCTGCAAAGCACTTAACACAGTGCTTGGTACATATTAAGAGTTCAGTAAACGACAGCCATTTTAATTACCAGCCTCCTTTGAACTATTGTGTTCTCTCTTTCTGGCAAGACATATGGTTTGGTTCTTATCAACAAATTAATAACAATTATTACCAATTTATATAGTCTCCCAGACACAGTCACCAGATTGTACATGGCCCAACTACAAGGAAGTCTATCATTTAACTGTTTATTATTTAACTTTTTCTACTTCTAGAATCTGTGATCAAGTCCACTCAGTTTATGGATTACCTTCGGAAGAAGTATTTTAAAGCTCTTACGTCAATGTTGTGGAAAATGGCAAATACAATCTCACAAATTACTGCCAAACAAAAATGTAAGTGAGGTAGAAAAGTAGGTTGATACTAAAAACAAGGCTAAAGTAACACAGTGTGTCAATACCACTGAAATATAAAATGATTTTCATAATGGAGAAAAAAATCATCGACAAAAATTATTGTTATTATTACCCCTTCTTCAGTATTTTAATACTTATGGAGCACTTCTAAATGTCCCAGGCAAAAGATATTATCTAACAAGTTGTAAGAAGTAGTAAACTTAGAGAAAAAGCACTGGGCTAGGATTCAAGAGAAAGGTACCTGAGTCCAAGCTTTACCACTTACTAGCACTAGCCATACCTTTCTGGCTTTTAGTTTTCTTGTCCACAAAACAAAGGGATGGTCTATCAGAGGTTCCCAAACTTCATGAGAATCATTTAGGAGCCTTTAAAAATTTAAGCGTAAACCCCTAGATTCCACACTGAGCCTACTCAATCAAAATCTCTGGGCGCGGGCACAGGGAAACAGCATTTTAAAATGCTGCTCAGCTGATTCTGAGGTGTAGCCAGGTATGGGGACTACTGCACTAAAAAACTAAGGTTCCCTCCTAGCTCTAAATTCTATGGTTTGTATACCTGTGCTTTCTTCATTCTGCTTTTATGATAGTGAAACCAACTATAGGAGAGTAAGTTGGTATCAGGAATTTACTCAAAACAGCTAGTCCAGCCATATTACCAGGATTAGAAGAAGCTGATGTACCATCTCATGTCTTCTGTATGCACAGAAATCACAATATAATCAATAAAGGCACCTCGCAGGAATCCAAAGACTTGGCTCTGCCATTTATTAACCATGGAACCTTGGGCAAGTCACATAACCTCTGTACACGTTATCTTCTTCAAATCTGTAGGATGCCATTGGTCTAAAATGAGAATACTGTTCTAGTAAATCCTTTGTGCGTTTTATAATAGTTTAGTATTTAGTACATTAATTGTCAAAGCCCTTTATTACCAAGAAAAATTAAATATCATAGAGTATATTGTGGTTATTAAACTAAGGTATTGTATGAAATATACTTTAAAGATTTTTCAACAGAAGTGTTGACACAAATTTGCAATGCATAATTATTCTTTGTTTCCAGAACTTCAATAAACTACAACCTATGATCAATGTGACACAGACTGAAGTAATTATTTAATTTTAAGATTAAAATCAATTCATTGTTGCAAGTTTAAGAGTCTGTAAATTATAAATGTAAGAATCCAGTTAGGTGGAAATAATAGCTAATTTTAAAATCCAATCAAAGGGGGGCTGGCCCCGTGGCCGAGTGGTTAAGTTCGCGCGCTCCGCTGCAGGCGGCCCAGTGTTTCGTTGGTTCGAATCCTGGGCGCGGACATGGCACTGCTCATCAAACCACACTGAGGCAGCGTCCCACATACCACAACTAGAAGGACCCACAACGAAGAATATACAACTATGTACCAGGGGGCTTTGGGGAGAAAAAGGAAAAAATAAAATCTTAAAAAAAAAAAAAAAAATCCAATCAAAGGAAAGCTGCGCTATAACAAGTAAAGAACAGAAATTCTGATCCCAGCAGGAAACATTAGGAATATTACTAAGTCAAACATTGATGCTGACTGCCTGAAGTATAAATGCTAATATCCAAGTTGCTTATAGATGGACAAAACTGTAATTTTAGGGAAAATAACAAGGGTCTTATAATGATAAAATCTAATGTATGAATTCTAGTCTAAAGTTGTCTAATGAAAAATGCGATTAAGGGGAAAAAAGATATCCCAGGGTACAGTTACAAGAGTCACTCTTTTTTTATCCTAGGCAATAATACAGATTCATGTGGTTGCTGTTAGTTTCTCTTCCTGGATGAATGCCTACAGACTTTCTAAAGGACAGAGTAATGACAAACACGTGTTCTGAGAAAACGGAAATGCCACAAGTTGAGGAAGGTCAGATACATTACATCAGAAATGAATTTTATTCCACAATGGCACATTTCAAGCATGAACACCATATTTCAGAAAACAGTAGATTCGAGGTATATTTCTCCCTCGGTTTTTCAGAAGAGGAGGCTACAACAAAATTTGACTTAGTTTCCACATCCCTTAAAATTTTTTAGCCAAGAATATAACCAGACAGCACGAGAGACAGCTTCTTGGTGATGCACTACCATTGCCAAATCTTTTTTTACTCCTATTTCCTTCCTTTCCATGTTTCTTTCTCGGCTTTCCTTATTATATTCCGTTGGTTTGTAGTACCACAGCCTATTCCACAGATGTCCGAGTGACACCCTTGGGAATTGGTTTATTTAACTAGCACACGTAAAACTAAACATGTTTTTAATTTCTTCTCTGTAATAACAATTCCTCCTAATTACCCTTTAAATTTTTCTTACTATAATTACCATGAGCTTAACTTTAATTATAATGAAAGGAAAGAGAAAAAGGAAAAGAGAAATTGGATTACCAGTCAAACAACTTATCCAGGCCCTACATTAAAGACAAAGGAAATGCCAAAGAAAAACTAGTTCTTAGAAAGCTAAAAGGTGAGTTAATAAATACCTAAAATAATTCTACAACATTTAAAAGCTTTCTTCAAACAAAAGAGCTCACTATAATTGATGTGTCATTATATTATAATTACAAAAGCCAAAATGTTAATAAAAATTAGGTGGAATAGAACAATTTTGGGGCAAAGGTCAAAAGAATTTCTAAACTTATAAAGTACTTTCTTCCTATCTTCCTCACTCTCCTGTAACTAGATTATTATATTTTTTTTAACAAACACATGTGATGTGTTAAGGGGTTGGCAAACTTTTTCTATAAAGGGCAAGATAGTAATATTTCAGGCTTTGTGCCATGCATGTTATTCTTTGTTTTTTTTTTAACAATCCTTTAAAAATGCAAGAACCATTCTCAGCTCACAAGCAGTGCACAAAGAGGCCATATGCTGGAATTGGCCCACAAGTTGTAGCTTGCTAAAACCCTCTGTTACTATATACCTGGTACAATTCTAAGGATCTATAAATATTAAATCATCAATTAGAAGCATCTTGATAACAGTTGAAACAGAGTGAGTTTTGAACTCTGACCCAATTAAAACACAGCTTGGCCACTTAACATCTTGAATAATCAACCTAATCTCTCTACTTCTCAGTTTTCTCATCTATATAATTCTACATATTTATAAAATAAGGTATGAAATGGTATGCCTAACGTTTGTCTCTTATACTAGTAAAAATCCCTATGAGAATAGAGACAGTGTCTATCAAGACAACAGGCCTAGCTTCTTCAAAAAGTCACTTCATTGGGGGAACAAAGGTGGTGGGGAGGGTACAGTTGTAGATTAAATAAGATGAAAGAGACATAACCACATGCAATGTATAAACCTTGCCTGGTTTGGAAAAAAATGAAAGCTATGAAAGGTATTTTGGGACATTTGGGAAAACTTGAAGAATGGATATTAGATACTACCAAATCATTATTAATTTTCTTAGATGTTATAAGGGTTTTATAGTTATGCTGGAGTCCTTATTCTTAGAAATGCAAGATCAAGCATGCAGGGTGAAGTACCATAATTTCTACAGTTTCAAATAGAAAAAAATTGAGCAAACACAGCAAAATATTAACAATTATTGAATTCAGATAGAGGATATATAGATTTTCATTGAACTATTTCAACTTTTCTGCATAGTTGAAATACTTCATAATAAAAAAAGAACAGAATCATTATGATACGTTCCAGGAGTTCAAGAATACTTCAGTATTGGGCAACCTATTAATATACTTCACCTTATTAACAAGTGAAAGACGAAAAGTATGTAACTGTGAGATGCTGAAAAAGTAGTCTTGGAAGTGCTAACTTTGTGCAATTAGAGAAAAAAGCAAAATCTGAGATTGGAAAGAAAGAAGAATTGTCACTATTATAGATGATATAATTACTTATTTGGAAATCCCAAGAAAACCAACTAAAAGTTATGAGACACAGTAAATTCAGCAAGGTTGTTATCAATATATATAACTAGCTGCATTTGATTTTGATGTCAGAGGAAATATGTTTGAGTCAAAACCATACCTAAAATTTTGAGTCAGGTGATCCTAGGCATATTCTCACACTGAATGTTAACCAATAATTTTCAATTTTCAGTAAAGTGTTCCCTTTCTCAAGCGGTTTTTAATATAGCAAAAACACTTTCTGAACAGTCAGAAGCCCTTCTCTTTTTCCTCCTGTAGAGTAATGACGGCCCTGTCAATGGCTAAATCCAAGTTCCTGCAAAAAGTGACATCTCACACTAAAACTTATATTTCTCTTAAAATTACAGTTTCTAGCTAAAAGTCAGATCTTTCTTAGCCTTTTTCTTTTTCATTTTATCTCTACTTCTATCACTACCAATGGCTTCCTTTTCAGGACCGTTTCTCACAAAATGATCCTGTACAAAAATCTATATCACTTCATGAAAGTTACTGTAAACAGGAAAAACAGCAGCAAATGCTAAGAAAGGACAATCAGCTAGGCTCACCTGCTAGCAGACTCCCATACCCTAGCTTGGAGAGTATGTAATTAAAAGTCATGCCTTAACAAAATTACTGTAATTGCATTTGTGAATTTGAGAATTCATGAAGAAATCAGAACTTATACTCCATAACATACCAGAAATACTGGTCAATTTCCAACTTTGATGGATTAAGAGAAGTAAACAGGAGAGATCAGAAGTAAAATAGAGAAAACAGAGGAAAAGATAAGAGAAACACAGATAAAGTTTTTCTAAATACCCAAGTGGAGTTTTATTGTCTTCTTTTAAACAATCCTAAAAGACACCTTTTCACAAGATAAAACAGTTACTCCTAACCTTTCAACACACCTGACACTCTACAGAATCCTCATAAATTCCTTGTAACTCTTTGTGCTATAGATGTGTCTAAACAATGAAAATTAAAACAATAATTTCATTAAGTCTTTATGAAACCGCACAAAACTGAAATCATGTTATCAGTCTACAGATCAGTATTTTATGCAAGGCATAAACATAACAGATCTAGAATGCTAACCTGATACTTTTAAATTATTCTGTTTGATTTGGCAAACACAGATAATCCATCCCAGTAAGCTATCTTGAACAGCTGTATCTTATAAGATCCTTATTTTCTTCTCAATGTTATCTAACCATGAAAAAATGACACTAAAAAAGACCTCCAAAATTATACATTAAGAACATACTTCCTAAGAGTCTATTTAATCTGCTCTGTTCTTCATACTGAACTAGTCTAGAACCATGGTTCTCAACCTAGTTGCCCCAAGAAAATGAGTTGCTCAAACCCCATCCCCTGACATGCTGATTGAACATTAACAATTCCTATTAACAACCGAAACATTCAGTAAAATTAGGTACCATTATGCAATCTGGACATGAGGAGAAAAAAAAAAATCACACTTACTTTTGTAAACCTTTTCATTAGCTTTATCCCGTCTTTTACTTGTCCCTCTGCTTCCCCAGCTTTCCTTTACATACTGTCTCCCCTACCTCAACTTGAACATGTCAGATCCACTCCAGTCCCATGGCCTCTGCCCTTGCTCTTCTCTCTGCCTGTAACGGTCTTCTCCAAGTATCTGCAGGTCTCCCTCCTATGCCTCCTTTAGGTCTGTTTTTGCTTAGATGTCACCTCCCTAGTCAGGTCTTCCTCAAAAACCCTGTTTAAAATTACAATTCCCCTCTCCAACCCCCAGAACTCCCTTTTAGCCTTTCTTGCTTAATTTTTCTCCATACCACTTACTTACCAACAGCTGACTATTATTTTCTGTCTCCTTCTGATAGCACAGATGCTCAGTGAGGGTAGTTTCTCTCTGGAAACTAAATTATAACCTGACAGCTAAACAGCACCAAACATTAATACATTCCTACTAAAAAAAGAAAAGAAAAAAAGGTAATAATATTTACATAGCACATTATCAAAAAAGATAATTAAAACAACATGCTCTAACTTAGTTATATACCAAAAGTCCCTAAAGTACATAATCACTATTTAGCATACCGATCTTAAAGAAGTCATCTTTCCTCTATATACCTCAGTTTCCACATCTATAAAATTGATACTAGACAGGGATGCTAAAAGGATAAAATCAAAGTAAAATACTTTCAAACTTTAAAATATTAAACAAATGCAAAATGACAGTGGTGGGGTATAACCAAGAGTTATTATTTATAATATGAACAAAATTCAAATCACAAGGGAAAAAACATACACAGGGAACTGAGACAAACTGATCTAACGTGATTACTTGTTACTGTATATAAATTAAAAATTAGACATTCACAATTTGAATTTGGGCATCTATACCCATTGCATACTTGAGACACACTAAAAATATCTATTCGACATTGAGGAAAAAAGACAGTTACTTAGTTTTCCTGGCTTTTTCACCTTTAATCATAAATTCTTGAGCTACCTAACCTTTATAGGTTCAGTCTTCTCATGACTAAAATGGGAATAACAGTAAATGTTGGAGGCCAAATGATGATGAAAGGGTGGCAAAGGTCTCACTTGACCCCAAATCTGGCTCCAAAGGTTTTGTTCCTTCCATTATACTTTCAGAGCATATCATCCAAACCAGGTAAAAAGGTGAGGACATGCCTACAAAAATCATATCTTTCAGAGGAAACAGAAAGCTACATTTTAGGAATAATGCTCAAACAGCAGTATCAGTATGTTTGTTATCAATACTACCCTGACTTCACAGAATCTGCTAAAACAGTAACTAAAAATAAGGTTGAAAAATGACCCAAAACATCAAAGAACATCTACAGTAATATTATATCTCCAACCAAGTCTCTCCATTTAAAATTTTAAAATCATGTACTCCTTTTTCTCTTATGCAAAAATAAGGTTAAAAGAATTCATAAAAGAGTGAAAAGGCAAGAAATCAGATGCAGTAACAAAGAGAATGTAGTAGATATCTGTCCATCTTTGGCCACTCAACATCTGAACTCCTTCCTACATTTGAGAAATTCCCTGATGAGTGCCACAGAGCTCATTTCCCACTATGACATCTGAAAGTGCCAGATATTCACTTCCCAATCATTCTTGCAGGTACAGCATTAGCACATGACTTTCGATCAACTACTCAGAAACATTTATCCAGGGCTTTAAATTGGTGGATAATGATGCAATCGAGGGGAACATCAGAGAAGTCATTCTGGAGACAGGTGGAAACTGATTACAGCAACATCAAGATTCTGACTGAGGTAGCAGTGGCAGAGGTGACACAGGAGGCGCTCTTAGGCTACAGTAACTGAAGGGCAAGTGAGTATTCATTGCTGGTGGCAGCCATGCTTGTATTCACCAGACTGATGTTGTGCTGTGATTTTGGCTGTGGTCTTGTCTGCTGCCTAAATTCTCTTATTCTTGTTCTTTTTTTGAGCCTAGTTTTCAAGGCTTCCCAGTAATTCTGTGAGGTTCTCAATATTTTTTCAATCTTTTTTTTCAGTTCTTAAAGCAGCAAGAGTTGATTTCTATTATTTGCAACTAAGAGCTAATTTGTATACCCCTATTTGATAATTTATTCAATCATTTTAGTGATGTATTGTGTTTTTATTACAAAGCATTTGAACACGCCATTAAATGCAAAATAAATGTTAAGATTATGGGGGCCAGTCCTGTGGCTGAATGGTTAAGTTCGTGCACTCTGCTTTGGTGGCGCAGGTTTTCGCCGGTTCAGATCGTAGGCGCAGACCTAGCATTGTTCAGCAAGTGATGCTGAGGCAGCGTCCCACAAAGCAGAGCCAGAAGGATCTAAAACTAGAATATACAACTAGGTACTGGGGGACTTTGGGGAGAAGAAAAAAAAATTTTTAATTATGGCCCTATACTCAAAATTTGTTTCTGTACTTACATATGGAGATTAATTATACTTTATACAATGGGTATAGTCTTGAAAATTATATCAATCAACTTCTGAATATCAGTAATATTCAACTCACAGTAGTTTGGTCTTACAAATGTTTCAGCAAACTTTTCGCTCATAAAATATGAAAAACTATGAAATCTTGATATTTTATTATTTAGTAGTTAATTTCTGCAACCAAGATAGGATAAAATAGAGAAGTAAGCAAAAATGGTAGTAAGAAATATAACTTGTTTTCACTAAAGCAAAATCCCTTATTATAGAATTTGAGAAACTACAACTAGCCAAGTTCCACCCAGGACAGAACTTTATTGCTTTTGGTCAGAGGTCACTGGGAAAAGAAGCACAATGTGATCTTTGAAATGTTATAAAATACAAAAATGAATAAACATAAAAGTCAGTATATTCAAAATAATTTCAAAAAGTCATTAGATTAACACATTGCTATTATTTTATTTGAAATTCCCAAAGCTATGAATCTGATCAATAAAAGGACTGAGATGCTTTCTTATTTCTCCACATTGATCAATAATGCATTTACTATCAGTATTCTAAAGTAAATGCTAGGGAAAATATCTCCAAGAAACTTCTGATCTTGCCCTTATCTGAAACTATATCACAGGTAGGTAATAGGGAAGGGTCTCTAACCGAGGGACTCACACAGAAGATAAATGAACTGGGTGTGGATAAAGATGAGGTTGTTCATGAGTTATTCATCTTCACTGTGGCAGTGAACATGGTCTGGAAGCACACTGATATCAAGTTTGTCTGAGCTTTGGAAAAACATCAATGAAAGATCTACTTTAATTATTCTATAGACTATGAAAGATGAGGCAGTTATACAACTCAGTATTTATACTTGAAAAGACCTGCAGCCTTATATAGAAGTAGTATAATATCTTGATGTTTATGATAGCTAAGTGCATAAAAATTTATCATAGAAATTCTGTTATAACAAAGAATAATTTCCTGCATAAAAGGGTCCAAGAACAACTCACTGAAGCAAGAGTATAGATTGGGCTTGAGTATTAAATAGATCTAGGTTTGAATTCTGGATCTATCTGTGTAATCTTTATCAAAATGACCTTTGCAACATCAGTTTCCTCATCTGTAAAAGGGAAATGATTAATAGTTACCTTGGAAGACTTCTGTGAGAATTAAATGTGATAATCTAAGTAAAAGCCCTATCACTGAGTTGCCTAGAATACAACAGGTGCTCAAAAAAGGTTACTTCCTCTTCCTTTTCTCTGATCCTCTCAGTTCTTCCCCATTGCCTTTGGCATTCTTCATAACAGTCACATGAAAAATATTGACCAAATCTAGTTTCCTGCAATTTCTTCACAACTGTAGCAGTAAAAATATTTTCACTAAGTTGTGTTACTGACTTTCACAAAAGCATACAAAGTTCTTTAAATAAACTTTTAGCCTTTCAATATTAGAACAAACAACTTCATAACTTTTATCAGCCACAGTTGTTTTGGCCAATTACCTGAAATGAGTTTATTTATTAATAATTTTAAATTTTTAAATTTTAATAAATTCCTAAAAACTCTTTTATTTGCCACTTAAGCATATTACTAATAGCCTTAGAAAAACATACTCATATATTATAAATTCTATAGTAAGCATGTTGATAGCTCTTTCTTTTTTTTTTTTGTAATTTTTATTTTTTTCGGATGCACATCATATTTCAAATTCTGGATACATTACATCATGTTCACCACCCGAACACTAATTATAGTGCATCCCCTCACATGTGACCCTAATCACCCCTTTTGCCCTCCCCCTCCTTCCCCAATGGTAACCACCAGTCCAATCTCCAATGCTATGTGGTTTTTTTTTTTTTTTTGTCGTTTTTATCTTCTACTTATGAGTGAGATCATATGGTATTTGACTTTCTCCCTCTGACTTATTTCACTCAGCATAATACCCTCAAGGTCCATCCGTGTTGTCACAAATGGCTGGATTTCGTCATTTCTTATGGCTGAGTAGTAGTCCATCGTGTATAAATACCACATCTTCTTTATCCATTCGTCCCTTGATGGGCACCTAGGTTGCTTCCAAGTCTTGGCTATTGAGAATAATGCCGCAATGAACATAGAGGTGCAAGTATCTTTATGCCTTTGTGTTTTCAAGTTCTTTGGATAAATACCCAGCAGTGGAATAGCTGGATCATATGGTAGATCTATCCTTAATTTTCTGAGGCTACTTCATACTGCTTTCCATAGTGGCTGCACCAGTTTGCACTGCCACCAGCAGTGAACAAGGGTTCCCTTCTCTCCACACCCTCTCCAACATTTGTTGTTTCCTGTCTTGTTACTTATACCCATTCTGACCGGAGTGAGGTGATACCTCATTGTAGTTTTGATTTGCATGTCCCTGATAGCTAACGATGTTGAGCATCTTTTCATATGCCTGTTGGCTATCTGTATTTCTTCTTTGGAGAAATCTCTGTTCAGATCTTTTGCCCATTTTCTAATTGGATTGTTGGTTTTTTTGCTGTTGAGCTGTATGAGTTCTTTGTATATTTTGGATATTAACCCCTTATCTGACATATGGTTTGCAAATATCTTCTCCCAATTGTTAGGTTGTCTTTTCGTTTTGTTGATGGTTTCCTTTGCTGTGCAGCAACTTTTTAGTTTGATGTAGTCCCATTTGTTCATTTTTTCTTTTGTTTCCCTTGCCCGGTCAGACATGGGACTTGAAAATATGCTGCTCAGACCAATGTCATAGAGCGTACTGCCTATGTTTTCTTCTAGAAGTCTCATGGTTTCAGGTCTGGACTGGATAGCTCTTTCTATATTAGACAAATGAAAGAAACTTGTAGGACTATCACATAAATAGTTCTAACATTCCTTTTCAATGATGCTTATGCGCATGCTCTTTATCACTGTCAAATGGAATGTCATGAATCCAAAAGAGTGTATATAAGAAGTGTAAACTTGATATGGCTACTCTGGCATTCTGGAAATGGTAAGCCTTGTAAGGTTGGTAAAACTACTCATGGAATAAATAGTGCTTATTGTTACAAGCACAAATAATTTTAAAACTAAAGTTCACAGCTAATAGAGGTAGGCCAAAAAAGATACAGAGAAAAAAATGCAATTTAGGAAATATGTTTATCTGATTAGTAAATTTTATTCTAGTCATTATTTAATTAAATGTCCCATCTAGCTCTAAAACCCGATTATTGTAAAAATAATGAAATTACCAACAACCCAGTCCAAAACATACATTCATACAATAGACATAACAGCAGAGAAAAAGAATTCTTTACTTAACCAAAACAATTCACCAAAGGCATATTTATTTAATGTAACTGGAAGATGAGACATTTGCTCTGTTAATGTAGAGACAGAATAGCACAGTGGCTAAGAACAAAAGCTCTACAACCACAGTGACAGCCACTTACTAACCGTATAATCTTGAGGAAATTAGTTAAAACTTTTTGTACCTCATATCCCTGGATGCTCTGTTGAAAACCATAATAGTGCCTGTCTCCCAGGGTTGTTTTGAATATTAACTCAATAAATACATGTAAATCTCTTTAAGTGGTCCCATATACACAGTAAATGTCAATATACCTTAGCATCTTATTACAATTAGTATCACTATTATTGACACTTGAAAGTATCTACGATGGTTACACAACACAATAAAATCATCAAGAAGAGCAAACAGTTGAAAAAGCTTAATTTACTAAAAAATTATCATTTAAAGAAACAGGAAGCATTTACCAAGGACTCTAATGAAATGCATGAAGACAGAGCACCTTGGTAGAGAGAAGTTTTGGAGAGGAAGCTAGGCTTCGTCACCTTGCAAAAAAGCATTCTGAACCAATCCTCCAGTTAATTGATGACAGCTAGACCTCAGTATAAGAGGAGAGAATCAAGATGGATGGATCCCAAATTCAGAAAATTCCGGGGAATATTAAAGCCCTCTATTGACTCCATTTTCTTCTTTCTATAATCACCCAATTCTCTCTTCTCCTTCACAGGGAAATTTCTCAATGGAGTTCTCTACTTTGCTCTTTCTACTTCTTGACCTATCATTCACTTTTCTAATAAAATCTGGTTTCTATCCCAATCACTCCACAGAAATAACTCCTGAAGGCCACAAAACAAGCTTCATCTTGCCAAATCCAATGGTTAATTCACAAATCTCATCTTGGTCAACCTCTCAGCATCATTCAACACCACTGTATCCTTAGAACACTTCTTTTCATTTCAATGATATATCTCTTCTAGTGTTCCTCCTAATTTGCTGGTCCTCCTAGTCTGATTCATAAATGGAAAAGTAAATCAAGGCTTAAATCTGGATCAACTTTTCTGCTATGGCTACACATTTTCCCTTGATAATCGCATCCAATCTTATGGTTTTAAAAACCATCTATGTGCTGCTGACTCCTAAATTTATATTTCGGCACTGAACTTTCCCCTGAGTTCTAGACTCACATATTCATTCATTCATTCATTCAGCACGTATTTATTGAACACATACATTAGGTACCAGGCATTATTCTAGGTTACTGGGATACAGAGTTAAATAAGGCAGTCTTTGCATTCTAGAGAGGGAGAAAGATAATAAACAAATATGGATATTAGATGATAAGCGGAATGAAAAAAATAAAGTGGGTTAAGGGAACATAGAATGATAGGCAGGCATAGAGAGAGGCTTATTTATATAGGATGGTCAGGGAAAACTTCTCTTACACAGTCACACCTGGACAGAAATTAGTATGAAGTGAGGGAGCAAGCTATGTGAAAATACGGAGGACGAGCATTCTAAGCAGAAGAAACAGCAACTGCCCGAAACTCAGGAATAATCCCAATACCTTGATGGAACAGCAAAAAGTCCTGGCCAGTGTAGCTGAAATGGAGTGAAAGAGCACTTAAATATGAAGTCAGAAAAACAGTGTGACCAGATCTTATAGAGCCTTATGGCCACTGTAAAGCATTTAGATTTTATAGGATAAAAACTAGAGCATTTAATCAAGGAAATGGACATGGTAAGATTTTAGTTTTTAAAAGATCACTCTGGCTGCAATGTGAAGAGTAGATTACATGGGGATAAGACTGGAAGTTGAGAGACCAGATAAGTTACTGCAATAGTCTAGGCAAGAGGAAATGGTGACCTGGACTAAAGAGAGAGTACTAGTAATCAAAGTACTCAGATTGGGCACATATTTTAAAGATACAGTTATCAGGAGTTGCTAATGGATTGAATATGAGATATAAGACAAAAAGAGAGGAATAAAGAATGACAGCTGGGTTTTTTGCCTGCCAAACTAGGTGAACAGTGGTGCTATTTACTAGCATGCAGCAGGCACTATTAATCACTTGGATATCAGACACCTCAGAAGTAGCATAGCTAAAAGGAAGTTCTTTATTTTCTTCAAAAACTTTGTTTCTCTCTAGTCTTCCCCATCACAGTTGCTATCACATAATTCTTTTCTACTTCCTTCTGGCACTTGTCTTTATCTGATTTCTTTCTTTCTTTATTTACATATTGTCCACTACAGCATAGGCTCTATGACAGCAAAGACCTAGACTGTGTTGTCCTCTGCTATATCCTTGGATCCTATAATGTTGCCTGGTATAATAGGCACTCAATAAATATTTGTTGAATGGATGAGTAAATGAGTGAAAGAATTCTCCTACTGTCTACTGTCTCCTTTGTAAGTTATTCTCTCTGGCTTGGCCAATTAATATTGGAGTTCCCCAATTTCTAGACCCTTTTTTCTTCTCACCAGCTTTCACAAGGCATTCTTACCCACCACTTCAATTTCCATCTATTTGCCCATGTTTTGAACATTTTGATCACCAGCCCATAGTTCTTTGAGATCCAACCCAATATATCCTTCTCAAGATTTCAATATGGATGTGTCAAAGGCATCTCAAATTTAGCAAGACCTGACTAGTGGGCTTTACAACCAAACCTGTGCCCCTTCCAATGTTCTGTATCTTAATAAATAGCATCACCATCCATTCAGATAGGCAAGCCAGAAATATTTCCTTAATACCTCCTTTTCCCCCACCGCCTGGTAATCAATCTATCACCAAGTCCTTTTGATTTTATCCGGTAACCATCTTTCAAATACCTATTTCCATTTCCGAAAAGACTTCTGCCATCACCCTAGTCCATCTTTTAGTTGCAGTATTGCACCAGCTTCCTAATAGTATCCCCATAGCCACTCTGGTACCTCTACAACTTATTGTCCATATTTCAGCTACAAGGACCTTTTCAAAAAGAAAACCTTAACATCTATTACGCAAAACTTTTCAACAGCTTCCCACACCCCTTAGGGAGAACAAAACGTCACCCTCCAAGGCCTGGCCAGTCCAACCTGTGCATATCTTCATGCCTAATCTCACACCCCTCTTCCTTGTGTTTTCTGTGCTACAATCATACTGGCCTTCTTTCAGTTCCTAAATATGCCTGCCATTACTCACCTGCAACAGGACCCTGCTTTTATTCAAGGATCTCACAGAACTTAACTTCATAGCAGTTACCTCAGTTTGTAAATACATACTTATTTTATTGATGTCTATTTCCTTCACAAGATTCTAAGTGCCATAAGAGCAGAGACTGTGTCTCATTTTGTTCACCACTATATCTCCAGCGCCCATCAGAATTTAAGAATTCCTCAGATGTTTGTTACATGGATTTCTGCACCTGAGAAGTTATCAGATAGCAGTATGGTACACTGGCTAAATTGGAGCTGAAGAGATTTAGGTTTAAGTCCTGACTGCATCTACCTATGTAACTTTAGGAAAGTTACTTAACCTCTTAAAGTCTGAAGTACTTCAGAGGAATCTGTGAGGATTAAATGAGATAATGTACACAGTATGCTTAGCACAATTTCTGACACACCGAAAAAGTTCAACATGTTAGCTATTATTATTAGTTATTTTCATTCATTCAAATGGCCAGATGCCACTTAGGTTGGCTAGTCCAAGTACCTTAGTTTTCAACCCTTTGTAAAACTATATTTATACCTTCAACTGTATAAAGCGGTAAATATATTTTCATAAATAATTTAAGTTTTGAAAACTACATCTATTCAACATTTAATATTGAGTAACTCCAACCTAAAAATAAAATAAAAGCAAAATACAGTAAGTACATATTATTTATCTCCTTCTGTGTAAAAAAAAATCACCCCACAACTAAGCATATTAAAACAATAAACATTTTTTATCTCACAGTTGTGGGTAGATACTCTGAAAGCGGCATAGCTGAGTGCTTCTGGCTCAACTCTCTCATGAGGCCGTAGTCAAGCTGTCAGCTGGGGCTGCAGTCATCTCAAGACTGTGCTAGGGCTGAAGGATGTGCTCTTAGCTCACTCACCTGAATCTTGGCAGACTTTAGATCTTAACAAATTTTTACTAAAGTTTAATGTAAACATATGATAAATATGTCTCCATTATTTATAAAATTGCTATGAAACAATGCTATCCATATGCTATTCAACATTCCTTACAAAGTAAATTTCTCCTTCTGCTTCATCTTTGGGAAAAGTTTCTCTCTTGACAAAATGGCTTGTGTCTTTTTATTACACAAAGGTGTTATTTTTTTATTAGATTTCTCTTTTTACTCTGACAGGTGGTACAGATAGATTTTTTTGCCAAACTAATCTCTACCTAGACTTTCCTAGATTTTTCTCCCCCTCTTGCCCTTTTTCTCACTTCTTTTATTATACGGCTCTTTCCTTTTACGATTATTTTACTAATCCTATTACAGTCATGTGCTGCATAATGACATTTCGGTCACAACAGACTGCATATAGGACAGTGGTCCCATGAGATTAGTACCATATAGCCTAGATGTGTAGTAGGTTTGTGTAAATACACTCTATGATGTTCCCACAATGACAAAATTGCCAAAGACACATTTCTCAGAACATATTTCCACCATTAAGTGAGACATGACTGCATTAATATATCACTTCTTAATACTCACATACAATATTTGGTATTAGGCAGAGTATAAATAATCAATCAGTCAATTAATACTTAATTTTACTAGAGAATTGATGATATCAAAATTCATTTACTGTGTAACAACCAATAACATATTTAAATACATTTAAAATAACATTCTATTTTAAATATGTGTTTACTATACCATAGCTGAGTGAAAATACTGATCAATCAGCACTTTTCAACACCAGAGAGCTGGAAAGAAGTCAAAACTGCTCGAGTTCTAGAACTGGACTGTCCCATACAGTAGTCACTAGCCATGTGGGACAATTTAAATTAAAATTAAATAAAACTTAAAATCCCATTTCTCAGCCACATTGGCCATATTTCATGGGGTCAATAACACACATGAATTTCAAAGCTATATAAACCTTTGCCTTTCTGTAAATTAGATTCACAAACAGAAAAGCAAGCTTAAAATAAGAAGAATGTCATTCAAGTTTACTTTGTGACCTGCCAAGACCAATACAAATAGCAGTGCACACCCACACTCACACACATTTATATAGTCTCTCTCTCTCTGAATTTAACCATCCCCTCCTCTGGACTAGAGTATGGCAAAACAATGAAAAATGATCACAGGTCAGATTAACTAGGATGCTGAGAAAGTAATCTTCCTCTTTAACCAATGATCAACTAACCTGCTAAAGTCATAAAAAAAAAAAAAAAGATGCACACATACCACCACCCACCACCCAGTACTAGCCAGGTTGTGGTAAACTAGTGTTCTGCCACAACTCTTTTGAAATGTAAAACAGCAATAGAAACACCCAGCCAAATTATACTACTTGAGATTGCACCCATCACATATGCTATTTCCTCTGCCTGTAGTGTTTTTTTTCACCATCTTTACCTAGTGAAATCCTGCTTATACAATATTTTAGCCTGTGGTTTAAATTCCACCTCCTCCATGATACCTTTCTGAGTCACCCTGTATTAGGCTGGGTTCTCCAGAGAAACAGAATAGGAAATATACAGATATAAAGAGATTTATTATAGGGAAGTGGCTCACACAATTATGGAGGCTGGCAAGTCCCAAGATCTGCAGGGTGAGTCCTCCAGCTGGAGACCCAAGAAAGTCGATGGTTTAGCTCCAGTCTGAATCAGAAAACCTGAGAACTAGGAGAGCAAATAGTGTACTTCCTTTCTGAAGACTAGCAAGCTCAAGGCCCAGGAAGAGCTGATGTTTCAGTTTGAGTCTGTAGGAAAAATGCCAATGTCTCAGTTTGAAGGTAGTCAGGCAGGAGAGAATTCTTACTCAGGGAAGGGTCATCCCTTTTGTTCTATTCAGGCTTTCAACTGATTGAATGAGGCCCACCCACACTAGGGAGGGCAACGGGCTTTACTCAGTCTACCTATTAAAATGTCAATCTCATCCAAAAACACTCTCATAGAAACACCCAGAATAACGTTTGACCAAATATCTGGGTATTACATGGCCCAGTCAAGTTGACACATAAAATTAACCATCACACATCCCAAACAGACTTCGATGATACTCTCAGACCTTAAAACATTTAGCTTATACTCAGCACAAGGCTCTTAATATACAATGCTTTGGGTAACAGATATTTGTGTAAATATTTTAACTGTCCTGAGAATGTAATCGGCCTGAGGGAAAGACTATCTCTTGTGTCCTCTGTATTTATCATAATGTCTTACATATAAGTGGTATTCAAATTTTTTTAAATAAATGCTAAATGAATTAAGTCTATGTGCCTGACAGTAAAGGATCTCAATCTCATTCCTTTGTACAGCTTTATGAGACATATTAAGGTGATCATGGAACAATCTGTAATAGAACCAAACAGTTCATTACTTAAGACATTATATTATATTAGGGCATTATTTAAAGCTGATATTAATAGAAGGACTTATATTTAATTCTCCTATGCAACCACTTGCAAAGAAAATTAGTTAAGTCAATCCAAAGGATTATCATCTACTTTAAAACACTTCTCTTGGACACCCACATAAACCACTTCTCCAGTCTTGTATAAAATTTAAATGCTAATGCACAGCAACAAAAAAAAGTACAAGTGGTAGGAGTTCATGTACTATTCTCTAGGTATAGCTACCCTTGGACATGGAAGAATGATTAAATTTTTTCTTAGTTTCTCAGCTTACTACAAATCATTTCTACCACACTGAATTTAACCATGTTAGTGTGCAGGGTGATTTTAAAGGAAATTCTTTCCTTCCTTAACATGTTCGCAAATCCTAATCAAATTGCAAACTTGCGTGTAAATGTGGCCAAAGTTGTGACCTTTGGTCCCTATCCAGACTAACTATCCCAATTGAGAACACAAATAGCATGTTTACAAGCTGTGAAGGCTGACACTGATTCATTACCTTTCTAGTCCTCTCACTTGCATTCTGGATCACCCCTTAAGCTTTGGACCAGTTAGGCCCTGCTCAGAAAGAGATGTGAGATTCTGAAGAAGCAGAGACAGTAAAGGTTCAATCCGCAAATAACTGCAAATGGAATTTTATCCCTTTGCCCATTATATCGTTAATCAGAGCTTCTAAATGTGGCTAACAGTTTCTAAGTAATATACCGCAATTTTTCTTTGCACATCAAAATAGAAGTTTACTCTCAATACAGCATTCTCTGTAGCATACTAGAATCATGTGACACAAAAAATTTCTTAAACTCAGAAATCTTCCTAAAAATTCATAATTTTTATTTCTTTTTTCAGACATTTATCCTCCATTTCCTGGCCTACTGTATACTAGTTTTTAACTATTTAGCATGGAAGCAATAAAGGCAGTTCTTTGGGCAAGAAAAATTCTTTGGGCAAACAATATCATTATCATATCTGTGAGAACTCTGCATTGCAAGTCATAGAAAGCCAACTCAAACCACATTAAGCCAAAAAAAAAGGCATTTATTGGCTCACAAAACTGGACAAGTAATTGGCATAGTTCTGAAAGAAGAGCTGTAGGAAGGAGGGCCTCAAAAAACAGAAGTGGGTCTCCGTCAGTTGGTCAGTCTCTCTTTCCCTCTCCCCCGTCTCCCATGCCTGATAGTTTCTCCTCAGCTTCATTATTTAAGCAGAACTTCTCCACATGGAATTAGAAGACAGCTGCCAAAACCTTCAGAATCTAAATCTCCCCTTCATAATCCCAGTGTAAAGAGAGGTTTTCTTCCTCTGATGCCTACATATCAATCTCTGGCTGGAAGACTCTGACGGACTTGCGTCACATGCCCACTCAGACTTAAACCTACTACTGTACCTACGGGATTAACCTAAATTGGCCAGGATGAGTAATGCGCCACCCCTTTGGTGGTTGGGGGGCAGGAGAGGGAAATGGGTGGAAGATCTATTTCTAAAAGAAAAGGGATTGGGTAGAAGGGAATGTCCTGGGAAACCAATAGTTATCATAGTCAACCAAAAAACCAATCATCTATGCAACACCACATCTGTGCCAGACGCCACACTACACCTTTACACATACCACCTCACTGAGTGCCCACAGTAACACTGTCAGAGTGGTATTATCATACTCCTTCTCTAGATGGGGAAACTAAGGTTCAGAAAGGTTAAGTAACCTGCAAGGTAAACTGCAGAGGATTCAAAACCAGAACTCATTCATCTATTTTATAATGTCACCCCAAATGTCCTCCAAACCAAAAACTGACTGTGACTTCACACTGCAACCTCTCATTAAGACAAATGGCTTAAGGGGACTTGAATTATAAATGAAGGGTATTATTTTACCTTTAGAAAAAGGATTCTTCCAGGTCAGGCAAAGATATTCTGAAACCATGAATAGAAATAAGATACTTAAGAACATATACTCAAATAGCAAGGATGTGAAAGTTAGCCAGAAGAAAAAAAAAAAATGGCATTTCATCACCATTATTTTTATATACAACTAAGAACAAAAAAAATACCCAAGACAAGAAGTCTAATAGGAAGGAAAAGATTGGAAACCACAGCTCTACAGTGGCAGCATTTACATGGATAACTTCCAAATTCACTTTCTCCAATTCTGACTTCTCCTCTAGCCCATGGTTCCAATTTCTCTATCCCACCTCACCACCACTACTACCACACTAATTTCTATACTTTCTTCCCGGTCCTAACATCTAGTCTACACTAATCTTTCCCAACTCAAGACTCTAAAAATATTTAGTTTGTAACCCAGTATTTAACACCTGCTGATTACAGTAGCCATTATTGTTCTGTATGAAAAACTCCTCAACACAGAAATAGTAGCATTTCTGACTTAATGAGATATAGCCAGATTTTGGAACTATTCCTCCTTACTTAATACATAATAAAATATCACTAATCAAAAACCTTTGCTTTTACAAATGGCTCTTAAAAGTTATCTTTATAAACAAAAAATATATTTAATCCATTTTTTAACATTTTATTTGAACATAATTTCAAACATACAGAAGAGCTGTAAAAATAAGATTAGTGCATAGAAGCCCTGTTTGTCCTTATCTGGACTAATCTATTATTAATATTTTGTCCTATTTGCTTTATCATTTATGCACTCTTATGCACATGCCCTCTCTCTAAATATATATATCTCTGAATATATATATATATCCCCCCTAAACTTTTTGAGAGAGAGTTGCTTATATTGTGGCCTTCATCCCTAAATCTTTCAGTGTAAATTTCTAAGAATAGGGATATTCTCTTATGTAACCACACTACAATTATCAACTTCAGAAATATCAACATGCAAAATACTTGTATCAAATCTACTGTCCTGTTCCAATTTTGTCAACTGATCCAATAATGTCCTCTAGTTTTTTATAGGTTCCAATCTATAACCAGCTATTACATTTAACTATGTCTCTCTAGTCTCCATTAATCTGAAACCTTTCTAAAGCCTTTCTTTGCGTTTTTATGACACTAACTTTTTAAGATAATTCCTTATTTTTATAATATGTTCTTCATCTCAAGTTTCTCTGATGTTTTCTCATAATTAGATTCAAGTTATTCATTCCTGGTTGAAATACTAATACTGCTTAGAGAATCACACCTAGGGACACACAATGTCCATCTGCCCCTTACTGTTATTAATTTTGATCACCTGATCAAATGTTGCCTGATTTCTCTTCTGTATAGTTACTATTTTTTCCCTTGCAAATAATAAACAATCTATGAGGAGATAGTTTAAAATCATGCAAATATCCTGTTCCTCATTAAAAGTTCCCCATAGATTTAGCATCCATTGATGATTCTCACCTGATCTAACCTATACTATGATGGCTGCAAAATTTAAGTCCATGTTAAACCCTCATTTTAAATTTATATTAACTATTATTTAATGACAGATAAAGTATATACTGAGAAGTCTAAAAATGTACTGTTATTTGAATTATATGAACTTCAGCTTGCATATAATAACTAAATATTAAAATAAATATCAGGCCTGGCCCCATGGCTGAGTGGTTAAAGTTCTGTGCACTCCCTTTCAGCAGCCTGGGTTCACGGGTTCGGATCCCGGGCACAGACCTATACCACTTACCAGCCATACTGTGATGGTGTCCCACATACAAAATAGAGGAAGACTGACACAGATGTTAGCTCAGGGTTGGTATTCTGCAAGCCCAAAAAGAGGAGGATTGGCAATGGATGTTAGCTCAGGGCAAGTCTTCATCAGCAAAAAAATAATAATAAAATAAATATCATTACTTTTAATCACTTTAGCTCATTCATGTCCTGTGCAAGTTAAGTTTTCCAACAACCATGCTGAGCACTGTACTGCTATCCTTGGGATAAAATGTAAAATTCAACTTTTGCCATGTAAGTATTGATATAGATGTCACAAGATCCTAAAAGAAAATA
This sequence comes from Equus caballus, assembly GCF_041296265.1. Lineage (NCBI taxonomy): Eukaryota > Metazoa > Chordata > Mammalia > Perissodactyla > Equidae > Equus > Equus caballus. Next base: position 85,662,661 of record NC_091690.1, on the reverse strand, counting down.
ATGAAAATAATTGGCACTTTTATCATAACAACAAATATTTTCTGTTTGTCACTAAAATTTACCTATCTATTGCCAACTGTTTTGGGTTTTGTGTGTTAGCTAGTATATGAAGGAAAAAGTATTCAAACAGCTGTGGGACATATAAACTGTTGCTACTATTTTGAAAGACAACTGGCAACTGCTTTTAAAACTCTTAAAGGCATATGCCTATGGATAAACTTATACAAGATGCAAGTATACAATTACAAGGAAACTGGAAACAACCTACATGTTTATCAACAGAAACCAGGTCAACAAATCCCATTTTATTCAAACAATGGACCACTATGCAACTGTTATAAAGAACAAGATGGATCCATGAGAGATATAAATGTATATACATAATGTATTAAGTGACAAAAATGTTACAGAACAGTATTATAGAACCTATACATGTAAATGAGAAAGAAGATGAGTGTAAATTTATATACACAAACACACCCTTACACACACTTGTATAAACATAGACAATTTCTAGAAGGAAACACAAACTATTAACAATGTTTATCTCTGGGAACTAAGACTACAGGAGTCAAGAACTTTTATTTTCCATTTTACATCTTATTTCTACTAATTGAATTGCTAACCACAAGCATGAAGTGTTTATTATTTTTAAAAATTTGTGACTTTTTAAATACCAGAGGTGAACTAGCTATCACAACTGAAAGTGAAATAAAAAGAATCATCATCCGCTAGGAATAGCATAAAACTATATTTTTTCATATTCTAATTCTATTCTCCAATCCAGAGAGAGAAATGAGCAATTGTTGTGAACATGTACATACTAGGCACTTAGCTAATGTTTTTCCATATATTATCTTTCTATTAATTACCAGTGGCAAAACATTTCCAGACGGTTGACGAGGGTAAAGGGTACTTGTGGCCTGTGGCCCTAAAATAGAAAGAAAAAAATCACCTCCTGACATGACAGAAGTTAAACTCACAATAAAGAGTGTAAACAAATCAGTCTATTCCATCATCCAATCCATGATATTCAAGGAAATTATTAAACTGAGTGAAGTGAAGAGTACATATTTCAGTCACTAGAAGATTAATGCAATTCCTCAAAATGCACTAATCCAAAATAGAAAATTACTAGCAAACTGCATAGTTTGTACATTCTACATAAATATTATAGTTTCATGGAAGAGTATTCACAAAACATGAACCATAAATTATTAACATTCATATACGTGTATATATCTATAACCCTCTCTACATATACGTGTGTATATATTTATGTAATTATATAATAAATATATATATAACAAGAGGGAAAGAGTAGTGTGCGCGTGTGACCTCCTCTGCTGCTTTCAAAATACATTTTTACAACTTGATATTTCACTAAAAAGAAGTCAGGAATCAGTCAGGCCTGGTTTATTCACAGAGCCTACAAAATTAATGATTATTTCTATTATTATACTTCCAAATCCCCAATAAAAACCTTATCGGATATTGTGCTTGTTTCCTAAAAACGACATCATTAATACCAACCACATATTTTTCCATGCTTCTCTTGGCTAGTAACATCAAGGTTCAGAGTCAGTAAGAAATGATTCCCAAGGCTCTATATGAAAGATAGGTCCCTGCCTCTCTTTACACCCCGTCTCCTTTACTACTCTTTCACTCAATCACTACCCTTTAGCAATACTCGTCTTTTTAAGTATTCAAATATGCCAACTCACCAGGCCTAAGAAGCAGTAGTGCTCCTATTCACACTGACTGGAAAATCCAACCCCAGAAGACTGTCTCCTCCTCAATCAGGTCTCAGCTCAAACGTCACCTCCCTTACAAAGGCCTTCTGTAGGCATGCGATCTAAGGCAGCCCTTCCAGGCACACTATCCTATCATCCTGCTTTATTTTCTTCTCAGGACTTACCACACTATCTGAAGGTATCTTGCTGTTTTACGTGTTGTCTTGTCCAATCACTCTTCCTCAGAATCCCCTCCGACAATGAAATCTAAGTTCCATGACAGCAGGAACCCTGACTGCCTTGTTCACTATGATAGCCCAGCATCTGGTGTATAGTAGTACTCAATATTTGCTAGGTGACAGAATAGGGGCGAAATCAATCTTGTCACTACATGCTATTAGATGTTTGAGATATATTCTATATGCTAAAATATGTATATATATGAAAACTACAATTATGTCTCCATAGCTATTTTGAAATCTATGAAAGTGGCCAAAAACTCTAAAAAATGAATGAATATTGCTTCTGTCCATGTGAACCTAACATATTGACAATAAACACAATTTAAAGATTCAACACATATATGATCTAAAATTTACAATACACATCTTTCTGTTTCTTTGAAAGTGGCATATCACCAGTGTTTTTCTTTAAAATACACTATATTGCTTAGTAATGCATATGTTAAAATAGCCATAGTCAGGTGTGGAAGAAATTTTACTTTGAATACGACCATGTGATGACATGCAAACATTTATCAAGTAGTTACCATGTGCCAGTAGTTCAAATACATTAACTCACCTAATCTTTACATCACCACTAGGAGCTGTGGTACTATTATCATTGCCATTTTACAAATGAGAAAGTTGAGAAACAAAGTACTTAAGTAATTTACCAAAAGTCACTCCATAAATTGGAAATTTCAGTTTCCCTTCTTAACTAAATTAGAGATGCTAAGAAAATGTAACACTTGATAAATCAGTTTATTTAAACTTTTAGTTTCAGGTACTGTATAATATAGTCATTCTTCTTCATTCAATTCAATTTTTTAAAATCTATTTACATAGGGTGAGCCTAGATCACTATACAAATTCAACTTGCCCTGCCATCATCAAAAAGAAGGAAGGGAAAAGGCTGGCACGGTTGTGTAGTAGTTGAGTTTGTGCACTCTGCTTCAGCAGCCTGGGGTTTGCCAGTTTGGATCTCAGGCACAGACCTATGCACTGCTCATCAAGCCATGCTGTGGCAGGCATCTCACATACAAAATAGAGGAAGATGGGCACAGATGTTAGCTCAGGGCCAATCTTCCTCACTAAAAAAATAAAAAGTGACAAAAGAAGGATGGGAAGGGAGGGAACGGAGGGAGGGTAAAATGGAAGGGGGATAGGAGAGAGACAGACAGAGAGGGAGAGAGGAAGGGAGGAAGTTTATTGCTAGCAAGTATGATGCAAACGGTTTCCAGAGCAACAACCAAAGTCCTGGAGAGCCTGAGTCAGCACTTCTTCATCTGTTTACAATCACTCCAACAGTCTAACAACATGGTCATTGCATCCTACTTTGTTCAGCAGTTAATTTAACATATAAAAAACAGTGTTTAGGGGCTGGCCCCGTGGCCGAGTGGTTAAGTTCGCGCGCTCCGCTGCAGGCGGCCCAGTGTTTCGTTAGTTCGAATCCTGGGCACGGACATGGCACTGCTCATCAGACCACGCTGAGGCAGCGTCCCACATGCCACAACTAGAAGAACCCACAACAAAGAATACACAACTATGTACCGGGGGGCTTTGGGGAGAAAAAGGAAAAAATAAAATCTTTAAAAATAAATAAATAAAAAAAAAAACACAGTGTTTAACCTTTTTTTGCTTTAATAGGCACACATGAAAGATTTGAAATAGCTATTATCCATGTATTTTTTAAAAAATATTATATAGTTTTTAAGCACATGGACAAAGAGAAGAGATTAGTGGTTACCAGAGGGGAAGGGGGTTGGGGGTTGGACATAAGGGGTAAAGGGGCACATTTATATGGTGACTGACAAATAATAATGTACAAGTGAAATTTCACAATGTTACAAACTATTCTGACCTCAACAAAAAAAAATAGTATACAGTTTTTTGACCTTATTACTATATAAGTAATGAAAGACATTCCCAGTAATACACAACAGAATGTAATTATAACATACACTTAACATTCATGCTATATCAACATTCAACTAAAGATTAAAATATTTTATTTGTAAATGAGCCAAGACCATATACATACTTTCTCCATAGTAAATACTTCACATTCACCCATAAACAGTATAGTTTAACCACTGGCATGGATTTGAAGTCACAAAACAAAAACTAGAAGCTGCAATTTCATCCCCAAAACTGTCTTCGCCTGCTTCATTCCACATTATGTAAAATAAAGCTACAATTCCCAATTTGTTTGGGGGTTTTTTGGCGGGAGGTGTGGGGGGGGGGGTGCCCTACAGTAAAGACTTCACACAGAGTTAAAAAGGGCAGTTACAATTTTTCTTGAAATGTAATTTTTATTCTAGAATTGTATTTTATTATAATGCACACTAAACTGTCAATGTATATGCATAATATTAAAGTAATAAATAAAAGCTTATAAAAATGACACACAATTATATACCAAGGTAACTGGACAAGAACATGAGATTGTCCAATCCAGTGTTCCTTTTCTTAAAATCAAATTCATTGAAGTAAAATTTACATACACCCATTTAAAATGTGCAGTTTGATGATTTTTGACAAACATTATATAACTGTGTTAACTACCACCACAATTAAGATATAAAACATTTCCATCACCAACAAAAATTCCCTTGCACTCCTCTGCAGTCAATTCCCCCTACCACTAGCCCGAGACAACCACTGATCTGCTTTGTGACACTATAAATTAGTTTTCATTTTCTAGAATTTTATATAAATTGAATTTACAGTATTTACTCCTTTTTATATGGTTTCTTCCATTTAGCATAATGTTGTTGATAATGTTTTGAGATTCACTCGTCCTGTCGTGTGTATTCATGGTTCATTCCCTTTTATTAATGAGCAGTATTCCATTGCAGGGATATACTACAATTCGTTTATCCATTCACCTGTGAGGAACATTTGGGTTGTTTCTAATTTAGGGTTATTATGAACGAACATGCTATAAATATGCATGAACAAATTTTTCTGTGGATAAGTATTTTCATTTCTCTTAAGTAAATACTTAGGAGAGGATTCAAAGACCATATGCTAAACTGCCAAAATATTTTCCAAGAGAATGTACCATTTCACATTCCTACCAGCAGTGTTCAAATCTTTTGCCTAATTTTAATTGGATCATTTGTTTTCTTTTTATTGAGTTGTAAGAGATCTTTAAATGCTCTGGATAGAAGTCACATGTCACACATATGTTTTATGAATATTTTTCCCGTGCTAGGGCTTATCTTTTCATTTCCTTACTGATAGCTTTCAAAGAACAAAAGTTTTTCATTTTGATGAAGTCTAATTTATTAATTTTTTGATAGTTTGTGTTTTTTATGTTCAATATTTTCTTCTATATGTTTTATAGTTTTTTATTTTAAATTTTGGTCTATAAACTTTTTGTTGTATACAGTGTGAGGTAAGAGTCAGCGTTCCCTTTTTTTCCATCCAGATTATCTTCTTTTCCCAGTACATTTGTTGAAAAGACTATAACTTCCTCCTTTGAATTGCCTTGGCACCTTTGCCAAAAATCAACTAACATTATATGTGTGGGTCTATTTCTGGAGACTCAATTCTATTCCACTGATCCATAATGTCTACTCTACCACTACTAACACACTGTATTTAAGTAAATCTTGAAATCAGTAGTCTATGTTCATTGTTTTATTGCACTATTAATTTGTCTTTCCAAATAAATTTTAAAATTAGATGGTCAATTTCTTAAAAAAAAGAAAAAAGAAAAGAAAAAGACTGTGGGAATTTGTATTAGAATTTCACCGAATATACAGATCAATACGTAACTCAGTGTTTCTTAATCCCTGTCTATACATTAGGATTATCTATGCACATCAAAAGATAACCCAGACCTGGACCTCCATTCCAAACCAATTAAATCAATAGTTTCTAATAAGGAGTCATGATTCAGAAATGCTGGATTAACCTTTTGAAAAAAATCTTGCCATTAAAATTAAAGACATCTGAGACTATAAATAACTTTTTGTCATAAATATTGCTGGTGTCTAATTGGAAACTGGGATATCCATTTTAAAAATTAGTTTTTACTCAGATTTATAGACCTAATATTTAAGTAAAAATTTGGAAAATTTTCAAAAGATGTTTGAGGAAGAAAAACTCAGGAGAAAAAACTGTCAATCTAGAATTCTATACCTAGTAAATTATCATTCAAGAGTGAGAGTTAAACAAAGAATCTTTCAGACACACAAAAAGAGCTTCCCACTAGCAGACCCAAACTGAAAGAACTATTTTTTATGTATTTTAGGAAGAAAAATACTAAAAGAGAAGGAAGGAGTGTGACATACACACACAAAAATACAAGTAGGCCCAACCTGGGTAGTTCAAACAACCATTTAAGGAACAACTAATCTAAATTTTAGACAAACTTGCAGATAACAGAAAAAGAGGTAATACTCACCAACGTTTTCATAAGTCTAGTGTTACCCTGACATCAAAACAAGATGAGAATAGATGTTACAGGAAAAGAATATTAAATGGCAAGACTTCTAAAGCAAATAGACACCAAATTCTCAATAAAATATTAGCAAACTAAACACAGCAAAGTGGAGGAGAAAAAACAATACAATCTTAGCAGCCTTGATACAACGAGTCACCTGAAATTTAATCAAATAAAAGATTCTTGGCATTCAAAAAAAAAAAGACAATACATCATGGCCTAGTAGGCTTTATCCTAGCACTACAAAAATTACAAGTTGAGGGGTCAGCCCCATGGCCAAGTGGTTAAGTTCGCTCACTCCACTTCAGTGGCCCAGGGTTTTACTGGTTCAGATCCTGGGCATGGACATGGCACCACTCATCAAGCCACACTGAGGCGGCATCCCACATGCCACAACTAGAAGGAACAACAACTAAAATATACAACTATGTACCGGGGGGCTTTGGGCAAAAGAAGGAAAAATAAAATCTTTAAAAAAAAATTACAAGTATATTTTTCTTTATACTTTTCCAGGAGGGGATAAGAATAAGAAGTCAATTTACTCCCTCCAAAGACTTAGAACTTGAAGATACCAATTGCCATACAATGTCAGGGTAAGATTACCCACTAAAACCTAGGAAGTTTGGTTGAAAATCTACATATTTATACTGATAAAACACTACCTCCACCATACTCAGTGAAGTGACTACTTCCCTCAGACTGGCAGACCAGAATTTCCGTCTCTGGAGAAAGCAAACTAGAGAAACTCTACATTTGGTGTTATCAGGTACCCAGTAGAAAACAAGGTGAGATAGCTGACTGACACAGCTCCTTTAAGAGTCAGACCAGAAGTGAGAGGAGTTAACAACTCCAGGAGCAACATTTAACCAAGGGACAGATGTTGCTACATAAAGGGCCCAGCTCTCCCACACCTCAGTGACGTAACTCAGAGGTATGTTCTAAACCAGCAGAGAAATGTTCCATATTTGCAGTTTCCAATACCGTAGCCACTTGTGACTAGTGAGCTACTGAGCATTGAGTACAAGTAGCTACTGAGCACTTGAAATTTGGCAAGTGTAACTAAAAACCAAATTTTTTATTTTAGTTAATTTAATTAGTTTAAATTTAAATAACCATATGTGGCTAGTGGTTAGTATGGGATAGCATGGTTCTGTAGTCTCCCTGAGGGTCTCAGGTAATATTGAACCCCAGATGCCCACGGTGGTAACCCACCCAATCAACACACCATTCATTAGCTTTTCTCTCTTCCTGTCTTATTTCCCTATTCTCTCATTAGAATTCCCGGAATCATCTCCCACATTCACCAAAGACAGAGTATGTTTGAGTCTGCTTTTTTTTTTTTTAAAGATTGGCACCTGAGCTAACAACTGTTGCCAATCTTCTTTTTTTTTTCTGCTTTTTCTCCCCGAATCCCCCCAGTACATAGTTGTATATTTTAGTTGTGGGTCCCTCTAGTTGTGGCATGTGGGACACCACCTCAACACGGCCTGATGAGTAGTGCCATGTCTGTGCCCAGGATCCAAACCGGCGAAACCCCGAGCCACGGAAGTGGAGCACAGGAACTTTAACCACTCGGCCACAGGGACGGCCCCAAGTCTGCTTTTAAGAGAACTAATTTTCCAAGGATTTGATGAAAGCTTCTAATAGAAAGGCAAAGATCAAAATGAGCCACAAGAAATTAGGAAATGGGAGGCAAAAGAAACAGAAGAAAAATCAAAGAACTGTGATAAGAGTTGCATCCATGAAACAAAAACATAACATTAAAATGGGAACAGAGAAAAAGACAGCCCTCCAAGAAATTAAAACTATGGTAATGAAAAATTTATAAGTCATAGAAGAATAAGAAGATGAAGTGAAGGACAACCACAAAAATAAAATAAAAATCCTAAGACACGGACTTTGGAAGGAAAAAAATGATTTAAAAAATTAGGCAATTAATCTAGGAGATACAATGTCAATCTAGGAGACACAATGTCCAACTACTAGGAAAGAAAGAAAGAAATGAAAAAAGGGAAAAGAAGAAATTAACAAAACCACAGGAAAATTTCCCGAAATTAAAAGATATGTATCTCCGAAATAAAGACCCACCAAATATCAGCACATGATTGAAAAAAAGACATATACTAAGGCACATGTCACAAAACTTGTGGACCCCAGAGTAAATAAAATCCTAAAAGCCTCTAGAGAGAAATCACAATGGCTTTGGACTTTTTAATAGTAACACTGGATGCTTAAAAAACAAAGTGAACCTCTTAGTTCAATAGTAAACAGCAGTCCATAATCAAAGAACGTAAATACAAAAACAGATTGTAAAATTGTGACATAGCTATAGTAAGAGAATGGAAGAAGAGTGGGAGAGAAGGATTATAAGAGACATAAATTCTCAATTACCATAAAAGAACTGCTTAAGCCAAGAAATCGGCAGAAGAGGAATACTATTTTAAATTATGTACATAAATACCATGAGAAACAGTGAAAAGAACCAGAAGTGATTACGTGTGGGCAGCAGAACCAGAGAGTGGGGAAGAGCTAGAAACGGGACTGCTATTTTTCATTTTAAGTCTTCTGGCACTATTTTGTTATTAACTATGTGCAAGTACATCTTTGAAAGAAATAGAAACATTATAAAAATTGAACAGAAATTTTGTTAAAATTTTTTCAAGCTTTCGAAACTATTTTTGAATATCATTTGTAAAGAGATGGTGTAAGTAATTGGAATCCATAGATAATCACAACATAGATAATATCTACTGCTCATTTTAGTCATCTCACTCAATAAAACTTAAGAAAATGCTAATAGGAAATATAGTTAAACCTATTCATTCATGCCGATGGAAGAGAGCTAAACTATGAATCAATCTGCTTATCTTGGCCATGAAAATACCCAAAATAAAATAAGCTCTATATGTGGGGAAGATTCAGTTCGCAGTTCTATGTTTTACAAAATTAATATTAAAATTGGTTACTGTCACTTACGCACAATCAATGAGCTGTATGTTCACAGAAATGTTATGCATGTAATAGCCACTTAGATCTGTTAACTAAATGACCAAAGGAGATACTCCAAGCAGGGCTCCTAAAAAACAAGGAAAAGCTAGTACCAAGTAAAATTTACCATGGATAATATGTGAGTAGTAACTGATAACCGACCAGTGTGTATTTAACAACTTTTAGTTTCAGTTTCATCTCTTTCCTCTTCCACCAACCTTTTCCCCTTTCACTGCATCAGGTTCGCATAAAGTAGCCGAACCATGATAAGATACAGAAAAGGAAATAATGACATCAGAACATCTACAACAGGAAAATAAATTCACTCTTATTAGGAGATCTTGCCAGCAAGAGTATCACTTGAATATCGGAAGCAAGAACACAGAGAGGAAATGAGGGAAAACTTCACCTGGAATTTTAGTAATCTCTTTTTTATTCAGCTAATTGTTTAAGAAATGTCCTAAAAATGGGAAAAATTGGCAACCTTTTCTATGATAGTTTTTAAAGCATTGCCCTATGATATTAATCTTAGGCAAAGAATTACAGTTCATAAGTAATTCAAAATTAAAATATTCCCTTCTAACTTATTTTTGACAACTTAGATCTTGATAATTTTTTTATTTTTCCTGCTTCACAGCATAATCATAATAAAATCAATCAACTTCCTCTTTTTCTATCTCACAATTTTAATACAACTTCTAAAGCAAGTGTTTCCAGTTCCATTAATACATACTGAACCTCCACAACTTAAACATTTATTATTCAGCACATATAATTTACTCTCAATTCCATTCATGCCTAGCTTTATAGAAGAAACAAAATAAAATCCTTAATTCTCCTCCCAATAGTTAATCTATTAGAGTCCTCATATTAACTTGGACCCATAGAATAGCAAGATAATAAAGATCTACTATAACTGGCAGAACTAAAGAGAAGGAAAAAGACCAGCAGGCCAACACTTTAACTTCAATTTTTAAGGTGGCCAAGGCTAATAAAGGAATAATATCTATTCCTTTACCTTAAATCTGTGTCTCCATTGTTGGAGGCACCCATAATTAATAAAGTAGTTTAAAAAACAATAAATACCATATTTGTCAAGAAAATAATCCCACTGCGACAGCAATATTACAAGTACTAGAAGGATTAAATGATTTCTTGAAAAAGCTTCCAGCTCTAAAATCCTGAGATTTTAACACAAACCATTTTTCTCCTAAAAAGAACTACCTTCTCTAATATTACTGTTTTGCAGATTTCACTAAATAATGCTTTATGCTTTAAAAATGAGAAGCTATTTCAAGGGGAGCCAGACTTTCTAATTAAGTTACCTGGAAATGAGACAAACTTATTGAGGCTTTCATATGAAGAAAATAATGTCATTGGCACAGTATAAATTCTAGTGACTAAACAACATTATAACTTGCTGAAAATTCATAAAGGAGTCAAACATTTCCAATACGATACTAAAAATAAAACGTAAATAGCTATAGATGAGAAGTGATTAGTAAATAATTGTTTGAAAACCTGAACTCTTTGGTAATCAACAAACAAGGTATACCTTTTCATGTATTTTGTATCACTTACAGAAGGAAAAGATGCCTCCACATGAAATAAAAGTTAAACTTTGTTTTTATAAGAAAGATTCTCTGATGACAATGATTGAACTTGGGGGAAAATAAAGTACTATCTAAGTCTTAAAAGATCACCTTATATTGGGGCTGGCCCAGTGGCACAGTGGTTAAGTGTGCACGTTCCACTTCAGCGGCCCGGGGTTTGCAGGTTCAGATCCTGGGTGCGGACATGGCACCACTTGGCAAGCCATGCTGTGGCAGGCGTCCCACATATAAAGTAGAGGAAGGTGGGCACAGATGTGAGCTCAGGGCCAGTCTTCCTCAGCAAAAAGAGGAGGATTGGCAGCAGATGTTAGCTCAGAGCTAATCTTCCTCAAAAAAACAAAAAAAAATCACCTTATATTACTCTTGTGTGAAACCTTTTCCTGTATCTTTGGACCTGTCAGTATAGGAGGAGCTAAGTCTCTCAACCTATCATATGCTGGAAAAAGTCAAGGCTGGAAATATCTTAACTGCTACAAGCCAAAGGATTTTTGCTGGGACTATGTGGATTTGGAAAAAGAGGAATTCCAGTAAATTCCAAGTAACCATTTGTTCCCACAGAGAAATAAAACTGATTTGTTCAGTTTTGGAATGGATGGATTTTCATTTGACAGAGCCAAGAGAGAATTCTAAAGCTTAGCTACTTGAAACCACAACCCTCACAAACAGCTAAAAAGCAGTCTCAAGAGTGGGAGTCTTAGACTAGCAGAAACTAAGTTCTCCAAAGAAGTTTTCTAAGTTTTCAAAATAACAACTTACAGTATCTAAGATTTCAATATGATCACTCGGTCAGTCATTTTCCTCTAGTGCATTATGCAGCACCGACTTTGACACAAGACAGAACTGGTTTTTAATACCAGATTAGTAACTACCAGCTGCCTAATCCCACTTAGCTTCCTTAAGCTTCAGTTTCCTCAACTGTAGAAGAAGACAATCATACCCTATTTTGATGACTATTTCATAAGCTTTATAAAATGGAAAAAGAGATGGTAATATAGATTAAAAGTAGCAGGAACCAATCTTACACAATTTTTTCAGCCAATGGTGAAAAAGGAAACACAAGTCATTGTATGAGGCTATCAACCCTAATATCAACACTTGACATGGACATTACAAGAAAAGAAAATTACAGACCAACCTCTCTCATGAACATAGATAAAAATTCTAAAAATAATACTAATTTAGCAAGGCAAATCCAGCAATATATAAAAAGGATCACATATATGACTAAGTAGGGTTTAGTCCAAGAATACAATGTTGGTTTAACACTCGGAAATGGACCAAAGTAATTCACCACCTTAACAAAATAAAAAAGAGAAATCCTAGAATCATCTCAACAGATGCAAAAAAAGTATTTGATAAAATTTAACATTCATTCATCATTTTAAAGACCTCTCAGCAATCTGGAAATAGAAGGGAAACTCCTTAATCTGATAACAAGTATCTATCACCAAAAAAAAAAAAAAAAAACAACACACACCCCCACCTACAGCTAATATCAATCTTAACGTTAAAATATTGAATACTTTCCCCAGAAGTTGGGAAGAAAACAAGATTGTCCACTATCATGACTTCTATTTAACTTTGTATTGGAGGTTTCAGCCAATAAAATAAGGAGATAAAGGGGTGGGAAAGTATAGAGATCAGAAAAAAGCAAAACTGTCTTTACTCTCAGATAATATGATTATATACACAGAAAACACAAAGAAATCTACAAATAAGTAACTACAATGAATAAGTGAATTTAGAAGGTTGTTTGATACAAGTTCAAGACTTATCTATTGGATTTCTATATAGTAATAAACCAATGGAAAATGAAATTTATGAAATACCATTTATTATATAACATAAAAAAATCAAATACTAATGAATAAATCTTATATAAGATGGGTAAGATATCTACACTAAAAACTAGAAAACAATAATGAGAAAAAATTTTAAACATATAAATAAATGGAGAAATACGGTTCATGGTTTAGAAGACCCAATATTGTTATGACATCAATTCTTCCCAAATTAATCTATAGACCCAATGCAATCCTAATAAAAACCTCAGCAAGATGTTTTGTGGAAATTGACAAACTGATCCTAAAATTCATATGGAAATGCAAAGACCATAGAATAGCCAAGTTCAATCTTGAAGAACAAAGATGGAGGACTTAGACTATCAGATTTCAAGATTTACTCTAAACTGATAGTGTGACAGTGGTCAAAGGATGGATAAATATACCAATGAAACAGTCCAAAAATGGATCCAGACATATACAGTCACTCAGTTTATGAAAAAGATGCCACTGCAAATCTGGGAGGGGGAAGTATTGGAAACTAGTATGAAAAAAATCAATGAACCCTGACCTCAATTTCACACCATTAACAAAAATTAATTCCAAACAGATCACAAACCTAAAAGCGAAAGGTAAAATTACAGAGCTTCTAGAAGAAAATATAAGAGAACATCTTCATGATCTTTGTGTAAGCAAAGATTCTTAAAATTAATATTCAAAAGGCTACTACTCACTAAAAACTAAAGCTACTAACCCACCACAAGACAAAAAATAAGTTGTACTTCATTAAAATTAAGAACTTCTGTTCACCAGAGATGTTACTAAGAGAGTAAAAAGGCAAGCCACAGCCCAGCAGAAGATATTCCCAGTACATAAATCCAGCAAAGGTTTCACATCCAGAATTCATAAAGAATATAAAGAACAACTATAAATCAATAATAAAAAAAGACAATCCTTTTTTTGGGGGGGGAGGGAAGATTCGCCCTGAGCTAACATCTGTGCCAATCCTCATCTTTTTTTGTATGTGGGATGCCTCTACAGCATGGCTGAGTGGAGTAGGTCTGCACCTGATGTCTGAACCCTCAAAGCCAGGCCAACGAAGCAGACCCCGCAGAACTTTAACCACTACACCCGGGGCCAGCCCCAAGAAAATCCAATCTTTAAAATGAGCAAGAGATGTAAACAGGAATTTCACAAAAGAGAACATCCAAATGACCAATCCACTTATATAAAAATACTCAAGCACCATTAGCATCAAAGAAATGCAAGAGATAGAATAGTGTTTACATATGGAGGAGTGATGTCTCTAAAGGTGAGCAAAGATTTCTTCTGGTGTGCTGGGACTGTTGTACATTTGGAGCTGGATGGTGATTAGACATGTATATACCTCTGAAAATATTCACCGAACAGTATATTTAAGATTAGTGTACTTTATGTATGTTATACTTCAATTAAAATTTTTTTTTAATCTCTAAACGAAAAAAAGAAGTGGGGCAGGGGCTGGCCCCATGGCCGAGTGGTTAAGTTCGCGCGCTCCGCTGCAGGCGGCCCAGTGTTTCGTTAGCTCGAATCCTGGGCACGGACATGGCACTGCTCATCAGACCACGCTGAGGCAGCGTCCCACATGCCACAACTAGAAGAACCCACAATGAAGAATACACAACTATGTACCGGGGGGCTTTGGGGAGAAAAAGGAAAATAAATAAATAAATAAATAAATAAATAAATAAAAGAAGTGGGGCCGCCCAGTGGCTAAATGGTTGGGTTCGCACACTCTGTTTCAGCAGCTGGGGGTTTCGCTAGTTCGGATCCTGGGCATGGACATGGCGCCACACCACTCGTCAAGCCATGCTGAGGCGGCATCCCACATGGCACAACCAGAGGGACCTGCAGCTGGAATATGCAACTGTGTACTGGGGAGCTCTGGGCAAAAGAAGAAAAGGAAAAAAAAGAAGATGAGTGGCAACAGATGTTAGCTCAGGGGCTAATCTTTAAAAAAAGAAGCTTCTGTCTCGAATTTGGTGCTATATGCAAGAAAGGAAGGTACTTAACAAAGTTGGTCATCTTATAACCTATTTGGTTCACATAAATGCATATATAATAAATAGGAAATAAAGTCATGCTAAAAAAAAGTTGACATTTATTGAGTTGATAATATCTCAAGCATTTTACCAAGGCTATACCTACATGTACACACATATACATATAATCTTATTTAAACTCTGCAACAAACCTATGATTGAGATGAGAAAACTATGGTGAATAGATGTTACTCCTATTGAATTTTAAATGATTTGATCTTAATAAATACATTTTGGTTAGTATCAAACAGTTTTCTAAATATTCTGACAAAAAGTGATATGTAAATCTCCTACCCAGCTTTCCTACCACACTCTCTAAACATCATCCTCTATCACTCTGTCATCTTACTCTCTTTTATTTTTCATGACACACACTACTATCTGATGTTATATATTTACGTGCTTATTTGCTTATTTTCTATCTCCCCCACTAGAATGTAAGTGCCTTGAAGGGAGAGACTTTTCCCATGTTCTTCATTGCTCTATCCCCAGCTCCTAGACATGTGCCTGGCATATAATAGACACCTAATAAATAATGGTGGATGGAATAGAAAAAGTAATAATAAATATCCTACCTAATATTCAGTTCTGTATCCTTTTCTAAAACATCTATAAAACTAAGAAAAAATAACCATATTTCATGTCTTTTATAATAATCAGTTTATATAAGCTTACCAGCAAAACACCTGATATATATCTTTAAATTGATTTTGGGCAACCACTTCATATAGTCAAAGAAAAATTTGGAAGACTGAGTTTAACATGTTCAATTAATATAGATAATTATATTCCACTTTTCTCATGAAAGACATAACCATCCAAAAGTAAATCTTTTAAAATTGTTATTATTTTGGAGTCAACTAAGCACAGAGTATGCCATGGTTTTAGGAAGAATTGCTTGGGGCCAGTATTATGAAAACCAATTACTGTACTCAGCAATAACACAGGGCTAATACAGTGATAACTAAAGAACTGCTGAAATGCAGCATTATTTACAAGAACCAAATATGGAAACAACCTAAGTGTCCACTGATGGATGAATGGATAAAGAAAATGTGGCACACGCGTGTGTGTGTATAATGGAATATTACTCAGCCGTAAAGAAGAAGGAAATCTTGCCGTTTGTGATAACATGGATGGACCCCTGAGGGCATTATGCTAAGTGAAATAAGTCAGACAGAGAAAGACAAATACTGTATGATCTCACTTATACGTGAAATCTAAAAAAAAAAACAAAACACCAAGCTCATGGATACAGAGGGCAGGTCGGTGGTTGCCAGAGGCAGGGGGGCTGGAGGAGTTGGAGAGGGGGGTGAAATGGGTGAAGGGAGTCAAAAGGTACAAACTTTAGCTATTAAATAAATAAGTCATGGGGATGTAATGTACAGCACAGTGACCACAGTTTATTCCGTATTGTATATTTGAAAGCTGCTGAGAGTAAATCTTGAAAGTCCTCATCATAAGAAAAAAAATTTTGTAATTTTGTAATACAAATTTGTAATACAAAAAAAAATTTTGTAATACCAAAAAAGTTATATATGGTGATGGATGTTAACCAGACTTAGTGTGGTGATCATTTCACAATATATACAAATATTGAATCATTATGTTGTACACCTGAAACTAACATAATGCTATCTGTCAATTATATCTAAATTTTAAAAAAACCTACTGGAGTGTGTAGGGATGGATGTTTGTTCCTCAGCGAATTCTATTGTTTAGTGTACTAGGTCTTGATCCCATTTCGCTTGATCTCTCTGCTCTAGCTACTATCTATGCTTTGCTTTAACGTCTCTTGCTATTATCTTCAATTTTTCCGTCTGTGCTAGATATACCTCTTCCCTCTCTTTAACATATTTACATGTGCACCTATCTTTGAAACATACACACACACACAAAACTTTCCTGGACCTTGCTTTTCCCCCAAAATACTGCTCTTTGACTTCACTGCCACTTTATTCAAAAAGTATACAACCTCCACTTCCCATTCCCAAATTCATATGATCATCAGTAATGACCTTCATCAGCAAATCAAAGCGCCCTCCTTTACTACCTTAATGTATCATTTGAAACAGAACACATCTTCCACCTTTAATCTATCTCCTCTTGACTTCCATGATTCCATGTCTCCCAGGTTTCTTTGGGTGTGAACTTTAAACAATCTAAGGGGCCCTCTTTAAAGAAAAAAAAAAAAAAGCAAAATTACAAAGTCAAAATTCGGTGTAAAGGTGAATAGCTATCTAGAAGGAGGGGAAAAAAGTCATAAAAATCCATAAAAATTACATAATAATTCTATCAATAAACTACCTGACACACTTCTAAAATACTTTCTCTACATTTTAATTGCATCTCTTTTATGACCACTCCTTCACATGACAAGATACGTAAAGTTTTCTATAGACAGATTAAAAAAAACTTTGCAAAGACTAAATTATTATTTACATTTTAGAAAATATACTTTTGGTTCACAAACTGTTACTGGTTACATCCTATAAAATTTTAGTACTGTTGTCAAATTTGATGAAACATATTTGTTTCTTTCATTTATAAGGTATCAGATTCATAGGAATTTTCCCAGACTACCTTCTGGCTGAGTATATGTCAAATTGTGTTTCTCTTACCCTACTCACATACTTCTAGTATCAAGTCTTATAGGACATGTTCATATTATCTATGATCTCTGGCCCTGCATCTTTGTGTCATAACACTGAGTCAGCACAGTGGGGACCAAGAGTCTTCCTAGAAGTCATTCCTATACCTGAACAGCTAGCATAAACTTAACTGAACTCTGAAGTGACAATGAACCACATAAATATATGCCACCCAAACTAAATGTAACTCCAATTCAGTTTTCCCTTAGCTGGATCCCAAAAACGCCTGCAGCCACTCCAATGCTACATGACATTAGGGTAAATCAAGAATGGAAAGAGATAGCAATCTTAATTTAAAATTCCTTACTTTCGGAAATCCAACAGAAACATACGGCCATGTGAGCACCTTCCTCCCAAAGTCTTGGAAGAAATCTGCACAACTGAGAGACCCTAGAGCTTAAGTTTAATTAGCTTCATGGTAAATCCCCCACATCCTACTAACTCTGACTCTATTTTCTACACTGACTCCTCTTTGCCATGCCAACCACCAAATATAGGTACTTCCCATAATCCTTGCCTTTCTCCTGAAAACCTGCAAAATTTAGGTACTTCCCAAAGTCACTTTGTCCCTAATTTTTTTGTAATTCTATCTACACTTCTTTTTTCCAATATCATCCATTCCCAAGCTTCAACTATGAGCTTCCAAGCAAATAATCTTCCTTCTAGAATCTCGTGACTAGACTATCAACCCTGTGGATAAGGGAGATACCAGTCTTGCAGTCTGTGTGAACTCCAGGGCCTGAATTCCCAGGGGCATAAAGTAGCCCTTCAGTGAAACATTGTGAGTAACTTTTAAAGTATATTTCTGGCCTCATTCTCTCTTTCCAAGCTCCAAAACTGCAATCTTCAACTGCCTACTGGCCTTTTCCACCTACATAACTTCTGTCCCCCTCAGAAAACACACACAAAATCCCAGAGAACTTGGAATACTCTGAACTTGATTTTAACACTAAATGATACGTTTTAAACTCTTAGTAAATAATTTTCAAAATAACCTTTAAGAAAATTAAGGCACAATGGAATTATACACCTTGATCAAGAAAAATCCAGGTTATTCCACTACTAATAGCTTAAACTTCCCTCTTAAAAACAAGTCATTTGGCTCATAAGCCATACAGATCTAATTTTAATAACTTATCTGGACACATACTCAGTGCCCTATACAAAGACACCATAATTAGAAATGCAAAGCCTAGTTCTAGTTATCAAACATGAACAAATAAAATGCTTTTGAGAAAGAAAATACAATAAGACTAAATATCAAAAATAAATAACAATGAATATGCCTGTATACATATGTCTTAAAGTTTGTACACAGAATGTACTCAGACAATAGAGAGCATATATTCACCCATGTAGTCCTGTTCCACTGAAAGACTTCATTGTAAACACACTACTAAAACAAAAGAGTTCCCAAGCAAATAGGACAAACTGCTGACATAAGTGTGGCACTGACGTAGCTGTCTATTTGCCTTCCGTTGCTAGGATTCAGTGTGCCCATTTTTCTCTAAGCTTTAAAGCATGCAACTCTTTGATGTTATGAAGATTCCATGGTTAAACAAAAGATTGGCAGACTGCTTGATAGATAAAAAATATTTCAAATTCAAATCTCTCATTTCTTGAAAACACTCATGATTTCCCTATGGTAAAAAAAAAAACAAACGTAAGAGAAAATTTTCATTTCTTTACCAAAAACAGCAACAAAATTCAATTTCAATAAAATGAAATTAAAAGGGAAACTACGTAATTTCAAGTAACATAGAAATAAAATTCTGAATGCAGCTTTAAAAGAAAGTATCTCCTATCTATTCAGAAACTTTTTGAATCTGTGTAATAAAGTGCATATTTTACATTGTTCAAAAAATGGAAATTATGGTGCCATAGTGCTCTGCTTCAGCAGCCCAGGGTTTGCAGGTTCGGATCCTGGATGCGGACCCAGCACCACCCGTCACGCCACGCTGTAGCAGCATCCCACATAAAATAGAGGAAGACTGGCACCGATGTTAGCCAGCGACAATATTCCTCAAGCAAAAAGAGGAAGACTGGCAATGGATGTTAGCTCAGGGCCAGTCTTCCTCCCACATACACACACAAAAGGAAATTATGCAGTGATCTGAGTAAATTCCTAATGTTTTTCCAATTAGGATCCATTTAATCTTTAGAACTATTTTAAAATTATATGCTAATGGATTAGATAGTAATAAACTGAATTGTATGTCATCCATATGATCTGTGAGAGCAGAGGCAACAAGAAATCTGCTTGTTAGGCAAATAAAACAGAAACAGTGGCAACCTCAGGACTATTTTTCATAGCTCTGTAATTATCATCCTATCTCAAATTACGGGTCAGTGAGAAAGCTCCCCCAGGAACTTCCATCTGCTCCTGGTACAGTGCAGGTATGACGCATTACATGGGCTTGGAATACCTTTGGTTGGCAACAAAACCAATCAAATTCCCAGGAAAAGCTTCAGAAGTTCAATATTTAATATTAAATGAACACTTCCATTGTTTCCCTAACAGCATTTAATCATGTTGTTTCATATTTCCCACTGGCTTTCAAGCATTTAAATGTTTTTCAACTTTTATATGCTTTAGGATACAACTTCCACACTATATTTCAAGATTCAAATATTTCAAATCAATTCAACATAGCTTACTATAAATTTACTAAAAATTGGTTATTTAAATAAACATTTAGGAAGTCACAAATTAGTAATTTTTCTACCTATACTAAGTTTTAAATCTTCACTACCTGGCCATTAATATTCTCCACAGAGTTTCATTTTAGTAAATAGCACCCTACATGGCTATTATCTTAATTTTTGTTCCAAGTGTATGGTTTATTCATTCTGAAATCTGTAAGTAAAGCAGGGATGTTTGGGTCAAATTTAACAAAATCATCATTATCAAAAGGAACAAATACAAGTAATATTATTTACCTAAAATAATTAGCTTGCATTCTGGGTATTTTTATTTTAAAAATTATTTTAACAAAAGAATGACACTTTCGGTTAACAAATTAAATTGACCTTTTTTTGTTTTTTTTGCTTGAAGAAGATTCACCCTGAGCTAACACCTGTGCCAATTTTCCTCTGCTTTGTATGTGGGTCACCACCACAGCACGACCACGAACCAGCGGAGTAGATCTGCACCCAGGAAACCAAACCTGAGCCACCAAAGCAGAGCACATTGAACTTAACCACTAGGCCATGGGGCCAGCTGTGGCTTATTTTTAGGTTAAACAGATGTTAAGGTATTTTACAATTTAAAACAGGCATAAAGGTAATTCCATCTTTACCTTTCTCTTCAAGTTTTAATCACTGATGAAAAAAGCTAGATGTTTTCCTGTCATTTAAAAATTGAGAATAATATCTCAATTTAAAATAAATTATTCCCAAGAAAGAAAACTTTGCTTCTATATCTTAAAAACTGAGCAATATTTCTATAATCTCAAATTAATTCTGGGGCCTAAGCAACTTGTACTAATCACTGACCTTGTTTTCTTTAAAGTCTAGTTTCAGCACTAAAAGTTATATAACCTATACTAGAGAGGTTATAAAATATAGGAGATGCCCACAATCCGTTCTTGATGCGATTAAATATTTGTCATTACACGTTAACTGTTGAGAATGCAAATTCAGACAAAAGTGTGAGAGATTTATAGAATTCAATGGAAGACATATCTACAACAGATAGGAAGAATGTTTCCAAAAAAAAACAGAATTCAATCAGGCAATGAAAAGACTGGCAGAGAAAGTTAGGTATAAACTTAGCATGGGTGCAGAATTTCTCCAACCTATATCAAACTAAAAAAAACTGATCATTTAAATCATGCAGACTACAAGTAGATACGGGTGAAAGTCTCATCTCATCTCTAGGGTATGAACTTATTTCAGCAACTATAAAAGGGCTTACCATGTCCACCTGTAGCACAGGTAGAGTCACTCTGGCTACATGCAGTGCTAGGTTCTACTTCACAATCAAAAATCCATGACCAATGAGAAAATTCAAGTCATTTAGGATGGTAACCAAACCCTACTTGAGATTTCAACCTCAGGATGCTTAATGTGATAACCCTAAATTATTGGGAATTGTATAACCTCACTTCACAAAAGACGAGAAAATTGTTCCCTTAGTGGTTAGTTATCTTCCAAGGCTAGAAAAGTTTAAAGTTCAAAAAGGAGATAATGAGTAAATCAAACACAAGTAAGTTTAGGGAGGATACAGTACATCCATATCCAGTTCTGGGGCAGGTAGTGGGCGGTAACAGATTGGCACAACTATTTTCAAGCTTTGAAAAACAACTTAGCATTATCCAGCGAAACTGAAGACAGACATACCCCACAATCTAGCAAGCCCATCCAGGGTAAACAGAGCAGAGAAAATATCATACATGAGTACCAAATGTATGTAGAGAATTGAAATCATATAAAGTATGCTTTATGACCATACTGAAATTAAACCAGAAATCAATAATAAAAAGATAAGAGAAACACTCCAAACACTTAGAAATTAAACAACTTCTAAATAAGCTATGGTTCAAAGAGGAAGTTTAAAGGGAAATCAGAAAATGGTTTGAACCAAATAAAAATTAAAATTCTACATATCAAAATTTATGGCATGCAGATAGGGTATTGCTTAGAGGGAAAGGTGAAAACATTACATCCTTATATTAGAAAAGAAGAAAAATCTAAAACCAATAATCTAAGCTTCTACCTTAACAAACTAGAACAAGAAGAACAAAATAAATCTAAAGCAAGCAGAAAAAAAGGTAATAATAATAATATAAGTCATCAATGAAAGTGACAACAGAGAACATTAATGAAAGCTAAGCTGGTTCTTTGCCAAGATTTTTTAAAACTTGATAAACCTCTAACAAGACTGACAGAGAAAAAAAGAACTTGCAAATTACCAATAACAGGAATGAAGAGGGATATCACACTACAGACCCCACAGATACTAAAAGCATAACAAAAGAATACGACAACCAATACCTTGTGTACAAATTAGAAAACTCAGATGAAATGGACCAATTCCTTGAACACTACAAGCTACCAAAGCTCACCAATGATGAGATAGATACTCTGAATAATCCTACAATTATTAAGTAAATTGAATACACAATCTAAAACTTTCCAAAGAGAAAAAAGAAATTTCTAGTCCCAGATGGTATCTTTGAAAAATTCTACCAAACATTTAAAGAATAAATAAAGCCAATTCTACATACAAGTCCCATATTTATCCTCAGTTTCACTTTCCACAGTTTCAGTTACCCACCGTCAATCGCAGACATCATCTGTTCCTCACATCCAAACATTAACATTGTCATGACTCAGTGATCCTCCTTCTGATGTATGGTCAGGTCAAGAGTAAACTAGCACTACGTCACAATGCCTACATCATTCACCTCACTTCATTTCATCACGTAGGCATTGTACCATCTCATGTCATCACAAGCAGAGCAATTACAGTACAGTAAGATATTTTGAGAGACAGAGAGACTACATTCACATAACTTTTATTACACTATATTGTTGTAATTGTCCTATTTTATTAGTAGTTGTTGTTACTCTCTTACTGTGCCTAATTTATAAATTAAACTTTATCATAGGTATGTACATATAGGAAAAAACATAGTTATATAGGGTTTGGTACTATCTGCAGTCTTAGGCATCCACTGGGGGTCTTGGAATGTATCCCCTGTGGATAAGGGGGGCCAGTGTACTCTCTTCTGAAAATAGAAGGGAGAATACTTCCAACGCATTTTGGGGCCAACATTACCCTGATCCTAAAGTCAGACAAAATCAGTACAAAAAGAAAACTACAGATCATATCCCTCATGAACACAGACACGAAAATCCTCAACGAAATATTAACAAGCCAAATCTAGCAACATATAAAAAAATAATACACCACAACCAAGTGAGACTTGTCCCAGCAATGCAGCTGGTTCAATATTCAAACATCAATCAACGTAATCCACCATATTAACAGTCTAAAGAAAAATATATAATATATGATCATATCACTTAATGCAGAAAACACAATTGACAACATTGAATTCTCAGCAAACTAAGAATAGAAAGGAACTTCCTTAACCTAATAAAGAATATCTATAAGAAAGCTACAGCCAACATCATATTTAATGGTGAAAGACTGAATGCTTTCCCCCTAGGCTGGGAACAAGGAAAAGACATTTGACTGTCACTACTCTTATTCACCACAGTAGTGGAAGTCCTAGCCAGTGCAATAAGGCAAGAAAAGAAACAAAAGGCATACAGATTGGAAAGGAAGAAATAAAACTGTCACTGTTCACAGACAACAGTATTGTTTATGTAGGAAAATCTCAAGGAAATCTATAAAAAATACTCCTACAACTAATAAGTGAATTTGGCAAGGTCACAGGATACAAGTTCAACACACAAAACAATCATATTTCTAAACACTAGCAATGAAAAATTAGAAATCAAAATCTAAAAAGAAGGGAAACATCTTGAATCAAGATTATAACAGAACAACCCCAAAGATTATGATTGCTCATAAGAAATGAGAAATAAAGGCCAGCCCCATGGCCAAGCAGTTAAGTTCGTGCACTCTGCTTCGGCAGCCCAGGGTTTTGCCGGTTCAGATCCTGGGTGCAGACATGGCACTGCTCATTGGGCCATGCTGGGGCAGTGTCCCACATAGCACAACCAGAGTATACAACTTTGTACTGGGGAGCTTTGGGGAGAAGAATTGAAAAAAAAAAAAAGAAGATTGGCAACAGTTGTTAGCTCAGGCGCCAATCTTAAAGGGGGAAAAACAATGAAAAATAAAGTGATGATAATTTACCATCCAACAGAAAAAAAGGTGGCCCCTCTTAAGAAGACAGTCCTGGAAACAGAAATAGAGACTTAAGGCTTAAAAGGTTGTAAAGCAGCTTTTCAACCTCAACTCTGATTCTGAGAACCTTAGTTCTACCTAATGAAGAACAATATTAACCTAATATTTGTTGCAGACTTTCTCTTGCTAGTAGGTTTTCCTTAACTATACACAGACTATATTGATTCTCTGAGTTGGGGGAAGCATGCTTTTTATTTCCTCTCAAATCTAGCTTATACTGTTACAGTTACCTAATTTTCCTGTGCCACTTATAATAGCTAGAGAAAGCCCTTAGTTCAGATAAAGGCAGCTTTCACGAATTCACTTAATAGGCATTTATTAAGTGCTACATTAGTAACAGTGCTACAATGCTACCTACAGCACTAAGTGTAAAGAATGCAAAAGATAGATAAGACATGGGCCATATGCTTAAGGAACTCAGCATCCAAGGAGGAAGGCAATCACATACCTAACTAAAATACAATGTAAAGATACTTTAACAGTAGTAGTAGTGTATACAAAACACTATAACTACTAAAGAAAAAAAAGGACCTTCTATCCAAGGGCTCAATGAGGGATGGGGAGAAGAGGAGGAAAGAAAGGCCCCTGAGATAGCCGAAGCCACTATTATCTCCCACTTGAACGAGAGCAACAGCCACAGATCTTCCTGCTTCCATGCTAGCTACTCCCTGCCAATAGCCCATAAAAAAGCCAGAATAATCTTTTTAAAACATAAATTATATCATAAAATTGTCCCAAGGCTTCCCATTAAAATGCAATTAGAATGAAATACAAGTGTTAACATGGCCTACAAGGCCCCACGTGATCCACTCTTCTTACCTCTCCTACCACTCTCCGGCCACCCAGCTTTCTTTCTAACCCCCAAGGGCACCAAGCTCTTTCCCACCACAGGGACTGTGCCTTTGCCAGTCCTTCTGCCTAGAAATGTTTTTCCCCCAGATCTTACCCGACCAGCTCCTTCTCAACATTCATGTCAGTTAAAATGTCCCTACGTCAGAGGGGCTTTCCCTGAGCACCTCCACCTCCACCACCAGGCTCTGTGGATAAGGGAGGCCTTCATCTCATTATTCTGTTTTTCTTTCTTCATGCATCACAGTACTTAGAACTAGCTGAAGTCATTTCACTGTTTTTACTTTCTATTTACCTGTACTAGAATTTTTTTTAAAGCTCCATCAGAACAAGAACCTTATGTGTCTTGTTCACAGTACTAATCCCAGTACCTAGAACAAAACCTGGCACATTTGGATAAATAAATATTGTTAAATAAAGAAAGATGACATTTAAGCTGGATAATGAGGGAGGCAGCAGTGGGGGAGGGGGATTGACCTTGTCAAGAGGAACAAACAGAAAAGGGGAAAAGGAATCAAACGTGTTTCATCCAGTGCTTCAATTTTCAGACCTGGAGAATGAAGTTATAGTTGGAAGGTATCCTGAAGAGTTTAACCAGTTTTTGTTGATCAGATGCATGAATACACTTTAAACACCCGCTGTCTTTTCTGGAACACGCCCCTTGCCATGCAAATCATTATCTCACAAACTACTCAAGTCTGATTCAGCAATTTTAAATGATTGAAAGATTTTCACGTATTAATCCAAAACCTGCCTGTCTGTTGTTTACACACATTGATCTTAGTTCTGATCTCAAAAGTTCTCATGAAAATAAGAAGTTTAATCCTTATTTCATGTGGCAGGCTTTCAAATATTTGAAGACAGCTATATCCCCCCACGTTATTAAAAAAAGAAAAATAGGTAACATTTAGTATTGACAGTGCCTGCTGGGCTCTGGGCTAAGTACTTTATATTAATCACTCATTTAATGCTCACAACAGCTCTGCGATAAAGTTATGATGACGGTGCCTATTTTATGAACGAGAAAACTGAAGCCCAGATTAGGTAATTTGCCTAGGTCATCAAGCTGCGAAGTGAATTCTGGAGCCAGAATTCAAATACAGAAAGTCCAACTGCAAATCCTACATTCGTAACTGTAAGATTCACTCTCTAAATGACTCTCTAAATGACTTCTACTATTTGTACGATGTGCAAATCACACAGATCACTTAAGTAAGACTTAATAATAAGAGGATAAGCAGTATAAAGATTAGCATTGCTCTGCAAATACTAACCTATCTTTTCATTTTTATGTCCTATTTTTCCTCTTTGTTCAGCATATACTCAAAACTGAAATACTTTCTATTTCTGAGCACATTCTTTATTTTAATACTCCTCTACCTCTGTTTACATGATTTTCTCTTCCCAAGTGGCCATTCGTCCCATTCTGCAAAGATTGGTGTCTTCTGTGTCCTTAAAAAGCCAATCGTGCTGGGTATATTTCATTCACCCCTCCAGATCCATTCTCCACTCTTCACCACCCTGTTCTACGTCCCTAGGAGGCTGTTCTTAACAGACTCTATCAACAGTCTCCTTTGCTCTGTCTTCTGGGTGGATTCAGCAAATGGAAGACAGCGGCAGGAGACTGAAAGACAGGTGAACCTCAAGTATTTATGCCCCCAGCTCTCAGGTAAAGTCACCTGAGTTAGCAATATCCCACTCCAGAAGCCAAAGCTTCTGTCAAATGGACATTTATCTTTACAGCTAACCTCTGCGTCTTGACAATACCTCCCTATCTCTGCCCTTAGACGTCTAAAGGTTGTAACAGCTACCCACTTTTCTCACCACACACTTCATCATCCCATGCTGGTTTCCCTTAACCCTTCCCACACTTTTATAAATCACCCCTTCTTAAACTCTCCCAAGTTTACCCATTTGAGTGTATCACCTGTTTTCCGCAGGGCCCTCACTGACACAGCACTACTCTTTCCCTAAGCCTTCTGTGTATTTGTTTATACCTCCTTTACGGCACTTAATTTTTTTCTTGTACTAGACTCCAAGTTTCTTGATGGCAAGGTATGTTTTATTCACCTTTGAATCTCCCAAATCATTAATTTCTTGCCCATAGTGGGCACTAAATGAATGTTTCAAGAATAAATGGAAAACATAAAATAACACAAAAATTGAAGAGTAATATTTCACAGTATAAGAAAATGATATGAAACTCAAATTTAAATTTCCATAAAGGTTCAAAAATAGGCAAAACTAATCTATCAGGATAAAGGTCAGAATTGTGGACATTTCCACATGCGAGCTATCAGCTGAGAGTGAAGGGTGACAGAGCCAACAAGAGTGCTGGAAATGTTCCTTATTTTGATCTGAGTGTAATTACACGGGGTGTATACGTATGTAAAATTTTGTTGAACTGTATACCTAACGTTTGTTCACTTTATGGTATGTACAGTATACCTCAGTAAAAAAGAAAGGGAAAAATAAACCTAGGTTTGGCTGCTCATGTTGAATCAATATAGCTAACACCTCATTTATCCAGAGGTTCTTTATCAAAACAAGCAACAAAGGCCTCTGCAAAGTCAAAGCAGATGTTAGAAAGTCCATACACTTTATCCATGAGAATGATTTTCAGGCCTTTTTATTCTTATTTTTACGGCCAATTCCAATTAATTTGGTTAACTAGTTTCCTGACCCACTGTTGATAATCAGTAACAAATTGGGAAAGGGAAAGTCTGTTAAAGATTGGTAACAGTAAGAAATAACAGCTAACATCAAGAAGCAGGAAAATAACTACTAAAGAGCAGGTAAAAATTCAAGACACAGAGAAGTCTGAGATCACGTACTGAATGGTAAGGAGACTTTATAAGCCACTTAGGGCATCACTATATCATGGTACAGTAAGACAAACAGTGTTAAAAATGACAACACTTACTCATCAGGGAAATAAGGAATTATTTCCATCAAGATCTATTCAGTAAGCAAGAAAAGGTAAACATGCGAGAAACACAGCAAAAACATATTTAAACTAAAAAGGTATTACTTGTAAGAAGATAAACCTCAGTTACCTGACAAAAAAATGCACTTAATTTAAAATAATCACATTTCTAGAGTTTGCTAGATAATTATGACTAATAATTTACTACATCTTCCTCCTTGGTGAACTATAAAAACTAGCACATTTGTATTAAGAATGGGAAGTTCTCCCATGAAATTAAAAAAAAGAGTGCATCTGGACCAGGCCAGTGGCGTAGTGGTTAAGTTCATACGCTCTGCTTTTGTGGCCCGGGGTTTGCAGATTCAGATCACAGACACAGACCTAGCGCTGCTTCTAGTCACGATGTGGCGGCATCCCACATAAATTAGAGGAAGATTGGCACAGATGTTAGCTCAGCAACAATCTTCCTCAAGCAATAAGAGGAAGATTGGCAAGAGATGTTAGCTCGGGCCAATCTTCCTCACAAAAAAAAAAAAAGTGCATCTAAGCATTGAAAGCGTTCTATCAACACTTAGTAACTGATAATCATTCAAACACCTAGGAATTTTTAACCAAATCTTACGCGTTTTTTTGTAAGCCATATCTGAAAAAATAATGTCGAAGTTGTTTATCTACTGAATCACTACAAGTGTCACCTCAAATCATCACTGTATGCCACCTCCTTTTTTAAAAAAAAAAAAAGGGCAACTCCTACTCACAATGTCCAGCATTAGTCTCCATTCTCCCAACTTGGAACATTCTTCCAAGCTTCACCTATACACTCAGGCATTCACCTAAACCAAGCTTCCCCTGCTGGAGAAGATTACTGCTGAACAGAAAGGTAAGAAAGACCTGTCAACACAAAAACAACTGAGTGTTATGTGTAATAACAGATGCAAACTGAGAAGGAAGTGACTCAATTTTGTCAAGACAGGAAAGAAAGAAATGAAGAAAGGTAGAATTGAGCCTCAGTTTTTAAATTATGTGGACGCCATGCAGCTATGCAAAAACTACAGTTGCACAAGTAAGGACATGCAAAACTTAAAATACTTGTAAAATACGTGTAAGAGGTGTCTGGATTACAAATGGCTTTTTCTATTTTCATATTGAATGCCTTTTCCTCAATCCTATGGTTTATATGAAGAGGAACTTTCCCCAAACACTTCTGGCCTCTCTCAATCCCCTCACTATTTTTCTCCTAAAGAATTACATAAGCATAATTCTACCCATTGCTGTTTGCTCCCGGGAGCCTCCCTGCTGGCTGGAAGCAGTTACCCAGTGCTCCTCTACGGATAGGCTCTCCCGGCAAATAGGGAGGACGTTCCTGGTCCTGTCCTGCCTGTGACTGGGTACATCTATTTAACTCTGGGGTTCAGTATTAGAAAGCAAAACCACCTGCATGTGTAAGCCATGTGCTCCAACATAAGCTTCATCAGGAACAAAGGCGGTATTTGGATCTCTCATTTGTCGCTCTTTTCTCAGTTTGTTCAGAATTTGGCCAGGGAATATGGGTGTTATTTATTGAGCCCCCTCAGAGACTACAATATTACATTGTCTTTTCTTCTAATTTAAAATAAAATCTTCACTTTTATCTTCAACTCCTGAGTGTAATAGCCTTACATGATTCTTCTTCATAGTCCTCACAGCTCCTAGCAGAACATCTTAGCAATGTTTGCTAAAGGGATAAATTTTCAGATAGTAAAGCTAATCATATATGGTGCTAATTTTTAAAACAAAAGCAAACAATAAAATGACTTACATAATGATAAATATTGGTGTTTGCTAATGTGTGTGTAGGCATTTTTCCCCTAGTAAAAATATTTCCCCATATATTTGCAAAAATTCATATCCATAATTATTTTTGTCTGCTCTAAACTGTTACCATTTAAGTAGTGGAAGCTCTTCAGGGACCTTTATCTAAAAAGTGGAACAAAGCACTCAAGAGAAGAAGCAGTAAAGTGTGGTGCCTAATACTGACTGGAGTAAGAGGGCTGGAGGAGTCACTTTTTTGCATACTGTTTTTCTTCCTTCGGTTCCCTCATCTCTTGTCTTCCTCTTACCATCCCTAGGGAGGGGCTGCATAGCTGTCAACACGCTTAGCAGACAGTGAACTACAAAGCAAGAATTACGGGCAAGGGCTTTTGCTTGAAGTTCTAGTGCACCTCCAATTCCAAAGCGACAAACTGGAACAAGAAGTTTAAGAAACAATTAAGTTATGGTTACAGTAGCTGACAAATTCTTTGTCTGGTAGACCGAAGGTTCTTAACCTTCAACACTGAAACTTCAGAAGACAAGAAATCCCAATTACCCTCTTAATAGCTTTTAAAATCATCACTTATATCTTTTCTTTTGGTGGTCTAGTACTTAAGATTCGGCACCCTCCCCACCATGGCCCAGGTTCGTTTCCCGTCGGGGAACCTCACCACCCTCTGCCCAGTGCGATACAATGATGGCTGCGTGTTGCTGTGATGCTGAAAGCTGTGCCACTGGTATTTTAAATATCAGCAGGTTCACTCATGGGAGACAGGTTTCCGCAGAGTTTCAAGACTAGGTAGATTGAGAAGAAAAACCTGACCACCTACTTCCAAAACAATTGGCCATGAAAAGCCTATGAATAGCAGCAAAGCTCTGCAGAAAGAGCAGGCAGGGCTCTCCTCTGCTGTACACAGGGTCGCCAGGAGTCAGAATCAACTAGTCAGCACTAACAACAACTAAATCTTTTCTTTGTTGTCCTAATACTGACAACTGCTGAAAGAATTTCCCCCATATAATCTGTTATGCAAAGCTTTTTTATTTGATACAGACTACAAGAGAAGTATTAGGGCAAAAAAGGATTGACTGAAAGAACTAAACTTCAATTACCCTCACCACTGATTTTAGAGAAATTTGGCATAAACTACCAAGTAACTTGAGGATGAAAATTTTAATAATAACACCACCAACAACTAACCTACTGAGAGCCTGCCAGGTACCACACACTGTTCCAAGAACTTTACAGGTTATTAACTCATTTAATCCTCACAACAACATCTCACATCAGTGAGACAGATGCTGTTATTACCCACAGTTTACACCTGGGGAAACTGAGGTACAGAGAAGTTAAACAACTTGCACAATATCCCGTAAGTGGCAGAGATGCCATTTAAACTCAAGCAGTCTGGCTTCACCATTGCACAACGTGGCTTATTGTTAATGAGAATACCAAAGACAGTAGAAAATTGGGACTCGTCTCCACTATAGTTCTTTTTTTTGTTTTTAAATTGGTACCTGAGCTAACAATGTTGTCAATCTTTTTTTTTTTCCTACCCAAAACCCTTCAGTATATAGTTGTATATTTTACTTAGTTGTGAGTCCTTCTGTTGTGGCATGTGGGACGCCACCTCAACATGGCCTGATGAGCGGTGCCATGTCCATGCCCAGGATCCAAACCGGTGAAACCCTGGGCCACTGAAGCGGAGCACGCAAACTTAACCACTCGGCTAGGAGGCTGGCCCCTCCACTATAGTTCTTTCCTTCACTCAAGGTTAACGTGGAACTATTATGAGAAATAACAAGAGTAAATACAACACAGATATCCACTGTGAACTCCAAAATGTACTATGAGAAATACAAAATAGAAATGTTTGATCTTTGTTCTCAGGGAGCTTACATCTCATTTAGAGATAGCAAGCATACATACGAGAAAATAACATGTATTAATCAATAAAACCAAGCTCTTTATCATTTCTCCCAAACCAGCTCCTTTCCCCATATTCCCTGGGTTAGCTAATGATACCACAAACCTTGCAGATACCCAGATTGAAATATCGTCAGACCTCTTTCTCCATATGAAAATATGAATATGAAATATTTTCATACCTCCTTCTCTCCACTTCCACTACTCTCATAATCTCACTATTCTGATTTTTCTTCCAACGTAAATGTTATTGTTTTCTAGTGTTTTAGTTCTGTCTTGCTCTCCTCTCACAAATTAGGCACTGTCAGTAATGTTTTATAAAATCGCAGCTGCATAATTTTACCTACTTATTATTAGCATTCCTTCTTGATTTCAGTTATTCTTTCTGCCTGAACTATATGTACTTTTGATGGTAAAACCTCTCAATTTTTCCTGGTCAGAAATAGTCTTAGTTTGGGGCTGGCCCCGTGGCCGAGTGGTTAAGTTCGCATGCTCCGCTGCAGGCAGCCCAGTGTTTCGTTGGTTCGAATCCTGGGCGCGGACATGGCACTACTCATCAAACCACACTGAGGCAGCGTCCCATATGCCACAACTAGAAGGACCCACAACGAAGAATATACAACTATGTAACAGGGGGCTTTGGGGACAAAAAGGAAAAAAACAAAATCTTTAAAAAAAAAAAAAAGAAATAGCCTTAGTTTGCTCTCTTTCTAGAATGGTAGTTTTGCTGGGCATTGATTTCTAGTTTGACAGTTGTTTTCCCTCAGCACATGAAAGATGACATTTACTGCTTTATGGCTTCCACTGTTGCTATTAATAAGTCAGTATAAGTGCCATTCATTTTTTGTAGATAATTTCTCTTTTCTCTCTGACTTCTTTTAGTACTCATCCTTTTTTGTGTGTGTTCAGAATTTTGCAATGACGTGTCTAGGGGTAGATTTCTTTTCATCTATTCTGCTTGGGATCCAGTGGGCTTTCTGGATATCATTTGGTATTTTTCATCAGTTCTATAAAATCCTACTTTACAGCCACCATCTCTTCAAATAGCGCCCGTTCTCCATTTTTTTAATCTCCTTTTGAAACTTCAATTAAATCCATGATAAACGTTTTCTCCTTATTCTCCAAGTTTTTCAGTCTCTCTTTAATTTCTATCTTTTTCTCTCTGCAGAACATCATGGGCAATCTCTTTGGATCTATCTTCTGGTTCACAAATTCTCTCTCTCAACTGCTATTTAATTTGTGCACTGGGTTTTTAATTTGTGCTTAATTCTTTCATCTTTGGGAGTTCTACTTTTCAAATCTGTATGATTGTTCTTTTAATCTTCTGTTCCCCAATCATTTTCCCAAGCTTCCATTTTATTTCTTTAAGCATATTAAACATATTTTTTATATTTGACATATGATAGTTCCAACCTCTGAAGCCTCTGTAGATGTGTTTTTTACTGTATACTTTTTTTTTTTTAAAGATTTTATTTTTTTCCTTCTTCTCCCCAAAGCCCCCCGGTACATAGTTGTATATTCTTCGTTGTGGGTCCTTCTAGTTGTGGCATGTGGGACGCTGCCTCAGCATGGTTTGATGAGTAGTGCCATGTCCGCGCCCAGGATTCGAACCAACGAAACACTGGGCCGCCTGCAGCGGAGCACACGAACTTAACCACTTGGCCACGGGGCCAGCCCCTTTACTGTATACTTTTTTCTGCAGGTTTTTACTCATAGTGCCTTGTTTCCTTGCATGTTTTTTGGATTTTTTTACTATGCTCTGCTCAATTTCCTTGGGATTTTATCTGTGGGAATTGTTTGAGCCCTTAGAGAATCTGAATTTATCCCTAACAGTTACCTGGGACCACTTTACATTTTTCAATTGAGGTTTCTCAGTCCATGTACGTGGTGTTAATTTAGATAAAAAACTAAATGAGTATTCTATGACTCCAACTATATGACATCTGGAAAAGGCAAGACTATGGAGACAGTAAAAAGATCAGTGGTTGTCAGACGTTGGGGTGGGGGAAGGGATGAACACACAGAGCACAGAGGATTTTTGGGGCAGTGAAAGTACTTTTTCAATACTATAATGATGGACACATGTCATTACACATTTGCTTAAATCCATAGAATGTACACCACCAAGAATGAAAACTTGGAGGTCAGCCCCGTGCCTAGTGGTTAAGTTTGCCAGCTCTGCTTCGGCAGGCCAGGTTCAGATCCCAGGCAGTGACCTACCCCACTTGTCAGCCATGCTTTGGCAGCAACCCACATACAAAAGAGAGGAAGCTTGGCAACAGACGTTAGCTCAGGGTGAGTCTTCCTCAAGGAAAAAAAAAAAAGAGTGAAACATAATGTGAACCTTGAACTTTGGGTGACTATGACTTATCAATGTAGGCTCATCAATTGTAAAAAATGTAACAGTCTGGTAGGGAATGCTGATAATGAGAGAGGAGGCTATGCAGGTGTGGGGGCAAAGGGGATATAGGAAATCTCTATACTTTCCCCTCAATTTTGCTGTGAACTTTGCTCTAAAAAAATAAAGTCTTAATAAAGAAATTTGTTTAACTAAATGAGGACTCTAAAGATTCCACAAGAAAACTGTTAGAACAAACAAATTCAGGAAGGCTGCAGAATACAAAATCAACACATATGAATCAGTTGCATTTCTATATATTAACAATGAACAACTCAAAAAATGAAATTAAGAAACAATTCCATTTATAATAGCATCAAAAATAATACTTAGGAATAAACTTAACCACAGAGATGAAAGACTTGTACACTGAAAATCACAAAACACTGCTGAAAGAAATTACAACACAAATAAACAAAAGACATCTCATATTAATGGATTGTAAGACTTAATATTGTTAAGATGTCAATACTACTCAAAGCAATCTATGGATTCAATGCACTAACTATCAAAATTCCAATGATGATTAGGATAAGTGAAATAAGTCAGTAACAAAAAGATAAATACTCTATGATTCCGCTTGCAGGAGCTATCTAAAGTAGTCAAATTCATAGAAACAAAACAGAATGGCAGTTACCAGCAGGTGGGGGGAGTTATTCTTTAACTGGTGTGGAGTTTCAGTTTGGGAATGTAAAAAAGTTCTAGAGATGAATGGTGGTGATGGTTGCAAAGCAATGTGAATGTACATAACACCACTAAACTGTATACTTAAAAATGGTTAATATGGGGGCCAGTCCAGTGGCGTAGTGGTTAAGTTCACGCGTTCCACTTCGGTGGCCTGGGGTTCACGGATTCGGATCCCAGGCACAGACCTAGCATGCTCATCAAGCCACACTGTGGTGGTGTCCCACATAAAATAGAGGAAGACTGGCACGGATGTTAGCTCAGGGCCAGTCTTCCTCTCACACACACACCCCCACAAACGGTTAATATGGTAAATTTTGTTATGTATATTTTACCACAATAAAAACAAAAAAAACTTTATGAGATCCCTCGTGTGGTTCTTCATTTCCAGGGGAGATTTATTTTATCCCTCTCCCAACTCCTTTGTGCCAAGGTCAAGATGGACATCCCATCTTCATGGCCATATTTATTTCCCATTTACCCTTACATTGAGGGAGTAGCACTTTGGGGTCTTAGCTTTATATAGAGGTTTCCTACCAGATTCCTGACTTTGGATGGACAGACTCTAGGTCTTCTCTCTTGAGTCTAGCCATATCTAACAGAAGGAAATGTTCAAGGTCTCTAAGGGTGGTCAGAAACTCTTCAAATGAAAGCTGGTTTTAGTGTTTGCTTGCCTCTCAGGATTCTTACCGAAGGAGCAGAATATGCCACCCAAAACTATGCCACTTTGGCATACTGATGAGTTTAAATTCAAGATACTTGAAGGCTGGCCCAGTGGCAGAGTAGTTGGGTTCGTGTGCCCTGCTTCAGCAGCCTGGGGTTTGCAGGTTTGGCCACGGGGCATGGACCTACACATCACTCAACAAGCAATGCTGTGGCAGAGTCCCACACACAAGGTGGGGGAAGACTGGCATGGATGTTGATTCAGCAACAGTCTTCCTCAAGCAAAAGGAGGAAGAAGAGTGGCAGCAGACATTAGCTCAGGGCCAATCTTCCTCACCAAAAAAAAACAATACTTGAGAAACAGCCAGCGCAAGAAGGACACTCTGACCCCTATTTGTGCCCCCCTTGAAAGCAGGAGACAAATATCCTTTGTGAAAGGTATCCCTCCTGTACCAGGAGAATAGAAGGCATCCCTATCATCAGAGATGGGGAACTTAGGGCCAAGAAGGCTGTATAAACAAACCTTGTTACTTCTTCACCAATTTACTACTCCAAGCCCAAATCCCTTTATCTTGCCAATTCTTCACAAATATATTGTTTCTTTGTCTAAAAGTAATAAAATCTTCCTCTTTGGTCACTTCTTTGAGTCTCATATTTTTATATGGGGCTCCTATATATACAAAATTGAATTTGATTTTCTCCTGTTAATCTGTCTGACATCAACTTAATTATTAGACCACTCAAAGAACCTAGAAGGGAAGAAGGGAAAATTCTCCCCCGCACATTACTTTCACTTATTTTTTTGGTATCTGAGATTTTTCTTACTTAGTGATTCCTTTCAAAAGATATTCTAAAATGTTTAAACCTGTAGTTTAGTTGTTTCAATTGGGAGAGTTCTTAGGAGCTTACTATGTGCTGGAAACAGCACTTAGCATATTATGGTGTTTCCTATGTACCAGCTAAGTGATTTGGGGCTAGTTAATTCATCTTTCTGCCTTAGTTTCCAGCTGCCAAACAGGATCCCAATTCCTACTTCACATAGTTGTTGAGACTAGTACATAGCACTTGATAATTATTATATCTCATAATAGTCCTTCTTTCCTGATCCTGGGTTACTTTCTTTTATCACCTGTATTATTTTCACCACTGATATTGACATTTCGGGTAGAGAATTTAAGCATCTTTTTTGGTTATTAGTATTGATTGGTGACTGAAGGTGAACAATTTGCCTCATTTGGCTCAGTACGTTTTCTGTGAATTTTTGGTCTCTCAGTTGATAAGAAGCATTTACCTCCATATATATTTAGAGTAAGGTAGAGATTATGCTAGAATAACTCTGAAAAATTCTTTTTAAAGTGATAGAAGTAAAATTTTTTAATTCACTTTTTATCTGTTTTATTTCAGTAAGAAACTTTATTTGAAGATAAAAGTTCAATTGTTACATACTTTTTGAAGGCTTTTTTTTTTTTTAAAGACTTTATTTTTCCTTTTTTCTCCCAAAGCCCCCTGGTACATAGCTGTGTATTTTTAGTTGTGGGTCCTTCTAGCTGTGGCATGTGGGATGCCACCTCAGCATGGCTTGACGAGCAGTGCCATGTCCGCGCCCAGGATTCAAACTGGCAAAACCCTGGGCTGCCAAAGCAGAGCACACGAACTTAACCACTCGGCCACGGGGCTGGCCCCTTTGAAGGCTTTCTGACTCTCCTCTTGGAAAGGGTTAGTTGTTCTTTCCATAATGCTCCCATGGTACCTTGCCTATACTTCTGATATATCACTTACCATACTGAACTGTAATTACTTATTTACATTTTCTCTTTCCACTAGAGTGTGAACTCCTGGCAAAACAGACCCTGTGCTTGTCATCTTAGTATCTCCAGGGCTTGGTACATATAAAAGGTAATTCATAAATATACGTTAATGCTGATCAAACTAATATTTCATTACTTTCCTAAAATGACTCTTCAGACATTTGAAATGTGCTATTTCTCATGCATCTTTTTTGTTGTTCCACTGATAAGTAATTCCATCCAATCTGAAAAGTTCTATTCTCCACACACATACTCACAAACACAAGAAGCAAGCTGCAAACTACGGGGGAAAGTTGACAAGTCCACCAGCAAAACGAGATTCTTAACACTCTCTCCAGTTACTGATGGGTCAAGAAGATAAAAAAAGTCAGTAAGGACACAGAAGATGTGACAAGGACATTTTACAAACTTTATCTACCAGACAACTAACAAACACTGTACCTAACAATTGAAAACCATACATTATTTTCAAGCACAGAGAACATTTATGAAAACTGAACATATGTTAGGCCACATTCTTTGCCCACATGGCAATTAAATCAGAAATCAACAAAATAATTTTTAAAACCTGCATATTAGAAATTTTTTTTTATTTCTAAACAACTTATTAGTCAAAAGGGAAATCAAAACAAAAATTAGAAAAAGCTTACGAGTGAACAATAACAATCTACACATCAAAACTCATGAGATTCAACTGAAGCAATATTTAGAGAGAAATGTATAATCCTAAATGCATACACTGGAAAAGCTCAAAATTACCACACTTAGCATCCCAATTACAAAGTTAGAAAAAGAGCAAGAAAATAAACTCAAAGAAACAAAAAAAAGAAATAATAAAGGTAAGAGCTGATATAAATAAAATAGAAAACCTGTACCAATCTGAAACCTGGTTTTTTGAAAAGATTAAAAAACAAATAATCTTCTAGCAAGGTTGATTGAGAAACCAAGAAAAAAGATACAAATGTATTAGAATGAAAAAAGGACATAAATGCAGATGCTACACAGATTAAACAAAAAAAAATATTACGAACTAAGAAAATAAATTTGAAAAGTTACATTAAATAAATACCTAGAAAAACTTAAAACTTTCAATCAAAAGCAAATTCCTCTCTAAACTGTTTAAAGGATTTAATGTAATGCCAATCAAAATCCAAACAGGATTTTTTGTGGAACTTGAAAAGCTTAATCTAAAATTTATATTGAAAACCAAAGGTCCAAATATAACCAACACTTTCTTGAAGAAGAATAACAAGATGAGGGGACTTACCATATATACCCTTACTATAAAGCATGTGGTATTAACATAGGGAGCATAAACTAACCAAGGAAACATAACAGAGAGCCCAGATGCAGACTCAGACATACACTGAAACTCACACATATAACAGAGGCAGCACTACTGATAAATGGAGAATAAACTTTTCAACAAATTGTATTGATGTAACTGGATGCCCACACGGACAAAAAATGAGATTAGACAGGCTGGCCCCGTGGCCTAGGGGTTAAGTTTGACACACTCTGCTTTAGCAGCCCAGGTTCGGTACCTGGGCACAGACCTACACCACTTGTTAGCAGCCATGTTGTGGCAGTGATCTACATACAAAATAGAGGAAGACCCAAGTAAAAAGAGGTAGAGTGGCAACAGATGTTAGCTCAGGGCGAACTGTCCTCAGCAAAAAAAAAAAAGAGATTAAATCTCTACATCATGTCACACATATAAATCAATTCTAGGTGGATAAAAAACATTTGAAAGGCAAAACTTCAAAACCTTAAAAAGACCATATAGGAGTCTATTTCATGACTTCCAACAGGGAAGGGTTTTGTAAACAAGACTCAAAGAGTCTTACCACTAAAGGAAAAGGTCGGTAAACTTGACAACATTAAAATAAGAACCTCAGTTATCAAAAGACACCATATAAACTGAAAGAAGATATCTGCAACCCAAATAAGCAAGAAAAGATTGATGTCTAGGATATATAAAGAACTCATGAATTATTAAGGAAAAATGAACCACCCAATTTTTAAAAGGGCAAAAGACATGAACAGGTAATCCCTGAAGAAGAAACGTAGACCATAACATAAAAAAACTTCAGCCTTACTAGCAATTAGGAAAAGGCAAATTAAAACCACAGAGAAATACCATTTCACCCCCACCAGACTAATAAAAATTAAAGTCAGTAAATAGGAATCATTGGTTTGAGGGCATTCTTATTCACTGCTAGCAAAAGTATAAATGGTACGATTTTGAAAAACATAGTGTCTATGTTTTCTATGGCTACTTGTATGGATTGAAGGGTCCCTCAAAAAAGATATGTTGAAGTCCTAACCCTCAGTACCTCAGAATGTGACTTTATTTGGAAATAGGGTCTTCACAGATGTGATTAAATTAAAATAGGGTCATTAGGGTAGGCCCTTATAGAATATGACTGGGTCCTCATAAAATGAGGAAATTGGGGGCTGGCCCCGTGGCCGAGTGGTTGAGTTCGCACACTCTGCTGCAGCGGCCCAGGGTTTTGCCGGTTTGAATCCTGGGCGCGGACATGGCACTGCTCATCAGGCTATGCTGAGGCAGCATCCCACATGCCACAACTAGAAGGACCCACAACTAAAAATGCACAACTATATACCAGGGGACTTTGGGAGAAAAAGGAAAAATAAAATCTTTTAAAAAAAAATGAGGAAATTGGGACACAGACAGGCAGAGTGAAGACAATGTGAAGAGACTGAGAGAGAGTGCCATGTGAAGCAGAAGGCAAAGACAGGGTGACGCATCCTCAAGCTGAGGAATGCCAAAGACCGCCAGCAAACCCCCAGAGGCTGGGAGACAGGCATGGAACAGACTCTTCCTCAGAGCCCTCAGAAGGAACCAACCCTGAGGACACCTTGATCTTTGACTTCTAGGCCCCAGAACACTGAGACAGTGAATTTCTGTCATTTAAGCCATCCAGTTTGTGGTACTTTGTTACAGCAACTCATGCAAACTGTTACAGCAGTTAATGGAAACCAATACATTCCTGCAACAAATTACTGCAAACTCAGTGGCATAAAACAACACAAATTTATTCTCTTACAGTTCTGTGGGTCAGAAGTCTGACAGGTCTCACTGAAGGTGGTCGTTACTTTCTGAGGACTTTCGGGAAAAGTCCGCTTCCTCGTCTTTTACGGCTTCTAGAGGCTGCCTGCTTTATTTGGCTCCTGGCCTTCTTTCCCCATTGTCAAAGCCAAAGAGGGGTTGAGTGAGTCTTTCTCACATTGTATTATTCCAACCCTACTTTAATCGCCCCATCTCCTTCTCTGATCTCTTCTGCCTCCTTCTTCCACTTTGTAAGGACTCTTGTGATTATACTGGGTCTACTCACATAACCCTGAATAATCTCCCCATCTCAAGGTCCTTAACTTAATCCCATCTACAAAGTCCCTTTTGCCATGTAAGGTAGCAAATTCACAAATCCCAGGGATTAGAATGTGGATATCTTTGGGGCACCATTACTCTGCCTCCCATACATCATAAAGTTGAATATGAGCCTACCTTGCAACTCAGCAATTCTAGTTCTAGATGCACACATACACCAGGAGACAATTACAAGAATTTTCACAGCAGCATTGTACCCAATAGCAAAAAAATGAAAACTACCCAAGAGTCTATGAACAGTAGAATGGACACATAGTTTTACTATGGTCATACAATGAAATACTATATAGCATTGAAAAAATGAACCAGAACTATCCACATCAATATGAATGAATCTCAGAAAATGTCAAGCAAAAAGAAAACTACAGAATAATTCATATAGCATCATTCTATATTCTTAAGGTTCAAAAGCAGGCAACATTAACAACATATTATTTCAACTATTAAGAATACATTCATGGGACTTATAAAGATAAGCAAGGGAATGAATAGAAAAAAAATCAGGATAGATGTGTTGCCTCTGGAGCAGAGAGAAGGGGATGCAAAAGACAAAGGAAATAAGCGGTGAGTACGTGATTTTTTTTCTTTTCTTCCTTAAACCATATAAAAACATACATATATACATTCTTTTATGTATGGTATTCCTAAGATACAAATTTAAATGCTAACTATAAATTTTTTAAATATGCTGTCTGCAAGTTGTATGCAGTGTAAGGAAGAAGTAGCCAAATAATGTACTCTAGCTGATGAAGAAGAGAAAATCTATAAAGATAAGATACCTGCTAGGTAAATAAATATTGGAGGGAAAGTTCTAGGTTGTAAAAGAGAAAGACAGTGGGAAATATACTCCTCTGCCCCAAGTTCTAAAAACAGGCTTCTAACAATCACTTAAATAAACATGGGTCAGCTTGTAAATAACCCAATGTTACAAACTGTCAGGAACTACCCACAGACAGAACCCAGCTCTCCTACTAAAGTTTTGTTTGGCTAACATAGTTGCTCAGATTGTTCTGTTTAAACTGAATGCTCTTAGGCAAAGTAGGTAATAGCCAGTTCATTTCCATCCCTCTTACCCTCCCCTCCTTCCTCAACATATAACATAAATGTGTTATGT
This sequence comes from Equus caballus, assembly GCF_041296265.1. NCBI lineage: Eukaryota > Metazoa > Chordata > Mammalia > Perissodactyla > Equidae > Equus > Equus caballus. Next base: position 85,620,688 of record NC_091690.1, on the reverse strand, counting down.
GGCTGGCCTCTGAAGGCACTTAAGTTTGAGACCAGCTGCATCCTGAGAAGTCACTCTGCAGTAACCACATCAGGTACCAAGTTTATCTTCAACGTCATTGTGAACTACGTGATTTCAAGAGCCCCTCCTATCTCTCTCCTACCACTACTTTCAAACTCCTCTAACCAGCGTCAATCACTTATATAATGGGAGATAGATGGCAAAATTAAGCACAGTTTTGGGAAACTATGACTGCAGGTACCTATGCTCTTTATGGAAAGTATAGGTAGACTAGGGGTCAAGACCTGTAACCCAATCTCTCAGCACAACCTAGAGACAATACTTTTATCTCTCTGGAGTTGAATTTCTTTCCCTTCTATAAAATGAGCAGATTTCAATTAGATAAAGTCTAAATCTCTTCTATCTCTTCTATATCTGTACAAATATATTTATGTTGAAATAAACTTTTTCAGCAAGTATAGACTCTTCCTGCCTTGGATGGGGTATAGGAAGGCAGGAGAAAGTGCTAGGGAAACAGGCTGACTCGGTAACTGAAAGGGAAAAAGGAAAGAATCTCTGCTACTGAAGAGGATAAAAAGTCTGAAGACAATGAAAACAAACTTTATAGTTTTACTTATTGTTGGCCCTATATAACTTCCACTCAGTGTGGGAAAACAAACTACAGAGGTGTTACTATTTCATGCAATATAAAGAAAATATTCTATCACACATTATCACTGCTTCACATAATACATCAATTTTCATTTTTAAATATGGCCAACCCTGCTATAATGAAGTTTTTTCTCAGCTTATACACTAATTTGAGTATGACTGTACTGCCCAAAGATTTCTTAATTTTATTTGTTCCTTAAAGGAGATTTCAGCCAGTGTGAATGGTAAAAGCAAAAGAAAAAGAAACCTTTAAGTCAATAACAATGAGCAGTCCTCAAATAGCCAGACCCAAGGATGGATGTGAGGAGGGGGTGCTCCATTAAGTCCCAGATGGCTTTTTTAAAAACAAAACAAAACAAAAAAGGCTAAGAGTCCGTCAACTTTGCAACAAGGGTCAAGAGCGTGAACTTTATCCTGTGGACACTGAAAAGCCATGGGAGATTTTTAAACATCGAATGACTTGATCAAATCTGTTTTTGAAAGATAACTCTGATGGCAGAGTACATACAATATTTATAGAATACAGCATAAAATTATTACATAAGCTGATATTTTACTATAAAATATTAACATGAAGTTAGACTAAAACAGTAACTTACTAAAACTATAAAATAAATTTCACAAATACCACAGGACTCAAAGAAATTCACAGTGGGGTACGCCTTGCAAATTCCTTAAGGGGGTAAATGATCACTAACTTTAAAATCTTTTTTAGAAACCTTCCTACTACATGTGTATACCTTTCTCAAATAAAATTAAGACTTTAAATAATATTTATGGGCTTTAAGGCCACAGAATTTTTAAATATTTACCTAACCATTTAGAAAGCACTTAGCATTTTCGGTATAGAAAAATACCTCACATACTAACTTACACTTTTCAAAACTTCGTATTTACCTAGTCTATCACATACAAAATGGTCTGGTTGAAAAGCTGAAAACTACATTGTAGAATATACAACTAAAATGGCATAAAAATGTAATTTGTTCAATTCTGGTCAAAGCTTCTAATCAGCTGTTTGTTTGTTTTTTAAGCTTCCCATTTGTTTCAGTTGACTCCTGGCAAATATACTACAAATTTAGTGCTTCTTTCCATTAACCCACCAAGGCAGAATACAGTCAGCAACTAGATTTAAACTTTAAATCTCTAAATGCTTTGCTAAAAACAACAAAAAACCCTTAGTTAAGAACTGACACATACATAGCACTTACATCAAACACTATAAAGCTAATTATGAAAATCAAGTGTTTTACAAACATATGCCATTACTTTTCAACACAGTACCTAACATTACATCCCAAAAGTCAAAAATTACTTTAAATCTACTGTCACACAATTAAAAACATTTATACTGATGTGAGTTTTCAATTGTTTTTCAAGGATGTTAGTAAAAACATTTAAATTCTTAAGGAAATGAAAGTATAATAATTTTCTTATCGATCCAAAATGAATCCACATATACTTTTTAAAAGTTCTCTACTCAAAAAATACAGAATATTTGTTCATTTTTCCCAATTATTACACTTTGGAAAACATAGTTTAGCAGTATCAACGTTCAACATTTAAATAAAACTTCAAGAACTACTAATTTGTGACATCTTATATATACTTTTATTTATACCTTACAAAAAGTATAAACTAAAAGAAAGAAATTCTAGAATTGGGACGTATTACAGAATTCATCTTCTGGGATCCGCTGCTTTGAGGGGCTGCTGAGTCTCAGCTTCACTGACTTTTCCAAGATTACATGGTAGAGCCAAGACTCTCCCCTTAATCCTCTGCCTATGAACCCAGGACATTTTCCCCTATGTCAGGTTCTATCCACAATCTTTTTGTCTTCCTTCCCTTTCTGAAACAAGAAAGTGACTTTACAATTGTCATATACAAAATTTAGCACTTTGAAAATGAGAAAATCTTTTGATCCTTTACTTCCATAAAAATACTGGTTTCCTCTTAATTTCTTTAACATAATATACACACAAACGAAACCACAGAGCCAAAGTTAAACTTCAGGAACAAGCATAAGTAAAAATTCTTATTACAATCTCTACTAACTTAAAAATATCTAGTAATTTCTAGTAATGCCAAAGTAGTATTATTTCACGACGCTGAACATTAAGTAACCATGTATAAACCCTTGAACTATTAGCATATATTTTAAGCCCCCAAATAAGTTCGTATTCATAGCAAAATGTGAATAAGAGTTTTCTGCACTAAGACAATATGCCCTTTTTAAAAAGCACAAATTGTATTTTCCTCTCATACAAATACAAATATGCTACCTAGCATAACACTGCACCTAGTTAAAAATTGAAAGAGGTTGTTGTGATGGAAAGAGCACCAGACTAGGATTAAGAAGACCAGGAATTTTCAATTTACCAGAGACGAGCCATAATTGACCACACCAACAGATTACAATTAGAATACGTTAAAGTGTAATGCTGTTAAATTCAGGAAAATTATCTACAAATGTTATGAGACTATGCTAAAACACTTTTCCAGTGTTAAAAAATGCATTCTATTCACATATAGTCAAACGTCAAATGCTATGCCATGCTATGAAAACAGCTGCTATTATTTTGCTCTCCAGTGAATCTTCTCACAACAGTGTTTCCCCTGATACACACTTAACTAAGCATTGTCTATTAGCACTGGCAGTAAACTGAGAAAACAAAAGGCACATTTTTTAAACAATTTTTTCAAGAATTTGGCCAATAACTACAGACCACAGAAGCAGCCTCTGAAAACTTTTCAAGAAGCAAAGTGTAGTCTCATCAGAACACCACAGATCAGTGTTAAACATGTCATAAAATCAAGGTAGCAGCTTGTAGATTATTTTGAAGAGAGCATCAGATGTAACAAGAACAAGAAACTTTTGTTTCAAATATACTGAGTCCCAGTGTAAAATACGTCATTAATCAAAAAGTCTGAAAACCAATGATATAGACCCCTACTCTTCTACTTAAACAAAACTTCTACACTCATCTTTTAGTTACTTAGAACACAGCACTGAAAACTGAAAAATCTAGCTTCAAATCCCAGCACTGCCACTTACAAGATGTGTGAAGTTGGGTAACCTCTATAAGCCTCAATTTGCTCATCTCTAAATTGAGGTTAATGTCACCTACTATATACCAGGCTCTTGTGAGGATGTGAGACAATATATGTAAGTGTTTTACACTTAGCAAATGCTCAGTGAATAGCAGCTATACTTGCTGAGCTTCTTGGTGATGTAGAACAGGTGAGATTTCCCTAGGCTACATAAAGATAGAAGCTTGTTCCCTGATGAAGATCTCAATTTCTTAAAAACAAAAACATGTACACCTACAGGGAAAAAAAAAATTGGAAATGCTTTTCGCTTCTTTCCAGACAGTACTAAACTTAAGGGTTAAATTCTTACAACATTTTCCTAACTATGCAACAAATATACACGACCATGAGTTAGTTTGTAAATGATTATATTAGCCTATCCTGCTGAAATTTGGGAGGAAATCTCTTAAAAATTATTTCCAACTATTATAATACTAACATATATATATATAACATATATATAATATTCCAACTATTCCAATTATTTCTTTTCATCTAAACTAACAAGTCTAAGTTCCAAAGCTCATCACTGTTCACTATAAGATCTCAAATTCCTTCTCTTATCAACAATAATAAAACCACACTGATTAAAATTCACATAGTGTATGTGTATACATATATTCACTCATTCTAATGGCTGTATGTTATCTTTGGAGAAACATCACCACTACAAGAGCAACAGATAAATGGCACCAAAAAGATATACATCAGAGTATGCCACAGTGGGAGTAATCAAGCTATTAAACCGCAAATAATTCACTTCAGTCTTCTAAGAACTCATCTACTGCATAAACAAAGTCTTTAAGAAGTACAATATTATTAGACTGCTATTTCATTTCTATCCAAAAATAAAAGGTGCTTCTGCATTTTAAAAAAATCTTCCTGTATTTTAGGAGTTCCTTCCAGAGTAAAACTTTTTTTTCCACCCTGGAAGTTAACATGCTTTCAAATACGCTAATTCAACTGGCAGAACTGAAGGGAGAAAACCGCAGCGCTTCCTTAGCAAACCTCGCTTTCTGGTAACATACCTGTTCTCTGGAAATGCAAGGCAACGAAGGTCTCCTGAACATTTTGGAGCTGCCATAGTAACTGGCCGAAGTTTCTCCGAACGACACGCAGCTGGACCTCCTCCGGGGTCTGATCACAGGCACTTTTTCCTCCGCGGTGCTGGACAGCCGAGGATGATGAGGCGCTTCCCTGATTTGAAAGAAGTGATCCAACCCCAAGGCCAGCAGGCAGCCGGTGCCGCCCGCCAGGCAGGAGAGCAGCGGCCTGAGGGCTGAGGGCAGCGCCCCGAGGCTGGTGAAGGAGACCCACCAGACGCAGCTGGAGAAGAGCAGCACCAGGATGCTGTGCCGGAGCCGCAGCGGGCGCGCGAGCGTCAGCAAGCCCACGCAGCCCAGCACCCAGAGCAACCTGCCCGCCACCGCCGGGGGCGTGTGCGGGGCCGGGGCCCCCGCCTCTCCGGGCCCCCAGGACCACGACCAGCACTGCCACACCAAGAAGTCCCCCAGGTAACAGCAGGCGGGCAGCGCCAGCAGCCACCAGGCGCCGCCGCCGCCGCCCGGGCCCGGGCCCGGGCCGGGGCCGCGCTTGGTCCGGGTCAGGAAGCAGGTGAGGAAGAAGAAGGCACAGGCGATGCTGAAGAGGGGGCTGAGGCTGAGCGAGCAGACGCTCAGCAGGGTCCGCAGCCGGGCGGCGCCGGCAGCCCAGCCCTCGAGCCCCGAGCCGAGCAGCAGGGCGAGGACAAAGGCGGCCAGGGCGCCCAGCGAGAGGCGCGCCCGGGAGAAGGGGGAGCGGCGCCGCGGCTGCAGGGGGGAGGCCGGCGGCGGCAGCAGCAGCTCCACGTTGCAGAGGCGGCAGAGGTGGAAGAAGAAGCCGCGCGGGGGGTCCTGCCGCAGGGGGCTCACGCAGCTCTTCACGTAGCCGTTCCTCAGGCTCTCGGGGGGCGAGCCGGCCCTGTCCGGCGGCGGCGGGCACCGCATGGCTTTCGCGTCTCGCTCGTCCCTCCTCATGGCCCGGACCGGGGTGGCCGCGGGCTCGGCTCGGCCCGCTCGCGCTCCCTCGCCCCTCGCCGCCGCTTTCGGGGCGCCCCCGTGTCCCAGCACGTCAGGGCTGTGCCCGCCGCCGCGGCCCGGGGTCCCCGCCGCGCGGGCGGAGGAGCGGCGGGCTCCGCGACATGCCGGCTGAGGACAGGGGCGGCAGGGGCTTCTCTCCGGGACCGCTTCGGCCGCCCCCTCCTTTTCCCTCGGACACCTCTCGGGACGGGAGACGCGGCGTCGCCTGCCTGCTCCCGCGGGCTGCAACAGTTACCTCACGGCCCCAGCCTGGTCCGTTGGGCGCGCGAGCGGCGGGCGGGCGGCGCTCCTCCCTCGCGGCTGCCCCGGCCGGGCGCGCGCCCCGCCCGCCGCCCGCGCGCCCGCGCCCCGTCCCGCTGCAGCCGGCGCCGCAGCCCGCCCGCCCCAGCCGGGACCCCGGCGACCGAGCGTGCCCGGGCGGGGAGAGCGCGGCGCGAGGGCGGCCGGGGTCCTCTCCGGATGGGAGGGGCCAAGCCCGCCGTCTGGGACCCCGGGCGCTCAGGTTCCCTTTGGGAGTAAGTCACAGACACCCAGCCAGGCTTTGACAGGGCATCGCTGGGGTCTTGGGGAAAGAGGGTGTTTGCGGTCCCCAAGGGGAGTGCGTAGTAGGGAAGATGAGCGGCAGGTCCTGCCTCTAACCTCCTCCCGGTTCAAGGTGGGCCCTTGGACTATCCGAGCCGAGCTGTGATCTGGTAAGGGCGGCAACCACCATGGGCATGGCGAAGAAACCCTAATCGCTGTGTGTCTGTCCTCAAAGCGACGTGGATCCTTGGGCCACACAGCAGGCCCAGGATCTTTGCAGTGGCTCTTAGGAAGGAGCGTGCACGTGGAGTGCTCTCTGGGAGCATCCAACGAGTTTGTCCTCCTCGAGAACCATCTTCACAGGCGGGGAACTAACAGGCCATCCTCTGCTTCACACCCTTGCCATACGCACCCACTGGTTCACGCCCGTATCCCCCTCAACAAGCATAGAAAATCTGCAGTGCAAAGTTCTTCCCACATTGAAGGCTTTTCCGCCGTAACAGCGTGTTCTGGAGAGGGCGTATGGGAGGATTAGGAGTCCCCTCCAAGACCATTGCCCAGTTTGGATCAGTTCGCCTTGAAAGAAGCCAAATAAGATACTATCTGTGAATTACTGGTGAAACTAGCAACTTGTAGGAAAGACTGACTTGAAAGCGGGAAGAACTTTGCTGAACCAAAGGAACTGCTCTGGAATCTCACCAATCATAACTGCCTTAGAGAGTGAACTGTGTTTCCCTCCACCGAAACTCTCCCTTCAACCTCCTGACAGGCCTGCATTTCTCAAAGAGCTAATTCCACATTTTTCCAGGGAGATGAGAAACCTTACTGTGTGGTAAATCCCACAAACAGGCCCATTTTTCACCAATTAATCTCTGCCCACAGCCATGACCTAAAACAGACCATTTTCGTAGATGGTCATAGTTCACATACATAGCAGAAATCACTGAGAAGTTAGCACAAGAATTTGACCAAGATGAAAAAAAAAAAAACAGAATTCCCATTCCTTTTCTGTCTCTTAGATAAAGGAAAAAAATATTTAATAGAGTTTTCAAATTGATTACTCAAATGCCCTAAAAGGTAAAAATCCATGGGGTCTTATTTCCACCATGACAACTGAAATTTTTTGAAAAGGCCCATTTCAATAGAACTCAGCAAATACATTTTTTAAATGATATGCATAGAATTCATCACTACTGGTCAAAGATTAAAGTAGGAATGGATACATTTTGAGCTTGTACAGAAGAGCAAGACAAAGCTAGCACCAACATTACTGAAATGTCCATTACAAATTCTCACGGGAAATAATAAAGTGATTTGAAAGTTAGAGCAAATTCAGATTAAAGTTGTTGTTGCTTTTAAACCTTGGGTTGTCATCTGAGGTAGGATGGGCATAGTAATGGAAATAGTAGTGGACTGAAAATCCACGTCATAGGTTCTAGTCCTGGCCCAGACATTCATGCCCTGGCATTAACCAAGTCGCATAACTTTTACAGGCCTCGTTCTTCTCAATTGGAAAATGAAGCTATTTAATTTTGATGACCTTTAAAGTCCCTTCCAGTCTTAAAAAGCTATGATTTTGAATGCCAAAAATATACAGGCATCTTTAGGATCCATGTTTCAGATTGCCAAGTGCAACCATTGAATTGTTTGTACCAACAAACTAAAGAAAACTTGCAGTGTTTACAAATAAAAATAAAAGAATTTGTATCCAAGGACTGTTATCTAGAAAATAAAATTCAAAACCCCCTTCATACTTTGCAGTTCTCCGTTAGCCTTTTATCTGTCTTCCCAGGTCTTTATGAGGCTAAAAGCCCAACTGTTTCAATAACCTATAGTTGGAGTGCATCCTTCTGAACACCAACCCCGGCACCTGAGAGGATTCTAAGATAAAATGTAAGGACGTGACCAAAGACCATCAGTTTACTTAACTAAAAATATGCACAAAAAGAATGAGCTAGCTATGTTTATAGCAACTCCCTTCTCTGTTTACAACTTTGTCAAAGATTATTAGTAGGCCACATTTCTTAGCTTTCAAATTATTTAATTATTCTTTTGCCAGATTTAAACAACGAACAGAATTACTAAGATCTTGTCTTTAGGTTTGAGAATGTATGACCTTTATTTGTTGTGAAAAAAAGACCTAAAGTCACAGCGTACCGTTGACTTTTCTCAGCACTTTCTGTCCCAGCCTCATTTTACCTGACCTTGCCTTCTCTCACATCTTGACCTATGCCCTCTCCACTAGAAGTATGCTCCCAGTTTGATGATCCATAACATGGGATCCTTGTGCCTGCCAACTAATCATTCTGGTGCAGTGCAACCCTCTGTGTATTCCTCTGTTCTAATAATGGAGTTCTTGCCCTCAAACTCCAAAGACCCATTTTTTTCATGTGCCCCAGTTTGTGGGATGAGAATTTTGTTTTATTCTCCATTTTAGGTACCCACACCAATAAGCTGCCAGTGCCCCCAATTAACTATGGAAGAACTAAAACGCTGCTTAGGTCTTTCCAGTCTCAGGGTCAAAAGCTCTGCCCCTAAACAATAGTCTAGTGGCTAAGGACCCCATTGGCAGATTTAAATGCCTGCCCACCTCTCTAGTTTTACAAGAAGCAGTTGAGATGTGCCATTACTGGACTCAGCCCAATGTTAGAACACTCGCTTCATCTGGGACCTCTGGTGCTCACCATTGCTGGATGGGAAATTGCCCTCTGCATTCCCTTGTTCTCTCCTTGAACCTTCATCCTCAGAGAAGCCGAAGTAACAAATGGGCCTCATGTTGGGTCTCAGCTGCCCCTCCCCACTTACCCTGTCTTCTAGTGAGTGTAACTCCCCATCCTTATACCTTGTACTTTCAACCTATTTTTAAGAAGATAGGATTATTTCCTAACTCTAAAATCCAAATGTAAAGAAAATCCATTTCTAGTGCAGTATTCCCGGAAATTCCCTTCCAAAATTAAATATTTTTAAATGGATCTTAGCAGCCAAACCTATTGGTGACTCTATTAAAGTTATTATCATGGAATACATGATACATGGAATACGTGATCTGTCCAGTCATTATCACTGACCCATGATCAGGCGACTTCTCAGCATGATTTATGGAGCAGCCTCTAAAGATTTGCTAAGAGCAGTTGAAAACCAGGAAATAGTGGTCACCAGTTCTTTAAGAGCTTCTTATTACTGTTTCCCTTCTGCATGGTCACCTCTCAACAATGATTTTGAAATATTTTTCAAAATAAATGTTATGCAAATAAAAACAAACTGCTCTTATTGAAGTGGAGGTGTCAGGGCTCAGAAGCTGACAACTCAGCAGGTCTCTGCCCCTCCTACTCAGACCTGAAGCCCCTCTTTGGAACCCTTGGGTTCAAAAAAAACAAAAAAAGAAAAGAAAAATTTAAACCTCTGAAATAGACCATTAAAAAAATGGATTTGAATCAGATGTGGGAAAATGCTTAGAACTCAGTGCTTTTTCTAAAATGTAATTTTTCAAAATTCAGTAATAAAGCAGCCCTGATTTCTCAGGGACAATGATATAAAACAGTCTGACAAATTTTAAATATCAAAGAACCTTTCAGGAATAGCCAGTAAATTAACTAGTATCATTGAGAATCCAATTCCTAAAACTAGAGCCGTTCCTTAAGATACATGAAAACCTTAAAAAGTTTTGAAAGAATTAACATTTACAAACTTACGTTGGAAAATAAAAACAGACTGACTTTTCTCTGGTATAGAAAGGATCATTCTGTTTTCAATATGTGGTGGCAACTGTGTTGCTTAAGTATGTTAACAATACCTATTTTCCTTCCAGCAAATACTCATCTCAGAATCTGAACCTCACTTTGACTCACTACTTAGTTCATCTCAACAAGTACAAATCTTCCTCCACTTACAGTGGGGTTACATCCCGATAAACGCATCTTAAGTTGAAAATATCCTTTAAGTCAAAAATGCCTTTAATACACCTAACCTACTGAACATCGTAGCTTAGCCTAGCCTACCTTAAACATGCTCAGAACACTTACATTAGCCTATGGTTGGGCAAAATCATCTAACACAAAGCCTATTTTATAATAAAGTGTTGAATATTTCATGTAATTTATTGAATACTGTACTGAAAGTGAAAAACAGAATGGTTCTAAGTGTATCAGTTGCTTACCCCCTTGATGGCGTGGCTGACCGGGAGGGCCCGTTAGCACTGCCCAGCATCACGAGAGAGGATTGTACTGTGTATCACCAACCTGGGAAAAGATCAAAATTCAAAGTACAGTTTATACTGAATGCATATCACTTTCACCCCATCGTAAAGTGGAAAAATCATAAGTCGACCCATCATAAGTCAGGGACCATGTGTGTTTATTGAGTGCCCACAATATGCGGAGCACTGTGCTAGGTGCCATTTAGAACATTAAAAAACTATGAAGTTCTAGGCCAGCCTGAACAGTTAAGTTCACACGTTCTGCTTTGGCGGCCTGGGGTTCCCTGGTTCGGATCCCCAGTGTGGACCTACACACTGCTTGTCAAGCTATGCTGTGGCAGGCGTCCCACATATAAAGTAGAGGAAGATGGGCATGGATGCTAGCTCAGCAAAAAGAGGAGGATTGGCAGCAAATGTTATCTTCCTTTAAAAAAAAGAAAACTATAAAGTTCTTTAGAAGCTTCCTCAAGATACAGTTTTATGTGGGAGATAGGACCTGTGCACATAGACTGTTAAAGAGAACGAGAGAATATATGATGAAAACTGTTGGGAACAGTGCTTCAGAACTGTTAAGGAAGAAGAGAATCATTGTTTTCCAGAGTCTCTCCACTGTGTGGTTGTCTCAGCTTGTTTTCACGATTTGTTTCTCCTTCTCTACCAGTTACAGTTCTCTCCCTGGTGTCTGGATGGCTGTCTTCCCTCCTTCATCTCTATATTTAATTCCCTCACTTCTGTTACTTCCTCTGCTCTCCTGTGTACCACTCCCCTCCACCAACATTTAATCTCTCTCCTTTAATGAATGCGTGCATTCATTCAACATTTATTAAGAGCCTGGCATTGTGCTGGGCACTGTGCTAGCTGACAAGGATACAATGATGAAAGATGTGGTTCCTGTTCTTAAAGGCTCATAGTGGAAACTAGACAAGTGAAAAGACTACTAGAGCCCAGTGTAACAGGAGCTGTGACGTAGAGGTAAGTAAGCTCAGTGTACTCTGGGAGCTCAGAGAAGAGACACCTAACCCAGACCAGGGCAGGAGTATTGGGTGAGGAGTAATGCTCTTGGGGAATCAGAGAAAGAGATTTCTGGGCTCGGTATTGAAAGATGAATAAAAAGCACCTAAATTAAGTAGGGAGAAAAGATAATCTAAGCAAAGGAATCAAGCAAGTGCAAAAATCTGGGAGAATGCAACCATGGTGCATTTGGATAATTTCAAGTATCCAATGGCTGGAGTGTAAGGTATGAGGAGGCCAGAGAGAGTATGTGGCCCTAATATGAAACTGGAGTTCATTGTTGCTATCTGTTATATAAAGGTTCATTTTATGTTATCATATTTGTTTATTTTCCTGGCTACCTCTTCGGTATACTCTTCAAACACAACAATTCTGTCTTATGCAGGCTTAATTCAATCTTCATGCCGTGCCTAGCACAGTACTCATTAATGCTCAAAAGTTTTTTTAGTGTGTTTGTATTTCTCAAAAGAAGTTTAATGTCAGATTTTTTAGTTGTATGTCCTTCAATTTTTTTCCCTCTACTGGTCAATGAATTTTAATTGAAACTCTTAATAAATGATTCAATACAAAAATGATTCCATACTGTTATTGAAAAATATTTTTCTTAACACACATTTGCACAAAACCAGTAAAAGAACCCTTTCTCTGGATTTACAAAAAACATTATACATATAGTTATGTTTGATTTAATTGCCAACATAAAATCAATGTTTAAGAGATGTGTGGTTGAATTTTTTTTTTAATTCAAGTGATGGTACCTGAATTTCTTTTGCTATGAAAGAGTATATTCTACTACTTTAAAATTTTTCTCTTTTCTATTTCTAGTTTTCAGAGCTACAACTGTATCTGTGACACAAATCCACTATACTTTAAACACAAAATAACTGGTAAAAGTATTAAATCTATAACTATTAATCTGAAATTTCCTGGATGTTTTTTGTATTAAACCTAAAACCTGAACCTTGAACAATAAACAGCAATGCAAACTCTTTCCAAGTTTTCCTGTTCCCTCCTTAGACAAGCAGTAGTTTCTTCAGCTCTGGCTATTCCAGCAGATCTGAAGGATCACAGCCACGACGGTGGCAGCCTACCGTTGACACTGAACTTGTGGTTAATTGTGGAGTTCTGCCACAAAACCACCTCACTACCACAAGCTGGATTCTTGCCCAGGAGAGTGACAAACTGCCAGGCCAAGCAATATACAGGAGGCAGCAAGAGCAAACTGCCTTTTACCCCAGACAGCAGTCGTTTCTGGATTCCAAAGGGAGCCAGCAGCAGGGCACACCAGAGAAAAACTGAAAAGTATGTCTTCTCCCTTAAACCCACTTAACATGTATTCACGTTATTTTGCAAAAAGATTCATCCAATTCCATCTAGCATCAGCAATAAATATGAGACTATTCTTTTCGATAGTAAATTTTTTTAAATGATCATTGGGATTGGAAATAAAATTACAGTTATATTACTGTTCATTACTAAGTGAACCACCTACATGTGATCATTGCAAATAATGTGTCTTTGTGTGTGATACTAAGCTGCACATAGCAGCACAGCAGCTCTGGGAACTTTATTTGAAAGGCAGGGCAGCATGCTGTGAAGGAAGGAAACTAGCAACAGTCAGGTCTAGTTACCACTTTGTAGCTGCATGACCTTGGAGGTCACTTAATGTCTCATGTTACCTACCTCATCTATGAAATGGGGATAACAATGTCCACTGCATAGGGTCATGTTATGGATTAAATTAAATTAATATTTAAAATGATTAGCAATGACTAGAGGCCAGCATAGTAGTTAAGTTGCCATGCTCAACTTTGGTGGCCCAGGGTTCTCAGGTTCGGAAGATAACATTTGCTGCCAATCCTCCTCTTTTTGCTGAGGAAGACTGGCCCTGAGCTAACATCCATGCCCATCTTCCTCTACTTTATATGTGGGACGCCTGCCACAGCATGGCTTGACATGGCTTGTAAGTTTTCTTACATCCTACCCTCTTCCTTACCCTTCCTCATCCCTTCCAGACTTTCCAGGATTCTATCAATTCTGAATTTTTCCAAGGAGATCACCAGATTGTATCATCTGTTCAATTTGTTTTCAAGGTTTGCTTTCAATGTTATTTTGTTCAACTAAATCTGTCTTCCTAACTATGCAATCAAATAAATGTTAGCAGCTCTCTTTCATCACAAGGCAAATGCAACAGGGATTTTAATACTTTATTCTAGTTGTGTACTATAAATGCAAAAACAATTTAATACATTAATTTTTAAAGGAATGACTACATATTATAATTTTGTGGGCCTACATATCTTAGATCTCATTCTGCTGAAAAGATGTGGATTTAAAGCCTGTATGTGGTAACATGGAGAAACAGAAAAAAAATCAAACCTTAACAACCAATGTCATCCATAATAGCATTAAACATCGTGAAGACAAGAAAACATTTGTTTGCAAAAGTTTATTCATTCATTCAGCATGTGCCAAGCATTGCCCTATATACTAAAAGTACAACTATGAATAAGATATTGTCCCTGCCCTCAGTTTGGTAGAGGAGAAAATATGTAAACAAGTGCAGCACAGGATGAAATGCTCTAATATGCCTCTTACCAAGTACAGTAGTGGGACGAATAGAAGTTCACAAAGAGATGCTAGCCTCGGTATTAAAGAATAAATAGGGCTTTCCCAGGTAGACAAGGAGAAGGGAGAGCATTCCCGACAGAGAGCAGTATGTGCAAAGACGTGGAGGCGTGAAACAGCATGGGCATTTCTGGAACTGAAACCAGGTTGGTATGATTTGGGATGGAGGGAAGATGGGCATGGGAGAAATGAGGCTGGGTAGATGGGTGAAAGTCAAATCATGGGAAGCCCTATAGGCTATCCTGAGAAGCCAGGGATTTATTCTGTGAGTGATAAAGAACTGTTAAAGGTTTTGAAGCAGGAAACAGGCATCATCAATTTTTTTTTTTTTTTGGCATGCCCAATTTTAATTGTGCATTTCAGATCTCAGTGCTGGTACTGCATGAAGAATAGTTTGGAAGAATCTGAGACCAAAGCCAGGGAAATCCCCTAAGAAACCACTATAATAGGCCAAATGAAAGATAAAGTCTGTAAGACAATGGGAATAAATTTGGAAAGGAAGGGTTGAATTAATAGCAGCTACAAAACTTTCTGCTCAGTTCCTTAGAGGGAAAAGGGGAATGCAAAGAGGGCTCCCTAGGTCTAGCCTAGGTAAGTAGAATATCTTGAAGCCATTAACCAGCATAAGAAGTACTAGAGGAATCAGAGAGTAAAGATTATGGGTTTCATTTTGAGCAGATTGAATCCAAGTGGAGATGTTCCTTGGCAGATGGATATATGAGTCTGAAGCTCAAGAGAGCAATCTGGACTAGAGATATGCTTGGAAGCCTGCAGTGTAAGGGCAGAAGAGGAACCCTGGGAGGAAAATGAGACATCCCACAGGAGAGCAGATAGCATGATAGCAGAAGAGGATCACTGTCTGAACTCTAAGGATTACCAACATATAAGGGACAAGGAGCAAAAGAATTGCTCGAGGGGCCAGCCAGTGGTGCAGTGGGTGAAGTTCACACCTCCCCCTTTGGCGGCCTGGGGTTCACTGATTCAGATCCCGGGTGCAGACCTATGCACTATTTGTCAAGCCATGCTGTGGCAGGCATCCCACATATAAAGTAGAGGAAGATGGGCACGGATGTTAGCTCAGGGCCAGTCTTCCTGAGCAAAAAGAGGAGGATTGGTGGCAGATGTTAGCTCAGGGCTAATCTTCCTCAAAAAAAATTTAAAAAAATAAAAGAAAACAATTGCTCAAAAGGATGACTGAAAAGGAAGTGGCAAAGTTAGAGAATCAGGCAAGAGTAGTGTCACGTACCAAAACAAGGAAGTTCAAGAAGGGAGACAAAAAACATAGACTGCCGCATTCTGAAAAGATCAGGATAGGAAAGTATCCACAGAAATTCATTGTTGACCTTATGTGGAACAGTTGCCATGGTGGGGGCAGAAGCCAGATTGTAGCGGATTGAGGAATGAATTAATATTTATGTTGACATTAAGAAAAGTGTCATTCTAGAAAGTTTAGCCAGGAAAAAGCTTACCTTTAGTTTAATCATTGTCTTTGTTAGTTTTAGCTAAATGACAATTTAAATAGCTTACTGATAGAATATAAAGACCCCACACACGCACATTTTCCTCCTGCATAAAAAATCACTGGGGCCGGCTTGGTGGCGTAGAGGTTAAAGTTCATGCACTCCACTTCGGCAGCCTGGGGTTTGTGGGTCCGGATCCCAGTGGGGACCTACATACCACCCATCAAGCCATGCTGTGGCAGTGTCCCACATACAAAAAAACAGAGGAAGATTGGCACAGATGTTGGCTCAGGACCAATGTTCCTCACCAAAATAACAACAATAATAATAATAATAATAGATTCCCCTTAATGGTGTATCAACAGTCTTCCCTATATTTTTATAAAATAGGTATTGTAAAACTAGCACTTATTTTGTATTCGTAGCGGTGTCCTACACATAGAAGAATAAAAAAAAGACAGTGAGTTTACAGGTTCTGTGTAATACAGAAACAAATGAACGTCTACCATAGCTATGAGTTTAAAAAAAAGGAAACTAAGCAAGTATTGTCTAGCTTCACTGAGTAGTGCAATCTTAGTCTGATTCTCTTTTCTTGTATCCCTTTGAAGTCAATGAGAATTCGGGATTTTTTTCCTTCTTCTTCTCCCCAAAGTCCCCGAGTACATAGCTATATATTCTAGTTGGAGGTCCTTCTGATTGTGCTATGTGCTGTGTCCACGCTGTCTCAGCATGGCCTGATGAGCGGTGCCATGTCCGCACCCAGGATCTGAACCGGGGACACCTGGGGCCTCCAAAGCAGAGCACGCCAACTTAACCATTTGGCCACGGGGCCAACCCAAGAAACTGTTTTTCAAAAAGTCTCATTTAAAGCTTATTCAGCCTACTTTGAGTTTTGGGGGTCTTTTTTTATGAGGAAGGTTGACCCTGCACTAACATCTGTTGCCAATCTTCCTCTTTTTCCTTGAGGAAGACTGTTGCAGAGCTAACATCTGTACCTGTCTTCCTCTATTTTATGTAGGATGCCACCACAGTGTGGCTTGACTAGTGGTGTTAGGTCCGCACCCAAGATCCAAATCTGTGAACCCTGGACCACCAAATGGAGAGCG
Source organism: Equus caballus (assembly GCF_041296265.1). NCBI lineage: Eukaryota > Metazoa > Chordata > Mammalia > Perissodactyla > Equidae > Equus > Equus caballus. The sequence continues at coordinate 85,603,947 of NC_091690.1, read as the reverse complement.
CAAACTTAACCACTGCGTCTCCAGGCCAGGCCCCAACATACTTTGTTTAAAATCACAATATTCTCACCAGCTCTGGAAATAGTAAACAAGCCACTAGATCTAATGAAAAGCAAGATGTAGATTTGTAAATTTGGAGTTTTTTTTTTAAGGAAGATTAACCCTGAGCTAACATCTGCCGCCAATCCTCCTCTTTTTGCTGAGGAACACTGGCCCTGAGCTCACATCCATGCCCATCTTCCTCTATCTTTTTTTTTCTTTGTTAGGAAGATCAGCCCTGAGCTAACATGTGCTGCCAATCCTCCTCTTTTTGCTGAGGAAGACTGGCCCTAAGCTAACATCTGTGCCCATCTTCCTCTACTTTATATGTGGGACGCCTACCACAGCATGGCTTGACAAGTGGTGCCATGTCTGCACCTGGGATCTGAACCTGTGAACCCCGGGCCGCCGAAGTGGCCCGTGCACACGTAACCGCTGCGCCACTAGGCTGGCCCTCTTCCTCTACTTTTTATATGTGAGACGCCTACCACAGCATGGCTTGCCAAGCGGTGCTATGTCACCGGGGTCCGAACTGCAAACCCAGGCCACCAAAGTGGAACGTGCGCACTTAACTGCTGCGCCACCAGATCGGCCCCAAGAACTTTTTTAAATATGTAGTCAGATAATTCAGACAAAAGCAAGTGTATTTAACATCCTTTCCCTGCTAAATAAACCAGGTTCACTGCAGTTAACCAACATCGGTCTTCACTAGAATTATGCTTGGACTGTTCCCAGTGACAACTATCTAGTATGGCTTGGTGCTTTGGTAAGTATATTAAATGTAAGTGCAAACTGTGAAAAATAACAAGAACCCTTCTATAAATTCAAGGTTTTAATACTGTCTTTTGCGGATGTGTAATCATGTTTGAAAGGATGACTAACATCCACTCTACTATGGACAAGACTTAAAACAAATCAAAACTATGGTTTTTTAAACCAGTAAACCTTGGGGGTATGGCTGATTTTATTCCTTAGCGACCCCTCCTTTTCACAGGTGAAAAGTTTTACATCAGATTTCCTCTCATTATAACCTCTCAAATGTTGTCCGGACCAGCAACCCACTCTCTTTAAACAAATACCAGCCAACCAGGAAACCATGAGGTTTTATTGTGCTATAAAATAGACCAGACTTTCCAAACCTTCACAGGAATGAACCTGGCTAAATCTTTACTAAAAATAGTTTGAAAATAAACTGTAGGCTCCAAGTTTCTCTAACAATCAAAATTCCTTCATCCTTCATCAACCTCATTCTCAAGCTCTTTACTCTTCCAGAGCTCCATCACAAGCAGTTTCCCTGCCACATGTTCATAAGAACTGAAGAGTGCACTTCTATTCGTCTATTTAGATATAAGAATCAAGAAAAACGGTAGCTTCATTCCCTGCATACATTCACATTTGTCAAAATTCTGTTTCAAATTTTCCACTACCAGCACTACCAGCACCTAAATTGTGAGCTGCTTCTTGTGGTATATCATGGGCATAGAGAGAGTGAATTTTACAAAGAGTTAAGCCAGATCTTCAGCTTGAAAAAATAGATTCCTTTGATTCCACTCAGCAAATATTTATCAATTTGAACCCCGTTCTAGGTACCCTGAAGGAATGTGTGTTGCACGCATGTGTGTATGTTTCGTGTGTGTGTATGTTGCGTGTATGTGTGTTGCACGTGTGTACGTGTTTTGAGATGGATCGGTTGTCAATGGCCAGTGGGGACCAAGACATATACAATGCAAAGTGGAAGACACTAAGAGATAACCAAATTGCAATGGGGATCAGGAAAGAATATATGAAGTAGGTGGGATTTAAAGTCTGTCTTAAAGGATGGGTAGGCTTCAGAGATGAGAGAGGAGGGCATTGCAAGGAAGAAAAAAGAGTATGAAAGTCTTCATGGAACCACTATTTTATCAGAACATAAAGTTGAAGAATCATAAAAATTTAAAAATTATGAAACACCCACAGCATGTCATGTCCTCTAATTTTCTATCTCTAATCCTCACAGCAATCTGAAGGTAGTAATAATAATACTCGCTTTACATAGGGAGAAACTGAGGCACAGAGAAATTAATTTGGCAAAAATTACTCATCCAGTGATTGGTGGAGCCCAAACCCAGACAGTATGACTCCAAAGCTTCTATGTGCTTTCCATTGCATTGGTAATTATTAAACTTTGGTACACAAAAGTCATCCAGATAACTTTTACCCAAATGGTAAAAATGCAGATTGCTTTATAAACCCAAACTCCAAAGATTCTGATTTAGTAAACCCAAGATGGCACTGAGGAATCTGCATTTCTACCAAGCACCTCGAATGATCCTGATGCAAGAGGTCCAGGAACCACATTATCCTGAGATAGACCAGGGCAGTATTGAGTAGGATGTAAGATGACCTTGAACATACTTAATCATTAGTGTTATGGACTGAATTGTGTCCCCACAAAATTCACATGAAGAAGCCTTAACTCTGAATGTGATTGTATTTGGAGACAGGGTCTTTAAAGAGGTGATTAGGTTAAATAAGGTCATAAGGGTGGGACCCTAATCCAATATGACTGTTGTCCTTATAAGAAGAGGAAGAGACACCTGGGGTGTGCCTGCACAGAGAAAAGGCCGCGTGAAGATGCAGCGAGAAGATGGCTGTCTGCAAGCCAAGGAGGGAGGCCTCAGGAGAAACCAACCCCGCCAGCCCCTTGATCTGGACTTCCAGCCTCCAGAGCTGTGAGAGAATAAATCTCTGTTGTTCAAGCCACCCAGTCTGTGGTAGTTTGTTATGGTAGTCCTAGCACACTAGTACAACGAGCTAAATTAACTTTCTGCTTCTCTTAAGCTGCGTACATCTGTCATATATCAAAAGCTGTGCCAAAAAAAGATCCCTAGTTATATTCACTATCATAAAAGCTCACATCTACATGGCATTTTATAATTTACAAAGCCTTTTTACATGGTCTGTTACACTTGAACTTTGCAACAATCTCTGACGTAAGCAAAACTCAATAAGGCAATAGGACCTGCCCAGGTTTCTTACGAGTTGTGGGGCTGAGTTCAGGTCTCTAGGCCCCAAATTCCAAGTTCATTTTTCATACATCACACACACACACACACACACACACCCCATGAAGTATGGTTATTATGTAAAACACCCATCTAGGCAAATGTCTTTCTTTAGCTCTAGGGAGTAAATACATTTACCCCTATTTTCTAGTTAAGTGATTTCAGGAATTCAAGAGACGTATCCAAACGTTAATAGCATAGATGAGATCAAAATACTGTACAAGATTCCTAATGTCCAATTCTCCTCTCAAACAATTGACCAGGCAGGAACAAAATTCTCCAATTTATATGGATGGAGATAATGTTTTTGGTCCTTTAGGGCACACACTTTTGAGTGGTTTTCTAGTAATAGGAATGGGTTTTCTCAGATGCCAAGTGATATAAATGTGCAGAATGCCAGCCTGTACAATGGACTACAGTTTAAGTAACAGTAGAAGTTGTAAATAGGGGGAAAAAAAGTGAAAGCAGTTGAAGATAGAGGAAGTGATTCCTTTACTTTCATTTTCTTTTCTTTTGCTAGTACTTCCTCCTTTTATAGGGTAGCAAAAATAATAAATTGTGGATTGGTATTTGCAGAAAAGAATGTAAACAATTTTTAGAGATCTAGTACAGGAAGAAGTCTGTCTTCTTTATACTCTACCATTTTCTTGTTAGCTAAGGTCTCATTTCCCCAGTGGCATTATGTTAGTTTGTGTCCTCTGAGAAGCAGGTGCCAAGATGGAATCAGACATGCAAAAGATTTATCTGAGGGAAATGCCTGTGAGGGATAAAGAGAAGAAATACAGAAAAAGCAGGGAGAGGCTTCAGACTGTGATGCAATTCTGACACCAGGGAAAGAGAGGGAGAAGGAAAGAGGATTAGGTAGAAAGAGCCTTACACTATAGCACAGTTCTAAGAAAATTTCAACCAGGCCAATGGGGAGTCCTCAAGCCAAAATCATCTGTTACAGGAGTCTCTGTCTCACAGAAATGAGCTTACATTAGTACCCCTGCCCTGCTGTCATTGGCTAAGAGAAGCCCAAGGGAAGTGTTGGCTCAATGCAAAAACAGGGGTGGATCCAGAGGGTAAGGGTTTGGTCAAATAGCCAAATTATGCTCCCCACGGCAGATCTGAGTGGCATATTTTCGTGATTGCCACAGTCTACCCCATGCTCTGGACAAATCTGCTTTTCTATGCAGATTTAGGGAACAGATCCTCCACGCTTCCTGTGGGCCTTTTCTCCTGAGAGAAAGCTCAGAAGAAGGAGGTTAGTGAGACTAAGCAGGGTCCCCATTGCTGCAGCTGGTCTTGGGACTGCGTGTGGTTCTCATCCTCTCCCTCCTCTATCGTCCGTCTAAATTCCCATTACCCTCAGCTATCAGCTTGGCAAGTCTTGGTAGCTTATCTCATGGTCTGACCCAAGTCTTCATTCCTGAAGGGTCTTAGTCCTGTGCAATCATACCCTTTTCAAGTCAGGGTTGCTGCCCATGTCCATTCAGTTATGGTGGACCAACGAAGTACCAGGAGGCTTCCAAGTAAATCACCTGAGTTCCATATATATTCCTATCCCTGTTGTGTAAAAGCAGCACTATCTCCTCCTAATGGTCAGGGTTGATTATCCCTGCTAAGATTGTGACTCCTCTTCTCACCTGCTGGTCTATAGACACAAGGAGTCCAAAGTGCCCTGGCAGTATCCATAGTTTACAGTTCAATGAGACACTTGCTGTGTCCTCTGACAAGAGTGAACCCTTCTGGGGGCCAGAACCTCCAGCCCTACAGAGCCCATAACTGCAGGTACAAGAAGCACAAAATCCCCTAGTGGGTTATTGGAAGTGATGGTAAGTGGAGCCATTCCTGATTCCACCCCTTGCTGTCCATCATATTCTTCCTGTTAGGTACATGGCACCATAGAGAGGTCTCTAATTTAGCCCAGATCCCCATGTCATCCACCACAGTTGCAAAAGCAGCCCTCCCCCCGCTCATACCTATGTTTATATGGGGTTAAGGGGGAGAGAGTTCCCATATTACGAACTGAAGGAGGAGGAAAAAGCCTGAGCTTTTCTCTGCAAAGGATGGTATTGCATCGTTTCAGAGTGTTGCTTCTGAGCTGTGCCTTTAGAAGGCTATTCCAGTGTTCTACGAGGTTGGATGCTTCTAAATAATGCAATACATGATACAGCTAGTGCATCCCCTGGTCACAAGTCCAATCCTGCACCTCCTTCACAATGAAGTATGCCGCCTGTTCAGAGGTTTATTGTGTGGAATTTCATATCCGTGGATCAGGCATTCTTTAAGCCCCTGGATTGTGGTGCTGGCTGAGACATTGCAATCAGAAAAGATAAGCTGTACCCAGAATAAGTATTTATCCCTGTGAGGACAAACAACTAGCTCTTATAGTTGACTTATTACCAAGTGGCCAGTTGGTTTTATCAAGAAATAATGATATATCAGCATTGGTCTCTGTTGCTGACGGGTTAAATATTCAGGAGCAGCACAAGCTAGATCAGCTTTGATAATGTGAAAAGCCATGCTATTGGACCCATGCATAGCCTGTCTTTGCCACCATGGCAATTTTGTCCATATGTCGATCATGGCAGTTCCAGGGGGGCCAAGGACAAAGGCTGGCTTATGTCCACTGGTCCAGTTATTATCTCTACTTGGTTATTCAGTACCTTTTCCATGGTGGATGCTTTCGTGTGATACAAAACTCTTCAAGTTCATCTACATGCCTCTACCCTCTTGTCTCCAATTTTCTGATTCTTTTCAGGCCACTTGCCATATCTGTATATACCGGGCCACCTCTCATTCCACAAAAGGTAAATGATTAGGTGCACTGTTCATAGTTCTACCCATCAGGAAGATTTTCCCTCTCCACTGTTTTTCAAGGCTATCCTTGAATGTGGCTATAATGCAGCCATGGTCCATTTTCAGCTTGTACTCACATACAGATCAAACCCATCCATAAATCAAGCTCAGGCTTTTTTTCTCCTTCAGGTAGTCATACAGGACATCCCCTCCCCCGCCCCGGCAATATGGCCATAGGAGCAAGCTGAGGAATGGTGGTGTTGCAACTGTTGAGGGGCGTGCAGGTCTGGGCTATCTGCTCATGTGGTTTACTGTGTCTTCTATCCTGCTTGGGCTCAATCCCAGATGTATCATTTCCATATTAAAATGGACTGCTACTGAGCCTATCCAACTTTATGATTTGACGTATCCGACAGAAGCCAGCTTATAATGGGCAGCTCTTGGAACCATGGTCACTCAGTACCCCATGAAGCGTTTTGCCCCTGCCAAGCCTAATAACTCACCAAGAGCTAGTTCTCAAAAGGCATATAATTCTGTACTGCAAATGGCATGGTCTTACTCTAGAATCCCAGGGACCTGCATTGTTATTTTCCCAATGGGGTTTGTCAAAAGACACTTCACCTTTATCCATGACTGACACCTTCAACACCATAAGATCTGCTGGATTGTATGGCCCAAGTGGTGGGGCTATTTGCACCGTGGTGTGGACCTCCACACTCAAAGCTGGCAGCTTCCTATGTCACTCAGTATATGGAGCAGTATTTATAGGCTTGCAATGTGTTTCCTCCAAAACCCAAAGAGGCCTGCCAGGCACTGTGTTTCCTTCTTTGTGGTAGCAAATGCAAGATGCACCAATTTTCTTTTACTTTGGTGGGGATATCTTGTCACGCTTCTGACCACTAGACCCATAAAAACTTCACTAATATGGCAGATCCCAGGATCTTCATAGGATTTCTCTCCAACCTTCTGTAACACTGTATCTTACCAAGGCTTTCAGCATATCAGCCATTTCTTGCTCATCCTCAACAATCAGCATGATGCTATCAATGTAATCTATCACTGGGATGTTCTGTGAGACTTCCAGGCAGACCAGGTCTCTTGAGAGTGTATTATGACAGAGGGCAGGAGAGTCAAAGCCCTGAGGCAAAAGCTTCAATAAATATTGTTGTCTATCCCACAGGAATGTGAACTGTTTCTGATCCTCTCTTCTAATTGGAATAGAAAAGAACACGTTTGCCGTATAGACTGCCACATACCATGTGCCTGAAACCTTATTAATATGCTCTATCAACTATATGACGTCCAGCAAATCAGCTGCAATTTGGGTCATTAATTGCTTGACCTTGAACTCCTAAAAGGTAGGTTACCCAGCCTTATATATCTTTGTATCTAGAGCACCTACGACAGCACCTAGCACTTAGCAGACATTCTATATCTATTTTAGAAATGAGTTAATAAATTGAGTATGAAATTCAAGAAGATGCCTACTTAGGTTGATTTAGATGAACTGACCTTAACTCATAGGCTTATTATGAGGACTAAATGAGTTACTGAAAGTAAAGTGTTTACAACAGTGCCTAACACCTGAAAAGCACTCCGTGTACCTTAGTAATTTTATTTTCCCAGGTCCTAAAGAACCATCAGATACAACAGAGAGATGTGACATTAGGCTACCTTCTTGACCAGAATCTTAAATAAAATGTGAGATGTGAGTTGCCCTTTAACGTGAAGGTGCCTGGAATATTTTTTCTAACGGGATTAGGTTTCCAAGGAAAATGCAAAAGAAAAATGGCTGTAAATCTGGAAAGAAATAATTGCTTATAGAAACAGACATTTAACCTAATGGGAAAAAAGGGTGGTTACTGTGTGTCAATACATTGCCAGTGATGCTATATTTAAGATAATTTCAGGAAATCTTGAAGTTCAAATTCTTGACAAATGCTTCTCACTAATAATAAAATGAAACAAGATCTTGAACCAAAATGAATAAATGCATTTGTGCTCACTAGCCACCTCACAAAAATGACCTTTCCCATTACCTAAATGTCTGTTTCTATATTAAAAAAAATAACACACACATTCACATTTTTCATCTCTGTCTGAAATAGGTCAGTATAAGAGCCAGTACAGGAAAATAAAAAAGTATTATACCAAGATACACACACACCTAGTCTTATTAGAACAAATATCATTTTTCTTGCATAATACGGTGATTGAGAGAACTCAAAGTTGTTATCCTCTGGCATTAGCTTAATGGTCAAATTTTAAATGATCTTGATAATTCAGGGAACTGCCAAGTTTCATTATACTTTCCCCAAAATTGTCACAGTGAGAGCTGTGAAATAATTACAGGATTTCTAAGAAGGGATCCACACTTAATACTTTTAAGAGATCTAGGAAAAGGGTATTGGACAAAATTTAAATAGGGCTTCTTTCATCTACAAAAAAAGCTGAGCCACTATGACAAGCCTCCAGTACCCACTCTCAGTTATCAACATGCCATCTCACAACTTGGTTTGACAACGTCAAAACTTAGGAAATTGCTTTGTTGTTTTATTGCCAGTATCTCTGTCATTACAGAGCCTTCCAGAACAGAATCACCAGACTGAATTTATTCTGCCAGTGAGTCAGTTGCTTATTAGCACATTTGACATCCAGATGGTTTGAGACAAAGGCTAAACGAGGGGTAACTCCCAAGTGTAAGCAGTGGAAACTCTCTTCTGCTGAGAGACTCTAGTCTACTGGGCTGTGGGCCAGGGCTTGGGGTTCTTTCACAACCTCCCAGGACTGCCGTGGCCTTCTCTATAACCCTTGTAAGTTGCGTCACCTGAGAGGCGAAGAGTTAAACTGGCTGCACAGTCTGAACTGTGAAGGCTGGAAATAAATCCGAATGGACCAATAGCCTTATTCTGTTTCATGAATAAACAGAGGAGTTCAGGCCTGGGACCCTATAAAGTTAAGTCAATATTAGTTATAGAGGTAATCCTGTTTGTTCATTCTTCTGTTATAGTTGTTTTTGAAAAAAGAACTCAAGTAGAGCTTTTTCGTATGTTATAATGGTAAAAATACCATTTAAAACACACACATACACATCCCCCAGCCAAGAACGTTTGTAACCAAATAGAAAAGAAATCACTGTTGTCTTTACTATTAGGTACATGAGAATTAAGGATGTTTTCCCAATATCCTTCAAGTATAAAACTTAAAATAAAATTAGTTATGAAGTGGGAAATATTCATCTAGTTCTGATGCCATGTAGTCACCTTATCACAATTATTAAGATAAAGATAAGTAAGTGATTGCTACTAAAACCCTTTAGTTCTGCTTATTGGGCACAAATTTCTCCCAGTACGCATTGCCTAGAAATTATAAGTAACAAGGTCTGAGTAAGACAGTGTTTAAACTTCGAGGGTACTAGGACAATGATTTCTAACCTCTTTGAAGTTGTGACACCCTATCTCATTTGTTAGATTTCACAACTGTTACTCCTGTCGTACCATCCCCCACACTCCCAAGAAAAAATTATTAATCTATTACACAGAATTTTTTTAAAACTCTTAAATGAATTTAAATTCATCTTACTTTGCTTCAGGGTTTTGTTGTGCTGTTAATTTTTTTAAAAATAACTTCCTCGTCTCTGATGCCTAAGCAGCCCAAAGCTTGGGCCTGAATTAAACTCTTCCTGCTGTATTCTTTTAGCTCTTTATATAAATCTAGGTTACAGTATTTTAACATTGTATTTTTGTTGGTTAATTGTAAATCCTTCTCCCTGGCTGAAATACAAGGACCATGTCAGATTCATCTTTTTTCCAGAATTTCTAGCACAATGCTTAATACAGAGGAAGATTTAATAAATGTTAGTTGAATGAATTAATTAATGAATGTGCAGCGGCCTTGGAGGCAGAAACACACCCAGGATGTCAAAATTACACAACAGAGAACCATTATTCTAGTTGTTTAAAAATGGATCCACATAAGGTCCTCTGTTCTAGACCCCAAATCCAGTGAGAGAATGGATACAAAACACTTTATAAACTGTGAAATTCTACCTAAATGTGAGCAAATTTCACCCTTACTTATTATTTAGCAGCCTTCAGGGAATAGTTTCCGAATCTGTGAACCAACAGTCTGTGAAAACAAGAATGAACTTGGCTCATTGGAATAGGTGGACCATGGAAGGATTAGTAAACGGAAGCAAGTTGACAAAAAGTTGTCCCATAATACAGTGGAAGTCCAGTTTCAGAAAACTGGGTCTGTTATTCATTTCTGTGTCCTGGTTATAAATGACCATTTCTTTAGATGTTTAGGATTTGGATAATTCCATATAGCATTCCAGAAATATGTTACCAGGTACAAAATACACAGGCTTGATTGGTCAAGGAAACATGAAACATTTGGATAACTCTATTGAGAGGCTAAAATAACTGATGCATTTTGAAGTGACCATTGGTAGTAAGCTTCAGCGGTTCTGGAAGATGCAATAAAAATATCAGGGCAATTTGACAAGCTACTGTGGTTCAAATAGATGTTAGTGGTAGCCAAAGTTCACAAATTATGTCAATGAAGCTGGATTCCATTAAGTCAATCAGTAACTAAGGAAATAGTTAATTGAGATATAATCACAAACTAGAAAAACAGGATAAATTAAAGAAGTAAGAGAAATAATCACATTTCTCGATAGTCACATGCTATCAGACAGCAGAATCTGATGTCTGGAAGATAAAGCAGACAGATTTCAAAAATGGAAAAGGAGGTCATGGGCTAGGGCATGAGTAATTCCATAAAAGCAGTCAAATGGGAATCTTTCTGAAAAGCAGATGACGTCCTCACAGAAGGAAATTGCCTAAAAACCACTAGAACATAGCTCCTTTGCTGCAAGCATGCTCTGCCCAAGGTTACACGGCTAGTAGGTTGCAAAGTGGGTTTTCAAAACCAGATTGAATGACACCAAAGCCCACCTCCTCTACAATGTACTTCTCTCTGCTGGACAAGGGATAAACAAGATATGCGCCAAGCTGCCAGGCTGTGTTGTTGCTTACCACCTTTTCCGATTCCAGTTTCAGAAAAGCCACGAGTAGCAGCAGCAGTAAGTAGGAAGCTTTCAGCTTGTCCAGCTCACCTGTTAAGCCTTTATATTAAAAATAAAAGCTAGGTGTTACAGAGGCTGAGGATGAACTCAAACCAAGGAGGTGAAGTTCTGAAGCAGCCAATCTATTACTAAGATCTAACTAATCCTAGTGTGTAATATTCTTACTTCTGCATTTTCTGAGAATTAGAGAAAAATATCTATTTATTCATTCTTTCATTTAATAAGCAACTATGAGTGCTTACCATGTGCCAGTCACTGGAGATCCATAGATTAATAGAAAAAAGATCTCTGCTGTTAAGAAGCTTGTATGTGAGGAAGAGAGAGGGAGAGACAGACAAGCAAATAACTACAGTACAATGTGGCATTGATATTGAGAACTAAAAAAGTTATAAATATAGGAACATTATGTTGTTCCTATATTTCTATGTTTCTATATTTCAAAATATCTCTTCTCAATTCCTGATGTTTCCTTCCAGGTGGAGGGGGCTCCACAAGCATAATAAATACTCTTAACCTTCCTCCACCCTCAACTCTTTCTCTCCCAGGAGAAGAATTTACCGAATCTGACTGATGAATATGAGAAAAGAAAGTGAGCATGTGTAGGCAAGCCCCCTGTTTGTCCCCTCTGTCTTTCTGTCTGTTTGTCTCTCTCTCCATCTCTCTCCCTCTCCTCATAGCCAGCCTCCCTGCAAACAAGATCACTTCTCTGCTGTTCCATATCCTAAATTTTCCAGAGACAGCCCCTGTGTAAGGAAACCTGCAGAAGCCCGGCACTGTCTGTGACTAGGGTTTCACTCTTAGGAATTCTTGTTCATAGATACAAATCATGTTTTCCAACATCAGTTTTATCTATAATAAATATATTATATCTCAAGAGGCAATACAGTGTCACAGTCAGATGCATAGACACTGGAGCCAAACTGGTTAATACCCTAGATTAGCCACTTCATAATAGCCATGTGACTTTGTGCAAGTTACTTAACCTCCCTGTGCTTCAATTTTTCCACCTACAAAATGGGACTAAGAGTGTCTATTCATAGAGTTGTCGTGAAGATTGAGCTAACATATGTAAAGCACTTAGAACAGTGCCTGTCACAAAATAAGTGTTCTATAAGCTCAAATAAGTTTGAGCTATCATTACTATTATCATCGTTATTTTTTACTCCATCCTTCTTAATCTTTTATTTCTCAATTTATTGAAAACTTGGGCCAGAAGGAGAAGTGCTGTTTACTGAGATACTCCAACTCTCACCTCCAACAGTTATGGAAGTTTTAAAAGTCTTACACAGTTCTTAGAGTCATTGCCCTCTTGCTAACAGTTTTTGGTCCCCTTACCGAATGAAATCCGGAAGCTGCTATCAGTGGATTCCAAATGCCAGACAAAGCATCTCAGACTTTAGCCCAAACTGGGTTGAGGTTGCCAGAACTAATTAGTTGGGTCAGATCTTTTAGTCCCAGCTTTCTGATTTTCTTTTCAACCAGGTTGACTCCTCTGATCAAGGCAGGCAGGCAGTTCCTCATCTGATTCTCAAAGATTACTCCCATGTCCTCAGGTTTTCTGCACATTCCAGAGATCCCTCCTTGGTCTGGCCTCTGTATGTCCTACCATGGTCTTTGTAAAGCTCTCCTAGGAAAGCAAGGTTCTTCTCTACCTAGTCACAAGGATTCTTTTCCTGGATTCAGACTTGTCCCAAGGAGTTTAATGGGGGAAATCGACAGATAGGCAAAAATAGTTGTAACACAATGTGTTAAGTACAGTTAAAGAGATATCTAAGTGGTATCACAGGAGCGTACCAGTCAGGACAGGAAACAGACGGCGTACTCAAAAGGAATGATTAAAGAGAGTTTAATAAAGGACTTATTTACAAAGTTATAGGTAGAGTTAGGAATAATTAAGCAACAACTTTGAGAAATTGCTCCCATCCCTAAGCGTGAAGAGGCAAAGAAAAGGAGCTACTACCAAAATCCAGAAAGAAAGCTCTAGCTATAAGAGAGTTCTACCCAACACAACTCTTTCAGTAGATTAATGCAGCTCCTGACAATCTAAGGCCTGAGAGGGAGAGAGTTAGGGAAATATTACTACAATCTTGCTCTCTTCTGCCCTCTGAGCTTCTTCTAGTGCCTTTCATTGTTTAAATCCACCGGAAAGTCAAAGGGTAAGAAAATCGGGTTAATGTTGTCCAAAGAGGTCAGCCTCCAAGGGCACAGGGTTGGTAGAGAATGCTGGAGAGAGAGTCTAGAAAGGCAAAGAAAGAATAGCCCAGCCCAAAGAACAGAGGTACTAATTTTCCCAGAGGACTTCCAAGATGACCTCTTTTTTTTCCCTACTTTTTCTCCCCAAATCCCCCCAGTACATAGTTGCATATTTTAGTTGTGGGTCCTTCTAGTTGTGGCATGTGGGACGCTGCCCCAGCATGGCCTGACGAGAAGTGCCATGTCCACGCCCAGGACTCGAACCAGCAAAACCCTGGGCTACCGAAGCAGAGCACGCGAACCCAAACACTCTGCCACGGGGCCGGCCCCCAAAAATGACCTCTTAAAGCAGGTAATATTTGAGCTACGCCCTGAACAATAAGTAGAGGTTTACCAAGTAGGAAAGTGAGTAATGACATTCTAGGCAAAGAGACAGCATATTCAATAGCTCATAGATATAAAAAGAGCGCGCATGGTATATTTAGGCAAGCAATCCCATTTGTCAGAAGCACATAATTCTTGTGGAAAGATGGGTCTACAAAGACAATTTAGGACTAGTTTACAAATGTTCTTAAATGCCATGCTAAGACGATTAGACTCAGTCCTGTAGTTAATGAGGATCCATTTAAAGACTTTCAGCGAGAGAGTGACATGAGCATACTTAAGTTAGAAAAAGATAACTTTATTGTCAGTATAAAGGATGGACTAGAATAATGAGAGACCAGAAGTAGGAAGATCATTTTGGAAGTCTTTGCAATAGTCCAGGCAAGATAAAGGTGAGTGGCACTAAAGCAATGGGAGTGATAATGAAGCAAAAATTCTAGACCTATTCTGAAGATAAAATTAACAGAACTTGACAACCTAATAACTATGAGGAATGCCAGCAAGGATAGGCTCTAGACGAGCATCCAGTTTCTAGTTTGAGAGACTAGGTGGATGGTGGTACTGTTAATTATGGGAGAGGATTGAAGAAGACTAGGTTTGTGGAAGATGACATAAAGTTCAGCTTTACACATACTGAGTTTGTTGCGCCTGTGGAGTGCTAGTGGGGAAATGTCTAGTTGGCAAGGGCTAATAGATGCCCAGGACTCTGGAGAGAGACTGAAGAGCCCGATATACAGTTTGGGGAACAATTTTTTATGTGTGTGTGCCTATGTAAAATATAGCCACCAGATTTTTCTCATCCTCTGTAACTAACAAAGAAAAAAATGGGATTCATCATATAACAAAATAAACCACAATGAGAGTCAAATAATCCACTGCCAGTGCTCCTTGCCATGGGAAGGGTTTTCATTTGCTTGTTAGTAAAAGAAACTCAGAACTCATAACTTCATGGTAGTTTAGGAATGTTCTCTAAAAAACAAACAAACAAACAAACAACCCTCAGTTTTGAAAACTGAGTGCTATTTGCTCCTTAAATTTAAGCTCATTTATTTTGTAAATAAACTCCAATAAACTTCCATAGCAGATTCATTTTATAATATAAACTCGTATCTCAGTGACATGCAACTGTTCTTCAGCTGAGGCATTTCGTAATACTGTGTCCAGAAAAGTGCTTTCCCTCGTAGTAGGTAGATAATAAATATTTACTGGATGAATGGATGGTAGACAGATGGATAAATGAAAGCAATAGATTATATTAATGTTGATTTTGTTAGGAGTTTGATATGCATAGAAAAGTGTGTAAAAAACATAATTAGGGGAGAATTAGACGCTATCTGGTTTTGCTTCATCAGTGGAAGAAAGCCAGAATTAGACAACTACCAGTTTGTCCTTTGTGTCCAGCTGCCACAACCAGCTTACTTAAGAACTGAAATATTTTCTTCTAGTTCCTTGCTCTGTTACATGATCATGGGTATAGGGTCTCACAACTTTACGTCTTTTGTATAGTTCCCAGAATAATTATTTCGAAATCTTAGACACATAGTTCTAATTATCTGAAACCAATGGAAATCTACTATAGTATATAATGAGACACATAAAACTAATTGATTTTTGACTCAACTTTATAAATGATCAACATGGGACTTAATATATCTATTAAAAGTTGTAAAATTATTGACTAGACTATTTTGTTAAAATCCTCTTTTCAAAATAGTATTCAAAATAAGTTTAGAAAAAATGTTCTGCTGGGGCTGGCCCAGTGGTGCAGAGCTTAAATTCGCACGTTCCACTTTGGCAGCCTAAGATTTACCGGTTTGGATCCCAGGTGCAGACACGGTTCGGTGTGGCAAGCCGTGCTGTGGCAGGTGTCCCACATAGAAGGTAGAGGAAGATGGGCACAGATGTTAGCTCAGGGCCAGTCTTCCACAGCAAAAAGAGGAGGATTGGCAGCAGATGTTAGCTCAGGGCTAATCTTCCTCAAAAAAAATAAAAAATAAAAAAAAGAGAAAAATGTTCTGCTTTGGTGGTTGTCCTTCTTGTGAAATTTGGAATGAGTTATCAATATACTATATAACCATGTCCCTTCCCTATCTCAATCTTAATGTAGTCTCTTTGTCTTCAGTGGGCACTATCAACACTACATTTTTCATCACTCATCTGGCTGGCCCACGTAACAAATGGAAAAATTTCTTTCCAATTGCTGCCTCTCAAAAGACTGAAGTGCAGATACATGCAGTCTAAAGAGAACTGGATGTCAAGTTAAGTCATAGCACAGCCCAAATACCCACAGATCATATGATCCCTGGGTAAACGGAGCCTAAGTCTAAATGACTGGGTTAAAGGTAACAGGAAGACACAGGAATACTGACGATGCTTGACAAACTTAACCTTTCATTAAATATTTAAAATACATATATTTTATTTATGTCTCTCTCCGAAAGGGTACGGTCCATGTCCCAGTCATCTATGTATTTTTCTCAGCACCTAGCACAATATCAGTTGCCAGTAGAATGAATTAAGAAATTGCCCCATATGTAGTTTTTCCTTCTCTCTAATTTTTTGTTTTATCCAATTTTTCTTTAATGAATATAAACTGATTAATAAAAAAGTAATTAAAAGTCCAATGTTTTATTTGTGTTTTAATGTGTATATTTTTATGCAGATCTATGATATTGTATGTAATATATATCTATATATAAAATCATACTTATAATTGAAGGAAAGTAGGGAAATAGTTTAAAACCGTGATTTGTGAATCAGTACATAATACAATTTCAACATCTTATGATAATCTGTTAGTTACAATACAGAATATTTAAATACTGAATATGTATTTGTGTTATTCCAAAAGATGGCTAGCAAAAACTGAAATGAATGTTTTGGTTGTTTTCCTATGACACAACTGGGTGAAAAGCAGAACTGCACAGAAGTTTCATAATAAAACTCCAAACCACATTAGATTTGTCTATTGTCAGGTTTTGTTACATTCCCCCTAACTCAACCCAGACTCCCTAAGGTTGGCAAACAGGGCAAAGTTTGAGTCAAAACCACGCCCTTCCTTTGAGTTTTAGGGATGCCCTTAGAATTCTGGGAGAAACCAAAAGAAACTGCAGTTTCATCCTCCAGATGAGGCAAGTCTGTCACTTTCAGTGTTTATTCAAATTTCAAACTCAGCCCAACAAACAAAGACAGTCTCCCGGGAGGGGAAGGAAAAGAAGGGCAGAGGAACCCTGAAGTTCTATTCCACTCAGAACAAAGTGTTGATGTTGTGAGATTCCCTAGGAGAGGGAGCAAGATAGGAAGAAGGTAGGTCATGGAGGGAGGAAGGGCAGGAAGGCAGAAAGGGGGGAACCAAGGAGGAGAGTATGTCGTAACCAAAGATTAGGATTCATCCAATTCTGCGGTCCTGAGCGCCAAGAAAAAAAAATTCACACCAACCTAATCGTGTTCATTTGTCTGCACTCTGGTTCCATGTCTGAAGTAGCTTGCATTCATAAACGATAATTAAAAAGACAATTTAAGCATAGAGTTTTACTCTAAGGAAATAAAACTCTGAGGAAAAAAATCTAACATTGGAGAATTTGCTTAGTTGCCCTACTTCTGTCGTTTATACTTATTCCCTTTAGCTATTCCTATAAATAACACACTAGAAACCAATTTTCATCTCAATTTTCAATTCCTTTTCTGTTTATAATAGTCAGTATTTATTGAGTAATAACCTCTCTTCAGGCATGTGCTAAGTATTTTCCATACTTCTCTGGGGAAATGGTTACTCCCCACTCTTGATATCTCTTTCCACATGGGGGGGGGGGGGGCAACCATTAGAGTAATCTTCCTGGGCTGTATACACCTAATACCTCCCAGGAGAAGAGAAGCAACTTTGATGAATTTGGGGTGTGGATCAGGGCACATGATAAAGATGAAATGTAACTGGTGTTCCCTTCCTCTTCTCCGTTCTCTTTCAGATATTCCAGCCTGCAAAAAGCATGTGTTCTGGTCTGCTCTCAGCGAGGGCAGTAGCAGAGTGATAAAGGTCCTGTTCCTGCAAGGCTGGAAAAAGACAATGACAAGTCAAGTCCAGGCCTGGGCTGGATATTGATCTACTAGGAGACTGTTTCCCGGGAATATTATGCAGCTCAGAAAGGTGAAGGTGAGAATTTCTTTGCTTTTGGCTAATACAGAATGCAGAGATTTCATATGTCTCACTATAGGAGACTCCACAAGGCAAAACTTAGAGGTGTGTGTAAGAAAAATGCAAGTCTGGGCCAGAAAACAAAAGGAGAGACAAAAGGAAAAGTGTATACTAAAGCGAAAGAAAGAAGGTGCTTAAGTCCAGCAGTAGTACTAGACATACCGTAGGTAGAGGGAAAAAGGGAGCAACCTAAAAAGCAGGTGGAACTTTTATAAACTCAGATGACTCTTTCTGAAAAATAGCAGTGGAACAGAGGAAGGAAATATACCACTAGAGTCCTAATCTCTTGCTGCAGAAAAAGATGTTACTAAAAGAAATGCTACTCAAGGCTTGTGATATTCAAAGTAGAAGACAAGGTCTTGAGTAGTACACAGCATAGGTAATAGAAACTCACTAGGCTCTTGGGAGCACAGGTTCCAAAAGCAGCTTTAATTCAGGTCTCTACTGAGGGTGATCATCCCGCTGAAACAACTGTAGAAAGCAGGAGGAAGTCATCATAGGAAGCAGGTGTCTTAGCCACGCAAGAGGTAAAGCCAACAACCCCTGCAGCTCAGGATTGAAGCGCTGTTTGTAAGACATCGTGGAGGATATGGAACTAGACAGCCCCACTCTTTACAGCCTGGGATGCTTAAACATGGGACTCAATGGAAAAAGGTAAAGTAAGAGGTTCTGAATATGTTAGACAGGAAAGAACAGTACTTCACATAAAGTCTATTGACTGGGGCCGCCACCATGTGAAGAATTTTCAACTTTTTTAGAAGCCAGAAGTGTCACAAATGCCACTACATGTTCACACTGAGGCCACCCTTCCTGCCAGCTGCTCCTAGCCAATGACTGAGGATGTGTAAGGTACTAAAGCAGGCCCATTCCAGCGAGATACAGAGCTTCTCCAACAAGTGACTTTGGCTCAAGGATTTCCCATCAACCAGGTTTAAACTTTCTCGGAGCTGCACTGCATTCTAAGATTCTAAGAATCCTTTTCTTCTCTTCTTACACAGGTGTCAGACCAGCAGCATGGTTTGAAGGCTCTCCTTGTCTTCTCCAGTTCCCTTTTCCAATACATCTCTTACATGTCTGAGCCTTTCTTGGCAGTGGACCTGAATAACGCAATATGTAATTGGACAACTTGGCTAGACAAAATTTGGGTAGATAAATAAAATAGAAAATTGATTTTCAGCTTTGGGCACAATATTGTCTCTAGGTTAACTTATTTAACGTACACATCTAGCCTATTTAAGAGCATTCTTGGGCCAGAAATAACACTACTCACATGGGGAATACCAGGAGGACCCATAAAGGAATATGATTAGTGTCAGAGGAAGAACCTTATAAAAGTGAGAAGAGGGGGCCAGCCCGGTGGCGCAGTGGTTAAGTGCGCACGTTCTGCTTCGTGGGCCCAGGGTTCACCAGTTCAGATCCCAAGTACAGACATGGCACAGCTCGGCAAGCCATGCTGTGGTAGGCGTCCCACTTATAAAGTAGAGGAAGATGGGCACAGATATTAGCTCAGGGCTAATCTTCCTAAAAAAAAAAGTGAGAATAGGACTATCCTTATCATCGGCCGATCTCTTCCCCACAAGGGGATAGCCACAGCTTGGTTGAATATAGGCTAAATGGGCAAGCCCAAAGGATTAAGAGAACAAAAGTCTAGAAAATGTTAAGGGGTAAAACTTTCCCCCACCTCCATATTTTCCCTTGTGGAAAGAGCTTCACTAATGGAATACTCCTGTCGACTCTGTGCCAACCCTCTCACTCCTTTCCAGGAAAAAAGGAGTGAATTCTCTTCTTGATGAGTTAGGGAGAAAAATTTAAAAATGCTCATCTTAGCCCCTCCCTACCTCGTTTTAATCTGGGATCCACAGAGAGCATGCATTCTATGTTGCTCCTCCACACCCTATGTTTTACAGAGGGAGGCTCCTACGTGGGGAGACCAGCAGCTTCAGCAGTACCTGATGTATGACTGGCGCTCTGTATTGGAAGCTTATTGTTGCCATACATCTAAGCTACGTCTTCAATTCTAGCCTTCAACAGTTTAGCAGGTAATATTTTGATCACCATCTATGTTCTACTTTTCTGTCTCATAATTGCTTCTGAACTCCAGTGGGGAGAAAGTACTGTTATTCCCTTTTTTACCTAAGAGGAAAGTGAATTATAGTGAGCCAAGTAACTTTCCCAAGATCATAGGGCTAACAAGTGGCAGAATTAGAATTCAAGCAGAAATTAAATTCTTAGCCTCTATGCTTTTTAATTTTGTCATTTCTTATTATAGCTCTATTTCCATGATGAAAGCTTTTGACAAACACAAATTAGAGACATTCAACTAGTGAATACATTAGTAGTGTTGGTAATATTTGGTCTTTTAGTCTTGTATTTATTTATCTTGGATTGTTTTTAAACTTTTGAATTGGCACATTGGAAATCTCTCACTGAATATCTTGACAAAATACTTCAAAAGAGGTTATTTGAAGGAAAACATAACTT
The DNA here is from genome assembly GCF_041296265.1 of Equus caballus. Taxonomy (NCBI): domain Eukaryota; kingdom Metazoa; phylum Chordata; class Mammalia; order Perissodactyla; family Equidae; genus Equus; species Equus caballus. The sequence continues at coordinate 85,583,744 of NC_091690.1, read as the reverse complement.
CTATTTATCTTATTCTCTCATTTGACTTTTAGCATATGACAAGGAGTCATCCAAAATTGTGTTTGCCCCAAATATTTACATTTTTGCATTGGGAACTTAGAAAGGCTTGAGTCTAGACATTTCAAATAGCCTGAACATAATTGCCAACGAAGTACTATTAAAATCATAAAGTATTCATCTTAAAAATCAAGTAAAATTTATCAAATTTATAAATCTACCCCATACTTTCCAGGAAGTCATTGTCAGTCATCGGTTCTATTTTGTCCATGTTGTTTTATTATCTGTAAAGCATTGTCGGTTTATGCAATGATTTGAATATTTTCTTTGAGCCTATTTTATAAAAATGAGTGGAGAGCAGAAAAATAAAATGCTAATACTTATGATGATTCAAATAAGGCAAAGATGGAAATTATTAGGCATGCAAAAAGCAGCAAATATTTGGCCTCAATTAAATCCTTATTGGACTTAGGCTGTTTGACTGTTTAATTACAAATGCAAGAAGCAAATTTTAAGTATTTGTTCAAAATGCAGAGATGTAGTGGCAGAGAAAATAGATCCATAAAATTACGAATTGGAAATCAGCATCAAGAGATATCCTAGAAATCCGAATGCAAAAAGAAACTTTAGCTCCCTAGCTCTGTTAACAGGATACATGCAGCTTGTGGCTTGATTCGTCTATGAGGAGAAAAAGAAGACTGGTGCTTAACTTTCTCTTGAGAAAGTCAGTGTACAATCCCGTGTTTGATTCCCTATAAAATCCCCTGAAAATTCACCATTAGCAAGCCCTTGCCAACATTAAAATACATTTCTTCTGATTACTAAATGTCCTTTCCAACAAGCTCAGAGAGTTAGAATTCAAAGTAACACATTACTTTAGGAATTCATTTTTATGTATATTTGGTGTTTATGCATGGAGCATTTGGTATGGTATTAGAACCCTTTCAGTTGCAAAAAAAAAAAACAAAACAGGAAAAGACAACTCAAAACACTATGGCAGGGACTGAGTCAGCAAACTCATAGAGCGCAATTAAAAACAACTTTTCCTTTCCTCCTCACTGCCCATTCTGAGGGGCTAGACATCTCTTGGAGAGAAATCAGACCAGGACACTCCTAGAAAATAAAAGTGTTCTGATTACATCTAGTCATCCAAATAGTCCTATATTGCTAATCTAAATGTTTAGTAATTTAAATGGAAGTGTCAAAATTCCAAATTTCGAGAGATCTCATCAAGATAGCGGCATAAGCAGACTCGGAACTCATCACCTGCCACAAACACAACAAGGTTACAACGATTTTTGGAAAAATTACCCTGTATAGAAAACTGAAAACTGGATAAAAAGAACCCCCACAACAAAGGACAGTCCTGACTGAGGTGGAAGAGGCAGAAATTCCTGCTGGAGAGAAAAAAGTCACCTTCAGGAGCAGTGGAGTTTCTCAGCCAGCCAGGCAAGAGACACCCTAAGGTACGCAGTCCTCCCTGGAGGAGTGAGGTCTGGAGTGAGAGCTGATACTGCTATAAGCATCCTTCAGACTCAGCACAATGGAGATGAGGGTCTTACTGTCTGGCTTCGCTGGCTATTAACTGCAGCGGGGAATATCCCCAGAAAAGTTATCGGACGAAAACCGAAAAGACCCAGGTCTTAAAGGGCCCACTCACAAACTCACTCATCTCAGCAACCTAAAATCACCAGAGAGAAGGCTGACAGTGCTTTGGTGAAAAGAGATTCACCAGGTGGGCTCTGGGGGCATCTCGGTGAGAGGAGGGACCTCTCCGGGGACTGAGACATTGGTGGAGGCCATTGTTCTGACCTGGTCCAGGCATGCTGACACAGACCCTGGCAGATGCCATTGAGGTTTTTCCCCTGGCCTGTTAGACCAGGAGTCTGCCACATCCACTAGAACACAGATTCAATCCAGTTCAGCCAGGGCAGGCAGCCTGCCCTAGGGACAAGCCCCACCCAACAGCAAGCCCTCAGGCTACTTGTCAGCCTGCATTGATTGGGTGCCGTTAGCCTCTACAGGCAGGTGAGTGTGTCTGCTTCTGTAGGGCAGGGCCTGTGTGAGGACCAGGTGAACTGTGGGAGGCATTGGTGGAGAGGTGGGGGCCTCTGTAGTGGGGCAAAGGGGTACGCACCAGGGGGTTGGGAAGTGTGCATGGACCAGGACTGTGTTGATGGTGTGTGTGGTCCTGTGGAGGGTGAGGCTTATCAGAGCAGAAGACCTGTGCTTCACAAATAGCCATAAAAAGGATCAGCCCCACCTTACAAAGCCTGAAACAACTGAATACTCCCTGCCTAGGGCCAGCCCCACTCAGCTGCACTCCTAAGAGAACTGACAACAGCACTGTAGTCCTGAGACCTATAGCAACTGTAAGCCCCTGAGCCTAGCAACCAGCTACACAGGGTACCTACCCAATTAACAGGGAAACTGCAACATGAGTGTGCTGTTAGACCTTGCAGCCAATGGCGCTGAGGCTCCCCAAACTGGATTTACAAACAGCTGGCCAGGGAAGGAAAGACTAGACTCCCTGAGTACCTGCTTTAAGAGCAACCCTGCCACAGCAGAAGGACACAAGTAGCCCACAAAGGGGTCACTCCTGAATCTTTTAGACTGGTGATGAGAGGGAAGCACACTGCTGGGCCTCAAAAGGCATCTCTTACATAAGGCCACTTCTCCAAGATCAGGAGACATAGCCGACTCATCTAATACATAGAAATAAGCACAGAGAAAGAGGCATAATGAGGAGACAAAGGAATACTTTCCAAGCAAGGGAACAGGACAAAACTCCAGAAAAAGGACTAAATGAAACAGAAATAAGCCACCTACCTGAAAAGAGTTCAAACAAAATCTCATAAGGATGCTCACAGACATTAGGAGAAGACTAGATGAATGCAGTGAGCTCATCAACAAAGAATTGGAAAATATAAAAAAGAACCAATCAGAAATGAAGAATACAATAATAGAAATGAAAAATTCACTAGAGGGACTCAATAGCAGAGTAGAGGATACCGAAGAATGGATCAGCGAGTTAGATGAAAGACCAGAGGAAATCACCCAAGCTGAACAGAAAAAGAAAAAAGAATTAGATAGAATGAGGACAGTCTAAGGGAACTCTGGGACAACATCAAGTACACTAACATTCATATTATAGGTGTCCCAGAAGAAGAGAGAGACAAAGGGGCAGAAAATTTATTTGAAGAAATAATAGATGAAGATTTTCCTAATCTAAGGAAGGAAACAGACATTCAAGTTCAGGAAGCACAGAGAGCTCCAAAAAAGATAAGCCCAAAGAGGCTCACACCAAAACACATTATAGTTAAAATGTCCAAAATTAAAGATAAAGAGGGAATCCTAAAATTGGCAAGAGAAAGGCAACAAGTGACATAGAAAAGAAAGCCCATAAGACTATCAGCAGACTTCTCAGCCAAAACCCTACAAGCGAGAAGAGAATGGCATGACATATTTAAAGTGCTAAAAGGAAAAAACCTATGGCCAAGAATACTCTATCCATCAAGGTTGTCATTCAGAATGGAAGAAGAGATAAAGAGCTTCCCTGACAAGCAAAAATTAAAGGAGTTTATCACCAAGAAACCAGTTCTACAGGAAATGCTGAAGGGACTTATTTAAGTGGGAAAGTGATGACCACAAATAGAGATTTAAAAAGTATGAAAAAAAAAATACCCGCCCGCCCCCCCCCCAAAAAAAACCAGGCAATAAAATCACTGGTAAAGGTAAAAATATAGTAAAGGTAGCACATCAAACATCTGTGAGGATAAGATGAAGGTTAAAAGAAAAAAGTACTAAAATTACCTATTTCAATGATAAGGGTGTAATGGATAGACACACACAAAACAAGAGATTATATGATTTCAAAAACATAAAATGTGGGATGAGGGGAGTGAAAAAGTAGAGCTTTTAGAAAGAGGTTAAGCTAAAGAGTCTATCAACTCGATATAGACTGTTATATACATAGAATATTATATAGGTTCCTACATGGTAATCATAAATCAGAAACCTATAATAAGTAAGCAAACAAGTAAGACAAAAGAAATCAAACATATTACTAAAGAAAGCCATCAAACCACAAGGGAAGAGAGCAAGAGGAAAAGAAAGGAACAGAGAGGAACTACTAAAACACCCAGAAAAAAAAGTAACAAAATGGCAATAAATACATATTTATCAATAGCTACTTTAAATGTCAATGGACTAAATTCTCCAATGAAAAGGCATAGGGTGGCCAACTGGATAAAAAAAACAAGACCCATATATATGCTGCATGCAAGAGACACACTTCAGACCTAAAGACACTCGCAAACTGAAAATGAAAGGATGGAAAAAGATATTCCATGCAAATGGCAAATAAAAGAACTCAGGGGTAGCAATACTTATATCAGACAAAATAACTTTAAAAGAAAAACTGTAACAAAAGACAAAGAAGGGCACTACATAATGATAAAGGGAAAAATTCAACATGAAAACATAACACTTGTAAATATCTATGCACCCAACATAGGAGCACCTAAATATATAAAGCAATTATTAACAGACATAAAAGGAGAAATAGATGGTAACAATAGTAGGGGACTTTAACACTCCACTTACACCAATGGAGAGATCATCCAAACAGAAGATCAATAAGGAAACACTGGTCTTAAATGACACATTTAACCTGATGGACTTAGTGGATATATATAGAACATTCCATCCAAAAACCACAGAATATACATTCTTTTCAAATGCACATGGAACATTTTCCAGAATTGATCACATATTAGGCCACAAAACAAGTCTCAATAAATTTAAGAAGATCAAAATAATACTGTGCATCTTTTCTGACCACAAAGGTATGAAACTAGAAATCAACTACAGGAAGAAAATCAGAAAAGCCACAAAAATGTGGAGATTAAACAAAATGCTACTGAACAACAATTGGGTCAATGAAGAAATCAAAGGAGAAATTAAAAAATTCCTGGAGACAAATGAAAATGAAAATACAATATGCCAAAATCTGTGGGATACAGCAAAAGCGGTTCTAAGAGGGTAGTTTATAGCAATTCAGGCCTACCTAAACAAAGAAGAAAAATCCCAAATAAACAATCTAACAGCGCATCAAAGGGTACTGGAAAAAGAAGAACAAACAAATCCCAAAATCAACAGAAGGAAGGAAATAATAAAAATCAGAGCAGAAATAAACAAAATAGAGACTGAAAAAAGTAGAAAACATTAATGAAACCAAGAGCTGGTTCTTTGAAAATATAAACAAAATTGACAAACCCTTAGTTAGACTCACCAAGAAAAAAAGAGAGAAGGCTCAAATAAATAAAATCAGAAATGAAAGAGGAGAAATTACAGCGGACACCTCAGAAATACAAAAGATAATAAGAGAATACTATGAAAAGCTATATGCCAACAAATTGGATAATCTAGAAGAAATGGATAAATTCTTAGAAACATACAACCTTCCAAAACTGGACCAAGAAGAAGGAGAGAATCTGAATAGACCAATCACCAGTAAGGAGACAAAAACAGCAATCAAAACCCTCCCAAAAAACAAAACTCCAGGACCAGACAGCTACCCTGGTGAATTCTACCGAACATTCAAAGAATACTTAATACCTATCCTTCTCAAACTCTTCCAAAAAAATTGCAGAGGAGGGGAGGTTTCCTAACTCATTCTACAAAGCCAACATTATCCTGATACCAAAACTAGGCAAGGACAACACAAAAAAAGAAAATTACAGGCCAATATCACTGATGACTGTTGATGCAAAAATCCTCAACAAAATACTAGCAAATGTAATACAACAACAATACATTAAAAAGATCATACATCATGATCAAGTGGGTTTCATTCCAGGTATGCAGGGATGGTTCAACATCTGCAAATCTATCAACATGATACACCACGTTAATAAAATGAAGAATAAAAATCACATGATCCTCTCAATAGATGCGGAGAAAGCATTTGACAAGATACAGCATCCGTTTATAATAAAAACTCTAAATAAAATGAGTATGGAAGGAAAATACCTCAACATAATAAAGGCCATATATGACAAACCCACAGCAAATATTCCCAATGGAGAAACACGGAAAGCTATTCCTCTAAGAACAGGAACCAGACAAGGATGCCCACTGTCACCACTCTTATTTAATATAGTATTGGAAGTCCTAGCCAGAGCAATCAGGCAAGAAAAAGAAATAAAAGGGATCCATATTGGAAAAGAAGTGAAACTGTCACTCTTCACAGATGACATGATTTCATATATAGAAAACCCTAAAGAATCCACTAAAAAACTTTCAGAAATAATAAATGAATGCAGTCAAGTAGCAGGATACAAAAATCAGTTGTGTTTCTATACACTAACAACGAAGTAGCAGAAAGAGAAATTAAGAATACAATCCCGTTTACAATTGCAACAAAAAGAATAAAATACCTAGGAATAAACTTAACCAAACAGGTGAAAGAGCTGTACACTGAAAACTATAAAACACTGTTGAAAGAAATCAAAGATGACACAAAGAAATGGAAAGATGTTCTGTGCTCTTGGATTGGAAGAATTAACATCATTAAAATGTCCATTTCATACTTCCTAAAGCAATCTACAGGTTGAATGCAATCCTTATCAAAGCTCCAATAACATTTTTCACAGAAATAGAACAAAGAATCCTAAAATTTATATGGAACAACAAAAGACCCTGAATTGCCAAAGGATTCCTGAGAAAAAAGAACAAAGCTGGAAGTATCACACTCCCTGATTTCAAAATATACTAACCATGGTAACCCAAACAGCATGGTACTGGCACAAAAACAGACATACAGGGGCCAGCCCGGTGGCGCAGCAGTTAAGTGTGCACGTTCTGCTTCTCGGCAGCCCAGGGCCCACCGGTTCGGATCCCGGGTGAGGACACGGCACCGCTTGGCAAAAGCGATGCTGTGGTAAGTGTCCCACGTATAAAGTAGAGGAAGATGGGCATGAATGTTAGCTCAGGGCGAGTCTTCCTCAGCAAAAACAGGAGGATTGGCAGTAGTTAGCTCAGGGCTAATCTTCCTCAAAAAATATAAAAATAAAAAAAATTTTAAAAAACAGACAGACAGATCAATGGAACAGAATCGAGAGCCCAGAAATAAACCCACAAATTTATGGATAGCTAATATTCGACAGGGGAACCAAGAGCATACAATGGAGAAAGGAGGGTCTCTTCAATAAATGGTGTTGGGAAAACTGGACAGCCACATGCAAAAGAATGAAAGTAGACCATTACCTTACACCATGCACAAAAATCAACTCAAAATGGATTAAAGACTTGAGTGTACGACCCGAAACCATGAAACTTCTAGAAGAAAGCATAGGCAGTACGCTCTTTGACATCGGTCTGAGCAGCATATTTTCAAGTACCATGTCTGACCTGGCAAGGGAAACAAAAGAAAAAATGAACAAATGGGACTACATCAAACTAAAAAGCTTCTGCCACTGCAAAGGAAACCATCAACAAAACGAAAAGACAACCTAACAATTGGGAGAAGATATTTGCAAACCATATATCAGATAGGGGGTTAACATCCAAAATATGCAAAGAACTCATACATCTCAACAACAAAAAAATCAACAATCCAATTAGAAAATGGGCAAAAGATCTGAACAGAGATTTCTCCAAAGAAGAAATACAGATGGCCAACAGGCATATGAAAAGATGCTCAACATCATTAGCTATCAGGGACAGGCAAATCAAAACTACAATGAGGTATCACCTCACTCCGGTCAGAATGGCTATAAGTAACAAGACAGGAAACAACAAATGTTGGAGAGGGTGTGGAGAGAAGGGAACCCTTGTTCACTGCTGGTGGGGGTGCAAACTGGTGCAGCCACTATGGAAAGCAGTATGAAGTAGCCTCAGAAAATTAAGACTAGGTCTACCATATGATCCAGCTATTCCACTGCTGGGTATTTATCCAAAGAACTTGAAAACGCAAAGGCATAAAGATACATGCACCCCTATGTTCATTGCAGCATTATTCTCAATAGCCAAGACTTGGAAGCAACCTAGTTGCTCATTAAGGGACGAATGGATAAAGAAGATGTGGTATTTATACACGATGGACTACTACTCAGCCATAAGAAATGACGAAATCCAGCCATTTGTGACAACATGGATGGACCTTGAGGGTATTATGCTGAGTGAAATAAGTCAGAGGGATAAAGTCAAATATCGTATGATCTCACTCATAAGTAGAAGATAAAAACAACGACAAACAAACACATAGCATTGGAGATTGGATTGGTGGTTACCATAGGAGAAGGGGGGACAGGCAGAAGGGGTGATTAGGCTTACATGTGAGGGGATGTACTATAATTAGTTTTTGGATGGTGAACATGATGTAATCTACACAGAATTCGAAATATGTTATGATGTACATCTGAAAGCTGTATGATGTTATAATCCAATGTTACTGCAATAAAATAAAAAAAAAAAATTCCAAATTTCATTTAAAGTCAAAGTTCCTCCCCTTGATAAAGTGCTTGCAGTGAGAGAGGGGGCTTCGTTAGCTTCATCTCTTTTTCCCTATTATATTCTTCTACTCTTCCTTCCTCACTCGCTATCACGCTGCCTCTGGATCCTCCAGGGTTAAAACAGAGAGAGGAATAAAAACCAAGGAGCAGGAAATGTCTTATCCGACTGGCACCAATGTACTCTGGCATTGGTTCCCTCTGGCTGTGGCAAATGTTTAAAGCTGTCTCTTTCTGGCTGATGTTCAAAGCTGACTATTCTTCTCGTGGGTGGTTTCATGGGTACTTTGGAGGCCCTTACGTTGAACTACCTGTCCTGGGGGTGAAACATTTACCTCCAACTAATCACTTATGTTTCCTCCCACAGCAGTGGGAATCAGGTGAACCAATGCTCTACTGGGGTCACTTCACCTTTCTGAGCAGAACACTTGAGTGAAATTTGAAATGGCTCCAGGTTGGCTCTCTTCTGCCAAATCCACACCTAATCCATGAGAAACTCACAATCTTTGTCCCTGCTTTCAGTGTAAATGCAACTAGCACTCAATGCAGCCTGGGTTGTGTCTTTCTCTCTCTCTTTCTCCGCACTTTAGACCAATAGCTACAGCTTCTTGTCTTGCCTATCCAAGTTTATTTATTTAAACTTCATCACCACTTCATCCATTGCATCACCAACAGTCGTTTTTAGTACCTGTCCAAAAATGGCTACTCCAAGAATATGAGCATGAGTTCCCATTCCCCGGTCCAAAAAAAGTGTCAGATTATAAGCATTTTGTAGATTATAAACCTACAACAATAATTTTGTACATATATTTTGTGTATATATATATACACACACATACACATATATACATATGTATACACACACGCACAAACAAGTTTCTATAACTATCATTCTTTCATGCCTTTGAAAATCTAAAGGGAGCTGGAAAGCCTGGCACAAAGCTGTTTGCCCAATGAATGTACCAAATTAAGTAAGAGAATATGAAACAATGTCCACTCTTTTCTCTCAAACAAATGTCCCAAAGAGGTAATAAGGAATAGGACAATTCTCCTTGCTGCTCCCAAATAGCTTGTTGATAGCTCAGCCTTTTCATTGCCCAAGACAGTTTTGCCAATTTCCCAGTTCTGGGAAACCACCTCCATCGTAGTAACTGAGATTCCCTCTCCAACCAAAGTTTAGCAGTTCATGGATTCCTCCATCCTGCTACATCTTCTTCCTCTGGTAGGAGGAGTCTAAATGACAGATGTGCCCAGGAAGGTGGTCCCCTTGAGCCTGAGAGAGGACCCACTCACCTATTTGTGCTATGCCGGATGTGAAGCATAAAGCCATGCATCTATAGTGAGGAACCAGTGCTCTATACTGAGAGTGAGAGGCTTTACTAAATTTTGAGTAGAAGGGAAAGACATGGGGATCAGTCTCATGATCTTTTTCTGACAGCAAGCCCTTCACAGGATTTTCTCACGCGTGAAGTTACTTGGCACAAACTTTGACGGTCTCGTTTGGCATAATGGTTATGTACACAGATGTTAAGAGTCAGATTGTAATCTTCACTCTTCCACTTACTAAATGTGTGGCCTCGGACAAGTTATCTGAGCAAGTTCACTGGATGAGGGGTAGGAGTGCTCACTTTTGCTCCTCAAGGCACCTAAAAATCTGTTGATATCAGATCTGAAGCCCATGGCTGTCTGATTGCCCTGAAGGGAGCATGTAGACAGGATTATCCGGCCAAGGAGAATCCCATGTTCTATTTTTATTGAGTCTCTATTCCCCTAGAGTTACCAAAAAATCAAGAGATGAGTCTGACAGAGTCTACATCTTCTCCAGGCCATATCTAGGGGCTCTCAGGCAAGGACACAGACAGCTAGCCTCGTGTTTTGAGGTGGAGGGACAGCAGACGTCGTAGGTTTCAAGCGAGAACTTCATAAGCCCCAGGGACAGCCATGTAGCTGGGCATCCAAGAGATGGGAACCTAGTTTAGAAACAGGAAGAATCCTTGAAATCCTCAGCTGCAGTAGATTGGGAATCTTCACTCCAGTATTACACCTTTGATCTGACAGCTACTCCCTTCTTTTCCAACACAAATTCCACCCTTGTCAATTTAGGCAGCACCCTTGAGCTGGCCCTGATCCATCTCTGTTGCAATATCCTGTGCAAACTTCATGGGTAACGAGTCCCTCGTTCTTGAAACAGTCAACTGACAGTTACCTGAAATAGGAAGCCATGGCTGAAATTCTGAAACTCAATAATGCACGGCATAATGCTAATCACTGGAAATGAGTGATTTGTTTTCTAATATTTTATCCCTCTAATATGCCTCCCAAGGTATCCGCTTCAAAAACAAAAAAGCACATAAGAGAACTAAGGAGAGAATATTCCATTTTTCTGCTTTGCCCCTCTCATTATTAACGTTAGCTTTGTCCAGTCCTAGGCATCACATGCAGACACGACATGTCTTCCTATGTGTCTCTTTTTCACAAACAGGCAAATCTTTCCCAGAAGTTCCCAAGCAGACTCGTCTTTGTGTCTCACTGACCAGAATTGCATAAGGTGACCTGTTGATTTCTACACTATTCACTGACAAGGAGAGTGAGTGGCTTAAGGAAGCATAACGCTGAGTGAAAGAGGGTAAATTACAAGAGGAAATGTGGAGAAAGAGGAAGAAAGAGAACGGATGTTGTGTGAACAATACCGATGTCTTCTCATCCATTGAGGATCAGCAGGCTCCTCTGTGTTGTAGGCCACACTTAACTTTCTGCCACCTGACTTATTCAGGCCCACATACTGAACAATCACAGATTTTGCTGACAGACAGGTGATCTTTGCACTTTTGTTTTACTAAGATTACCTTTTTTGTTGTTGTTTTTAGGTCTCTCTCAGCTAGATACTTACCCTCCTCAATTGCTTTTTTGACAATAACCCTGGGCTGCCTTTGCTTTCCCATTGAGAAGACTTTTATTTCTTCACCCCACCACATCTCTTAGGCATTTTAGGCCACATGGCATTACAATGGAGTTATGGTATTGACGTGTAAATAAAACTCTGTCAACTTCCCAGTCAAATGGGCTAGAAACTTTGTGGCACCATTTCTAAAATATATCCATACAACTCTAGGAACATCCTACAAAAAACGAGGATTCTGTGGTCACGTAAGTTTGGGCAATGTTGCGTATGCTTCTCTTCTCTTACAGATTCTAGAGTCAGAAGATCTGAGAAGTCCTGCAGTTAAATAAACTAACTCAGAATAAGTTCTGGCACCAAACTCCCTGTGTTCAAATCTGAGTTCTACCATTTTATAACTGTGTAAGTGCTTTAAATCTCTGTTTTGTCGTTTGAGAAAAGGGGAGTCTAATGGTACTATCTAATGGGGGTTGCCGTGAGAAGTAGGCGAGATAATCCATGGGAAGACTTTAGCACAGCTTTTTTCATTCATTTAACAAATACTTATTGACTACCTGGTATGTGTCAAGGCCCCCGGTGTCATGGAGGCTACATTCTAATGAAGGAGAAAGGGGACAGACAATGAACAAGTAAATACATAGAATAATCTCAGATAATGATGAGTATTATGAGTAAAATAAACACGATAATGTTATAAAGAATAACTAAGATGAAAATGGCTGTTTTAGATGGAAGGGTCAGAGAAAGCATTTCTGAGGAAGGTCTTTTATCTGAGACCTGAGATATGAGGAGACTGAAGTCGTTTCTCTATTCATTCAACAAATGTTTATTGAGCACTTACTATGTGCCAGTACTGTTTTAGGCACAGAGGATAGAACAGCAAGCAAAATTAGATAAGAATACCTGTCTGAATGGAGCTCACATTCCAGTGTGGGAAAACAAAAGTAAAAGGAAAATATATAGTGTGCCAAATGGTAATAAGCGCTATGGGGAAAGAAAGACAAGAATATTTAATTTTAACTTTAAATTTTAAACAGGATTGCAGGAATCCCTCACTGAAAAGGTGAAGCAAAGAAGGACATGAAAGAGGTGAGGAAGTGAGCCATGCAGAAATCTGGGAAAAGAGAAGTCTAGGCAGGAAAAAACAGCAAGTGCAAAGGCCCTGGGCCAAGAGCATGTCTGTTGTACTCAAAGAAAAGCAAGTGGGCTAGAATGCCTAAAGAAGAATAAGCAAAAGGGAGGGTGGTAAGAAAGCAAGTACCAGATTATGTAAAGATAAGCAAAAGTCTGGAATTAAATTCTTCCAGGCAAATGGAATAACAACTGCAAAGAGCCCACATCAGGACCAAGGTTGGCCTATTCAAGAGACAGAAAAGTGGCTGAAAGAGCTGCAGCATACTGAGCAAGGGAAAGAGTTGAGATGAGGTCCAAGAAGTCATCCAGGTCAGATCATGTAGAGCCTTATATTATGATAGGCCACTGTAAGGAATGTATATATATTTTTTTTTTCCTAAGTACATTGAAAAAAATTAACTATGATGGCTGTTGTTGTTATTCGTGAGATTCTATTCTTCTGAATATATTGAGAAATGTTGCCTTAGGGCCAATTTTTACTGACCCTCTTGCTCATCCCCCAAATTAATGAATCCCCAAGTGTTGTGAATCATTACATAGCAGGGCTACAGCAAAAACTTACTAATAGGTGTCTAAACTCTTTTTTTCTATTTCTTAAGTTACGGTTGGATGAAATCACTCCTCTTCTCAAAAATTGCTATTGATTTTTTTCACTTGTAGAATCAAGTCCATGCCCAGTAGCTGGCAAGGATTTAAAGATCTTGCTCTAGGTCCCCCTCCACATATTCCTGTTAAAGACACTGAATGGACAAATTGTGTTCTGAATGTCATGCATGATCAGCGCTCCACCATTTAGCTCATGACATTCGCTCAGCCTTAATATGTTCTTTGCATGTTGGAAGTTTTCTCTTCCTTCAAAGACAGCAGAGTTTCTGCTCCTCTGAAGTTGTGCCTGCTATCCCCAGGCAGAGTCAGTCCCTCACTCCTCCAGCTATGTACCCATCAGTGCCTCAGTTTGGTGTGTCTGTCAGATAGCCTTGCTGTCGACTTAGTTGTTGCCACGTCTGTCACTCCCGCTACACTGTAAGCACACTGAAGGCCAAGGCTTTATTTTCTTCATGTTTTCTAGAACGAGCGAATAGCACAAATGCTAATATGCAGCAGGTGCTCAATAAGTGGCTGATGAAATGAAACTTAAGAGGCAGGAATGTGAAAAACACCTTTAAGTAAAACACTGGGCCACAAAGAGAATAATAATATGGCCATGCTGTCAAGGAGTTTATAAATCAATAATAGTAGCCACCCTTGATTGAGTTGTAGCCAGGGTACAGGCACTATCCACACGGTATGCTATTTAACACTCATAGCAACCCAGTGAGGTGGGTGTTATAACCCCCAGTTTACCGAATGAGGTTAAATCACTTGTGCAAGTTCATAGAGTAAGCAACAGGATTCAAACTTAGGTCCCTCCAGCTCCCAAGCCTGCTCTCTTTTCAGTATACATTGTATCAGTTGGGATCCAGCCAGGAAAATAAACCCGTCTTTCAGAGGACAGGACATTTTTTACAGAAGATTAGTTATACAGATGAATGGAGGAGTGAAGAAGCCAAATGGTGAAGAAACCCAGAGATTTATCAAAATTAGGAGGTGGCTCTCCTTGTTGTATGGATAACACCGGGAGAAGATGGTGTTACCAGAGCCCAGAAGCCTGGACTGTCAGGAAGAGGAAGATGGAACCACCCAGAGAACTGCCCCAAGGAGAGCTGGGGCCAGGAAGGGAGTGGCTATCCAGTGGCACCCCGCCAGATTGCACAGGAAGCAGGGAAAGAAAGAGTGAGAAATACCCTGGCTTCTCCTTTCCTGTGCTTCCAATCTTTGACGAGGCTTCCTAATGCCTTAACCTATCAAGAGCCAAAGAACAAGAGAGAGCCTGTGAGAGGCAATAAAGAGCAGAGCATGGAAAGGTGCGGGTGGGTCTGAGACTAGTGCAAGCATGCTACCTCTCTACCTGAAATGAAATGAAATTGTTGTTATCTGAGAGCTAGGAAGAACGGCAAAGATATTAAGTAAATTCAAAAGAAAGGGAGATCAATGGTGGCTGCAGGAGCCAGGGAGAGACTCCCCAGGAGGAGGGAAGTTACACTGATTCCTAAAAAAAGGTAGAATTTCTATAGGTGAAAAGAGAGTAAGTGTTCCTGACAGAAGGAAACACCTAAGTATTTTCCTACAGGCAAAGAATACTATTCATTCTTTTAAAAAGTCTTTCTGCTCAGTAGATAAAATGGAATATCTGTAATATATGCGCACAGTATAAATAAAAACAGAAAACATTCATATGCACACTCTCCAAACTCAGGAAGAATTCACCAGTATCTGCAATTTTTATGTCTAAATATATATACACATATATATACACACACACGTGTGTGTGTGTGTATGTGTGTGTGTGTACGAGATAAACTTACCATTGTAATCATTTTTTGACTGAGGTATAATTGACATATAACATTATATTAGTCTCAGGTATGCAATGTAATGATTTGATATTTGTATATATTGCGAAATGATTGCCACAATAAGTTAACACCATCACCATACATGGTTACAAAAATGTTCTTTCTTTGATGAGAACTTTTAAGATACACTCTTTTAGCAACTTTCAAATATACAATACGGTATTGTTAGCTATGGTCACCATGTATACATTACATCCTCAGGACTTATTTATTTTATACCTGGAAGGCTGTGCCTGTTGATCCTCTTCATCCATTTTCACTCCCCCCCACCCCCCACCCCTCTGCCTCTGGCAACCACCCATCCGTCTTCTGTATTTATGAGCTCAGCTGTTTTTTGTTTTGTTTTAAGACCCACATATAAGTGAGATCAAATAATCATATTTAAGTGTATAAGTTAGTGGTATTAATTACATTCATAATGTTGTGCAACCATCATCATTATTTCTGAACATTTTTCATCACCCCAAACAGAAACTCAGTAACCATCAAGCAATAACTCCTCATTTCCTCCTCCCCATATACCCTTGTAATCAATTTACTTTAAAATATAACAAAAAATAAGGTGAATTAATGGATGGTTAGAGGAATGTTAATAGATGGATAGATATGGGGTAATAAAATGTTGCTAGATGAATAGACATGTATAATAAAACGCTAATGGTAAAATCTAGGTGGTGGATATACAGGTGTTCTGTAAATATTTTTAAACTTTCTTGTATGTTCAAAATTTTTCTCAGTAAAATGTTGCGGGGTGGGAGGAGGAATTCCACGCTTGGGCCCCGGGCCCAGAAATTCTGGTTTAATTGGTTGTGTTTGGGCCTGGACATCAGAATTTTTAAAAAGTTCTCTGAATGATTTCAGTATATGGCCAGAGTTGAGGACCACTGCATTAAAGTATGCCATGGGATCATAGAGCCAAGACAAGCAGAATAGGGCACGGGGTAAGCAGGAGGGGTGGAAAGATAGAGGGCCTCCTGACTGGGTCCTTACGTGCTCTCTGTGGCTGGACAGGCAGATGAGCCAGCTCCCCATGAAGAAGGCAAGAAGCAGCTACTCAGTGGGTTCTTGACAACATAGGATTGGCCAGGGTTCTCTGAAGTTCTCAAAATGGGACTGAGAAGTTTATATGTAATTTAAGAGTGTAATTTGGCATGAGTCATCCTTTGCAATGTTTCCTATAGCTTTAAACAAGAGCATCCCTTCTTTCAGAATGATACTTTTAGCATGTTAGCTCCCTTTAACCTTTGAGAAGTGTAAAATCCATTTTTGACATGTATATACACATATTTTAATGTTTACTAACTCATCTCTAAACCATTTTTATGGAGATAAAGAGATGGGCCTATTGGAGTAGAAAGAAAATATTATAACCTGAGTGGCCTTGGGCTCATGGGTCAGCAGGGAGGGAAGAAGAAAAAGCTAGGCCTGCGTAAGACAGGGGCCAGCAATAGAGCCTCGCTGTTAGGCTTGGAAATTTGACAATTCCAAGGAAGCATCTGTAACCCAATTAACCAGTGAAAATGGTAATCGACGCTCCCCAGAGAACTGATGTCCGTACTGCCCACTTACAATATGTCCTCTGCAGTAGTACGAACATCTTCTGCAACCCTTCTTCTACTCCCAGCTATTTTAAAATCTTACTCAGGAGGTTACGGTGGTGTGTGAGACTGTTTGTCCCTGCAGTAGATGACCCCAGTCCATTTAACCATATGAAAGGAGACAGGAACACTAATCTGATCCCTTGTCATGGGACCTTAGCCTGGCTCAGTACAAGTCCCAGCTGGAGGCAGAACAGGGCCCAAGGGCAGAGGCAGAACGGCATACGAGGAAGAGGACCAAAGGTCAGTCACAGAGCAGCTGTATGACAGGTGAGATCTAAGGGGAAACTGTTGGACTAAAAGCAGGAAGCAAACAGAAGTTCAGGAGCCAAAGGAATGCAAGAACACATCGGGAAGGGGGATGCCAGACAGGAAGGGGATCGGAGCTTTGACTATGAATGAAGCTCATTCTTGTTGGGAGCTTGCCCTGTGGTGCCTGGGTGAGCAGGAAGGAGTTAGGAAGTGCAGGGTGGGACAGTCTTTAAAAAAACAAAGGGCTTAAACTATATTATCACACAGCCTATTAATTGATGCTCATTTTGATGACCTTGAGCCATCCAGAAGAGGTTAAATGTGGTATCTCCCATTTAAAAAGTAAGGGAAGTATGTAAAACATTTTAGAAAAGTCTTCAAATAATATGGTTTAAAAAAAAAAAGTTCTTTTACCCTTGAAAGGATAACCTTCAGCTGCCAGGAAAATTCACATATGTGTAATCCCACATTGCCCCCATAAATCTAGGTAGCTGTGGCAGCGATTCAGAGAAGGAGAGACAGAGTTTTTTCACTTTGGATGTCTCCATTTCTTCCAGCTAGAATGACAGCTATTTTCCTTTCTCCCTCATTTTGGAGTTGTAAAGTATGTTAACATTCTTATATAGCTTTGATCCAATTTAGAAGTTTTGAAAACTTTCAAGGAAGGACTACAATGGGTTGGCATAAACGCTGTGCTTATTTGCTACACCCAGGGACCTGTGGGCTGTGACACTGTAATTGGGCCCCCTGAGTACTATCGCTGATGGGTAGGAAAGAGGAGAGGCAGGAGAGCAGAACAGAGCCCTGAGGCCATATGGAGCAGGAAAAGATTGCCCTAAAGGACAGAGGGTGCTGCTTCCAGTAGGAGTGTGGGAAAGAATGCTTGCCAGATATCTACCACAATCTATCAAGTTCACACAAGTGATGAGTGAAATAGCAGGGACCTGAACCCCGGGTTTTTCTATCTCTAAATGTTTTTTTTCTCCTACTGATGTGTCTCCTTTGCTGGAGAAAACATTTACAATCGCTGCAAACTCTTGCTGTCTGCCCTCTCTCCTGCCCTGCTTTTACCCCCAACCTGGAGTCCGCTTGGGTGGAAATGCAGCATATAATGGGCCCAGAGTTAATCATCTGCAGGTTTCCCCTGATAAGTCACAGTATGTTTGCTGCACTCCTTCCAAGAGTCAACAGCAGCTGTGGGGATGTGCCGAGAGTGGCCTATGGCATTCAGAGCACTGGCCCAGATGGGAGGCAGTGTACTGGGGAGCCTATCTGAACACCACCATCTGGAATGCCTCTGTTGCCCTGAAGGTCCTTGTCTGTGTCTCCAATGGACACAGCTTAGAGATTCTAAAAATTGAGCCAAGTTCACTGGATGTACAAATGGCCTGACGTCAGTGGAATTTACTCATAATTTAGGCCTCATGTGTGATGTACTGTCTGAACTCAAAGATCTGTCCAAATGATCAGAGAGGAAGACGAGAAGGAAGAAGAAAAAGTGGAGGAAAAGGAGAAGGAAGAAGAGAAGTAAGAGGTGGAAGAAAAGGTAGATGAGAAGAAGGAAGAGAAAAGTAGGACATGGCCAGGAGCAGTGGCAGGACAGGTTCAGCTTTTGACTCCTGGGGCCAACGGTCTCTGTAAGTTTGTTGAAAGCATCAGTGCCAAATAAAACATGGCCTTTTAAAACACTGAATTACGTGAGTGCAGAGCTGTTAAAATCAGTGTAGCAAAAATCCAGCTGGGTTTGGCCAGTGCCACAAAGTACAAAATGATGATCACTTGTTCTGCCAAGACCCAAGGTTCCCCACACCTGGTGGCCTGAGCAGAGTTATTTGGATATATGTCCAGATCACCATTCTTTAAAACGAGGAATTTGCTATTGAGAAAGAGATAGCTGTTGTTTTTCTTGCCCCGTATCCAGAGGTAGATTTATTGTGAAGCCAACAAAGTTTAAGCTTCAGAACCCTTCATTTGCATGGGTCCCTGTAAGTGCTGGGAGATTCTATGAATTATGGGGTGTTCTAGATGGGGAGAAGAAGCCACGTGACAATCAAAAAGCATTTAAATATGAGCATTTCTGGTAAATGGCCTAAACAGACCTTAGAAGAAAAGAATCGAGTCTCCAAGATTCCAGTAATTTGCAGTGACTTATTTTCTCATTCTAAATAAAATCATGGGGCCGGCCTGGTGGCACGGTTAAGTGCGCACATTCTGCTTCAGTGACCCGGGGTTCACCGGTTTGGATCCCAGGTACGGACATGGCACCGCTTTGCAAGCCATGCTGTGGTAGGCGTCCCACACATAAAGGAGAGGAAGATGGGCACGGATGTTAGCTCAGGGCCAGTCTTCCTCAGCAAAAAGAAGAGGATTGGCGGCAGATGTTAGCTCAGGGCTAATCTTCCTTAAAAAATAAATAAATAAATAAATAAATAAATAAATAAAATTCACTTTCATACTTATTTTTAAATTTGTAATTTTGTGTCATTTTTATTAAGGAGAGGGCCAAAATTATAAAGCAACAGGTTCCCCAAAACCTGAACCTGTCTGCTTCCATTGCTTTTCTTCTGGCTCCCACACCTTAATTTGCCTTTGTATAAAGGCCCTACTACTCACTCAGTGGTTGGCACTTGATCCAGACCTGGCCAAACAGAGAGACAGTGATTGGTTCAGGAATAAGCATGTGATCCAATTTGGGCCAATGAGAATCAGGGCCAAAATTTGTGCTGGATCTTCCTACTATGGCTGTTGTTGTGGAAGTTGTGGGAACCCAAGTTTGACATTGACAACAGCCATTTTCCTTCTACAACAGGAATCTACCTGAGAATAAAGTTAGCATAGACAAAAGAAGAGCTGAGAGATAAAAAGAAGCCAAGTCCTGATAATGTCACTTGGTGCCCCTGAAACCAACTGTATTGAAGCTGGTATAAATAATCCTGGCATTTTCAGGTAGACAAGTCAATAAAGCCCTCTTTATGGCTTAAGCTAGTTTGAGTTGGGTTTCTGTCATTTGCAACTGAAAGAGCCTTGACTAATAAAGGTCCCATTGTTCTAGAAAAAGGTAACTATTATTATTTCAGTTCAGAAGATGATTCTTTAGTGTATTTGCCTCTTATTTTCCCCAGCTTTATTGAGATGTAATTGACATATAACTTTGTGTAAATCAAAAGTGTACAACTTAATGATTTGATACACGTATATATTGCAAAATGATTACCACAATAAGGTTTGTTAAAGCATCCACTATCTCACATAATTACAATTATTGATCACTCTTGTTAAGGGCCTAAGTAACCTACTGTATCTCAAAAGCAACCTTATGAGGTACATACATACAGACCTATTTTGCTCAAGAGGAAATTGAGGCACATAGAAATTAAGTAACTTGTCCAGTTGGTATGAACTCTGGTTTTACAGCTTGAATTGCTAACTGTTACACTGTGCTCCTTGAGCCAGCTGATTCAGAGGTTACTAACATCATTTTAAGAAGAGCTCTCAAACCAAGACCTCATTAGCTGTTGCCAGCCTGTGGATCACATGCTCTTAGAACAAATGCCAAGGCTGGACAATATGATCCACTTTCCACAGAATTAGCCAAGAGTGGCAGGTACCAAGAACATAACAGATTCTTAACCAGCCAATATGTGTATACCAGCCAATGGAGCCCAACAATAAATCTCTCTTCTTTTGTTCCGGAAACTCCTAAAGGGTCTCTCACAAATGCTTCCCTTTGTCCTCTTTCTCTCATTTCATCCATAACTATATAGCTCCCTGGTGTCAGTACTGACACTTTCTAGTTCTAGCTCATCTGTCATCCCTACTTCTTCTGACGTGTTGTCACTGATATTGATGGGGAACCCCCAACGTGATTCTGCTTCAGTAGTCTTCATGCTAAACGGACTTGAAGGCTCCCAATCTGTCTTAAACTATCCCCACTATGCCTCCAAACTGGATTGCCTCATTCTCAGTTTCCTACAATTCCTTCTTCTTGTGCATCTTCCAGACTTGCTTCTAGGACTACTTCTATGTTATTCTCTGTCTATGGCTCCACCCTGACAGGTTTACAAAGATTGAAAGGCTGGATCCCACTGTCACCAAAACAAGTATCTCAGACTTGAAGTTGTGTTGACTCAGCCCTTTTATTTTTCAGCAAACATTTATTGAGTACCTACTAGGCACTGGGGATTGAGGGATGAATGTGACAGGGTTCTTTCTAAAAGCTCTCAAAGTATTGGAGAGAGATTGGATGGGACACAAGGTTAACAGGTCCCATGAATAGAATGACTTGGAATCACAGCAGAGGGAGGTGCCAACTCATGGAAGGGAGGGAGGAGGCTTGTTAATGAAGGATTGCAGATGAAGCAGAAGGGAAACTGGTCTGAGGTTTCAGTAGCAATCACCACACAGAGAAAAGAGAAGAGCATTCCATGCAAATGGAACAGCATGTTCAAGGCTAGAAAAGCAATAAAGGACATGACTTGTTTGGGAAACAGCAAGAATTTTGGTGTGGGAGGAGAAGATAGTCTTTGAGAGAGAATGGTGAGAGATGAATCTAAGAAAGTAGGTAGAGGCCAGCTTGTGAAGTCCTTGTGTGCTGTGTTAAGGAATCTGGAATCCATCCAGTCTTCATAGGAAGCCACTGAAAGATCTCAAGCAGAGAGTGACATGATTACATTTGTATTTCAGATAGATCACACGGACAACAGTGTCACCCCCTTGTAGTAATCAGGCCCTTCCTTCCAGCCCTGCTCTTTAAGAATTTGAGGTTCTTCAAATTGGTCCAAATTTTAGCTTCCAGGATTACTACTGTTGTCAGATTTTTCTCTCTCTTTCCTCAATGCACAATCAACATACCCTGAGGCTCCCCCTTACCCATCAGCCTGAGTTATATCATTCTCACTTGAAGGGCATTTTCATAATACATAGGCCTGTATGATATACTCCCCTCTCGCCCTGAAATTCTGATAGACCTAAGGTCTGGGAAGGTAAGTAGGAATGGCTGGAGAGACTAGGGTTTTGGAAAAGTTTATTCTCTTAAAGAATGAGGATCTGGCCATGGGAACTCTAATAAAGATCATGTGCCTTTCGATACCATGGTTGTTATTAAAATACTATAAAATCTGCATTGATATTTTAATAAATGATAGCCTCTATAGTTGGTTGAATGGAGGCCCCCCAAAAAAGATATGCTCGTGTCCTAACACCTGGCCCCTATGAGTGTTACCCTATTTGGAAAGGAGTCTTTGCTGCTATAATTAAGTTAAAGATATTGAGATAAGAGCATCCTGGATTATCCAGGTAGGCTGTAAATCCAATGATGATCGTCCTTATAAGAGAGAGAAGAGGAGATGAGAAGGACAAAGAGGAAGACAGAGATTAAAGTTAGGCAGTCACAAGTCAAACAGCGTCTGGAGCAACTAGAAGCTGGAAGAGAAGAGGAAGTATTATCTCCTAGGCCTTCAGGATTGTGGCCCAGCAGACACCTTCATTCCAGACTTCTGGCCTCCAGAACAAGGAGAAAATAGATTAGTTGTTTTAAGCTACCAGATTTGTGGTAATTTGTTATGGCATTCTTAGAAAACTTATATACCCTCTTTCTAATAGGTTATGCCTAATAGTCACTTTTCAGAGCAGAGGCAATTTTCAAAAGTGTTGTTCGATGGTATAATACAAATGAATTTGGGCAAAGTAACTTAGTCTCTCTGAGCCAGTTTTCTCACCTAAAAACATGGAAATAGTGATCCCAACATCACAGAGTGTTTAGACTATTAAATATGATAAAATAAAACTACCCAGCAGATAACTGGCAAAAAAGGCACTTGCTCAAAGATTCACGCATTTGAGAATAGGACCCAACACACACTGCACAGACACTCTGGTGAAACAAGGCGTCTCAGGAGAGAGCTGGAATAGTTAACATGCAAAGTCCTGGCCTGTGTCAGAATCTCTTTTGCATGCAACCGCTTACATACGTCTGGTGTCAGCTCTTGTTCTCACCAGCTAACCACTGCCCTCTCCCCCAACCTTCTCTACTTCCTGTTTACGTAGATTGCTGCTTCCTGGCCAGGGGAACTGAACAGTTTCAGCCAGACTGCTTTCCCCCTGGACCTATGCCAAGACTACCTTCTTTACTCTCCTTTTCTCATTCTGCTTTCTTCTTGTCTTAGAAGCCATCACGTTAATGAGGAACAAACTGCCGCCCTGAGCAGTCCCCAGCTAAGCAGTTGATCCTCTCCCCGGCTATTGGATAGAATCAGATGGATATGAGAAAAAATCATATCAATTATTACGTAGGCATCAAGAAATCTGTCCATCCCATTGCAGCGCCTCCAAGCTATTAATACTGACACTTTTTTCATTCAACTGTGCTGGTCACCATGCCTGCATTCTCACCGTGCTAGGCCCGACCTGTTTGTGTGAAGCAGTCTGACGAAAGCTGGAAGGACAGCAGTAGGTTAACTTGACCAGAACGTCAGGCTGGGAGGTCACTGAAATAATCAAATTCATGGTTCTCAATATGAGGCCAATGTACACATCAGCTGAGAGGCTCTTTCAAAATAAACAGAAAAACAAGCAAACATTTGGAACTGGAAGGTAGGTATGGGTATTTTGAAAAAAAATCCCTAGGTAATAATGATTTTCTCCACACCTCCAGGCTTATCATCCTTAACACAGTAGATAAGAACGTGGACTCTGGAGCCTGACTGGATTAAAATTCTGGCTTTGCCACCCATGGGTTGTGTGACATTGCACATGTTACTTAACCTCTCTGTGCCTCAATTTCCTCATCTGTAAAACAATAGAAATAATAGCTACCTTTGTCACTGAATTGTGAGGAATAAATGAGTTAACATGTGAAGAGCACTTAGACGATATAAGTGTTTGCTATTATTATAATTACTTTTATTGTTGCTTTTATTGACCTCCTGGAGGGAGAGGAAGTTGATCAGAGGTTGGGATGCCTGAGTTAGTGACCTGAAGATGACACAGACAGAGGTGATGGCAGAGTTCCTGATATGACAGTGGAAGTGGGTAGTGGAGGCCGAATGGAAGAAAGACCATCAGTGGAAGGAGAAAATTTGGAGTAGGACTGAAGCACATGCTCTCTGGGACTAGACTGTCTGAGTTTAGATCCCACCTTCACTACTCAATGGCGGCACAACCACAAGCAGACTACTCAACTGTTTCCTCATCTCTAAAATGTTGGTGATAATCACAGTGACCTACCTTACAGGGCTGTCATGGAATCAAATGAATTAATACAGGACATGCTGATTTCTGAGACTAGTGACTGCCACTTAGCAAGTGTTAGCACTTATCCTTATCATTTTAATTGGAGATGGGAAGGTCAAGGAACCGAGGGTCCAATTGTTAGCTGGACATTGACGTTATCCAAGATGATAGAAAGGTTTGAGGTAAACAGGAACACTGTGAGTCAGGTGTAAAAGTCTTCAATGAATGAGTGAGATGAGCAGGAGTCTGCTAGTAAAGCAGTTAGGAGGAGGAGTGTGATAATAGCCAAATGGCACTAGCCTCCAAGTCGCTGAGTCTTTCACAGGAGACCTTTTTTTTTAACCAATGGTAGGCTATGTTTACTTAGAGTCACAAGCAGTTGACTGACTCAGTGTGACTCAAACCACAAAGAAACCATTTCTACCTCACTCCATTCTGAGCCCTAGGGTTGGGGCCCAGACTGGAAGGAGTGCTGTTTGGGGACCATTCACAGGTTTACAAGTTTTTCATTGAGGGCAGTCTGACTGTGTGAGATTGGCCAGGTGGGTCACGGTCAGCAGGTCATTGATGTTGCTGTTGAGCCTGGTCTCAGAGTCATTGGGAACTATCTTGGGTACTGACCAGGAGCAAAGAGAACCCCAACACCACATCCTGGCCCTGAACCAAGGAGATAAATTAAGGCCAAGAGGCAGGAGGAATAGTCAGAGAAGGTGCTGAGGCTACAGGAGAGTTTTCTGCTTAGGGAGTGACAGTCCAGATGGCATGATACGAATCTGGAAGGTAGAGGAAGGATGGGGGTAAAGCTACATTTGCTAAACATCACAGTAAGTGCTCTGGACAGTAAATGGTCTAGGTCAGTGCTATCCTCTACAACTTTAGGCGATGATGGGAACATTCTCTATCTGCACTGTCCAGTATGGTAGGCACTAGCCACATGTGGCTGTTGAGCCCTTGAAATGAGGCCAGTGCAATCAGTGTTCCTAAACAATCACTGAGGAGTTTTGTTAAGGTGCTGAATCCCAAGCCCCACTTTCATCCGCTGAATTAGAATCTCTGCAGTTTGGCCCAGGACTATGAACCAGAGATCCCCAGGTGACAGATACACAGCCAAGTTTAGGAATTGCTGCATGACCTAAGAAGGTTGGACAAAGAAGGTATCAATGTGGCTTAAATATAGGAAGTGCTACCATATTAGGTCTGATTTGGGAGAGTTTCAACTTTTTATTTTATTCTGAGTGATATTGACAGTTTTTATTTTGAAAATGTTTGGCTTGGCTGATATAAGAAAATTTAAAATTAAAAGAATGTAAAAGTGGGGGGCTGGCCCCATGGCTGAGTTAAGTTCGCGCACTCTGCTTCGGCGGCCCAGGGTTTTGCCAGTTTGAATCCTGGGCATGGACATGGCACTGCTCATCAAGCCACGCTGAGGCAGCATCCCACATGCCACAGCTAGAAGGATCCACAAGTGAAAATACACAACTATGTACTGGGGGCTTTGGGAGAAAAAGGAAAAATAAAGTCTTTAAAAAAAAGAAAGAATGTAACTAAAGAAAATTGTATTACATTAAAGATTTGTACTAGTGTTCCCTATCAGGGGAGAATTAACTGCTTGAGAAGAACTACTTTGATAACTGCTAGAATCCAAAAGTGTGGGAGTGGAATCCTTTCTGTGTCAAAGGAAAGATGAATTTGAAATTTGGACGGCCCTCTAGGATGGATAAAGTTAGGGCAGAGAAAAGCTTGGGGAGAGGAGTTACTCAAGCTGGTAGTAGACTGAGCCCCATGCCATGTAGCTGCACCCCCACTGAAAAATCCTAATAAAATCCACCAAATTATAAATGTTCCTTGAGCATTTTATTTAACCTGTGCCTCAATTTCATCATCTGTAAAAAGGTGGTAATATTACCTACCACTTTTTAGTAACTACAGATTTTTTTGGTTGGGAGTAACTTGTGAAAGAACTGAGTTTTCAGGGTCTTAGGGAAACCTGGGGTGGCCAGGGGTAAATTAGTGCTAGGACAATTGAATGCAGAAGACTGGAGGCAGAGAGGGTCAGGAAAGCATAAATCTCTAAAACGTCCCCAAAAGAAGCTGGGGAGACTTTTGTGTCCTCCCACATCATGGAATCAGGTGGTCAGCAATCTGGTGGAACTCTCAATGGTCAAGGAGGTCTCAGCTTTCACCTGGGTTACAGCAGGAAAGAAAGCAAAACATAAAATGATCTGTGGGTCCTGCTTCCACAACCCCCTGAGCCTTATGCTGGCCACGTGAGCCGCTGTCCACTCGTGGGCCTCTCTGCTTGTGTATCCGGTCTCTGGGGCTGGTCTGGCTGATGTCCTGCCTTCTCATCACCAGAGTGGCCTGGTTAGGTCTGGCCTCAGCTCTTATCACCCACCAAGGGATGCCACAGGGAAGTATGTAGGTGATAAGTGCTCGAGTGCTAGAGTCTAGGGGGTTGGGGAAGGAAGATAGCAGTGTGGGCCTGAGTGATTAGGTATCTGATTTGACCTGGAGGAAAGCCAGGTTAGGCTAGGCAGGGCTATAGGCAAAAGGAGGGCCTAGAAGGTAGGAATAGCTTTGGGGAGCAGGGGTGCAGAGTTCCCTGGAGCAGCTGGGATATAATTGAGACAGAGGGAAAGAGTAAATGCATTCCAGGAATGTATGCCAGCAAGTGAGCCCTAGAAGCCTCAGGCCTGCATTAAGTCCAAAGAGCAAGAAATGGTCAAAAATGGGAGAAGAAACCCAGTGTCAGAAGCAGGTAAACACAGGAACAGAGCAGAAGACAGGGTCATGGCAGGAACGAGCAAAAGGTACAGGATTTCCAGCCACAGGGTTAGGTTATGGGGTGCTCCCTTTCCTCAATGGGAGGTAGAGGTTGGGGAAAAAAAATGTATGCCCAGCACATCGAAGCATACCTTTTGTCTGTGTGGTAAAATATACATAACATAAATTTACTATTTTAAATATTTTTAAGTATACAGTTCAGTTTAGTACATTCACATTGTTGTGCAACATTACCACTATCCATCTCCAGAAATTTTTCATCACCCCAAATGAAAGCTCTGCACCCGTTAAACAACTCCTCATTCCCCCTCCCTCCAGACCCTGGTAACCACTGTTCTACTTTCTGTCTCTATGAATTTGCCTATTCTAGGTATCTCGTATCAGTGGAATCCTACAATATTTGTTCTCTTATATCTGGTTTATGAAACATACATTTTTAACACCCCCTCAAAGTTCCTAAGGAACTAATCTCTTCTCTTTGTCCATGCGTTTGTTTATCTTCCACACATGAGTGGAATCATACAGAGTTTGTCTTTTTCTCTCTGACTTATTTTGCTTAACATAATATCCTCAAGG
Source organism: Equus caballus (assembly GCF_041296265.1). NCBI lineage: Eukaryota > Metazoa > Chordata > Mammalia > Perissodactyla > Equidae > Equus > Equus caballus. The sequence goes on along the minus strand of NC_091690.1, from coordinate 85,556,305 downwards.
TCCATCCAGGTTGTCATGAATGGGATGATTTTATCATTTTTTATGGTTTAGTAGTATTCCATTGTGTATATATACACCATATCTTCTTTACCCAGTCATCAGTCGATGGCCACTTAGGTTGCTTCCATGTCTTGCGTATTGTGAATAATGCTGCAGTGAACATAGGGGTACATGAGTCTCTTTGAATTGCTGATTTCAAGTTCTTTGGATAGATACCCAGTAGTGGGATGGCTAGGTCATACGGTATTTTTATTTTTAATTTTTTGAGAAATCTCCATACTGTTTTCCATAGTGGCTGCACCAGTGTGCATTCCCACCAGCAGTGTATGAGTGTTCTTTTCTCTACAACCTCTCCAACATTTGTTATTTTTCGTCTTGGTTATTACAGCCGTTCTAACAGGTGTAAGGTGGTATCTCAGTGTAGTTTTGATTTGCGTTTCCCTGATGATCAGTGATGATGAGGATCTTTTCATGTGCCTATTGGCCATTCGTATATCTTCTTTGGAGAAAAGTCTGTTCATATCCCCTGCCCATTTTTTGATCAGGTTGTTTCACTTTTTGTTGTTGAGGATAAAATAATTTTTAAAAATAATAAAAATGAAAAAGAAGAGTGTCTCCTGAATAAAGAGAAGATGTGGCTTTCATTTTACCCTTTGTTAAGATGGTGACTCACCCAGACATTGTAGCCTATGAGGTGCTGACTTAAAACTTTCATCAAAGTTATCTCCATTACAGATTTAAATAAGTGATATTTAACAGGACTTTGCTTACTTTGAGAGTATCATATTGACTCACTATGAGCCAATCAGTGACATGGTAAAGCAGATTCTCAGAAGGGAACATATCTTAACCAGATATAGTCCCTGGAAGGGACGATTCTCAAATGATCTGTGTACCTCTTCATACCCCATTCATCTTCAATGTGAGAGTTTCCGTTTCTGTAGCAACTTCCACAGTCTAGGGCCCGATTAGCACTATCTCCAACATGAATCTGTCTTCCCCTCTGCCATCACATTCTGTCTGTGGTACAGACAAATGCCTGGAGAACATAGCTTCTTCTCTGTCTCAATAATTCCTATATCATTCACTTAACTGAGATGATCTCTTTCATTCTGGAGGGTCCCACCTCCCCAAAGGCCCATGATGGACATTCAGTGAATAACGAAGGCATTGGAAAAATTGATCAATTAACTGGGGATGACGAGACAGACCCCAGAATCACAGGGCCATAGTGGTCAGATTCCAGTCTAATGGCCTTCAAGAGACTATTTTAGCACAACTACACTCCCTCTTTCTTTCTATAGAAATATTACATTGCATTCCAATATGTAAAACTGGTAACAGCAGAGCTTGTCTACTGAAGGTGGGGAGGGCCCAGAGCCCAGCCTACTTGGCTGGCTTCTTACCAAGCACCTTCATTCCCGCATGAGGAGTCCCTGGGTACCTCCACGGAACCCTAGGGCTCAAGCCACTAGTCTCAGCTTAAACACTCCTGTTCTGGTTCATCCTCTTGCTTTAAGAGCTGTTCAGGTGAAGGGGAGAGAAAAAAGTTTTGGAATCAGACAGGCCAGATGTCAAATGCTGAGATCTTACTAGTTATGTGACCCTTGGGCCTGAATTTTCCTGTTTGTAAATGGGAGATGATGAAAGCTGCTTCTTGCATGGTAATGAGATTAAAGTGAGTTTATGACTATAAAGTTTCTGGCACAGAGCAGGTTCTCAATAAATGTTAGCTTCCTTCCTTCTTTTCCTTCCCCTTAAGGTAAGAGGACATTGGCACACCTTAAACAGACGTTTAACATCTTTTTCCCACCATACTGACTACTGTGGGCGTGTAGATGAGTGTGCCATTATGCATGTGTCTAAAAAAGTACAGATCACCTCTAGGTAGTTTTAGTGACTGGCAGCTAGTGATTATTGTAGTTTGGGTAAACTATCCTCAGGCATTAATCGAATTAATGAAAGTACTATCAGATAAGGCTGTAACATAGAATGGACGACAGGCTTCTTATGTTTGAAAATATTCATTAAAGAAAAATTGGATCTATTAGTCTGGCTATCACAATAAAAACCCTGAATATTGTTGAAGAAATAAAGAATAGTTTCTCCCACCCATCTGTTTGGGCAGAGCAGCCAGAGAACCCTCATGCTCAATGTAAGGCACTGTGCGTTGCTTTACGTAAAGGTCAAGTGACGGGGAGGGAGCCAGTCAGGCCAGAGAGCAGCTCCTCAGGAATGGGATTCATGGACAGCATCATAAAGAAGATGGCTCGGGCCTGGTATCTGAGTGAGTTTACTAGTTTCAGCCCTATTTCTAGAATCAGAAAGCACGGCACAATGGATAATAGTTGTTGAAGGCAGAACAATGGCTCCCAAAGACATCCACCCTAATCTCTGAAACCTATGAATACGTTATGTTACAAGGCAAGGGGGAATTAGGGAATTATGGCAAGGGTTGCAAATGAATTTAAGGCTGCTAATCAGCTGACTTTAAGATAAGGAGATTATCCTGGATTATTCAGGTGGGCCCGATGTAATCACAAGTGTCCTTAAATGAGGAAGAAGGAAGCAAAAGAGTCAGAAGGAAATGTAATGATGGAAGGAGAGGTTGGAGTGGACTTAATATGAGCACTCAACCTGCCATTGCTGGCTTTGAAGACGGAAGAGGGCCATGAGCCAACAAAGGCAAGTGGCTTCTAGAATCTGGAAAAGGTAAGGAAACAGGTCGTCCCCTCCAGAGTCTCTAGAAAGGAACACAGCCCTGCCAACACCTTGATTTTAGCCCATTTTGGTTTTCTGACCTCCAGACCTGTAAGATAATAAATTTATGTTGTTTAAGCCACCAAGGTTGTGATAATTTGTTACAGCAGGATAGATACAGTAGAAAACTAATACAACGAGTGATAGGCAAACACTGGGTCATTATACAGGACAGTGGTGGTGAGGAGGGTGCATCAGTGAGTCCAGCTGTGGGAAACTGAATATCACAGAAACATGTCAAGGTTTACAGAAGCTTAATGGCCATTTCTCTGGCTTATTGGTTCGTTTCTTGGTTAGTTGGAGATGGCCCCTCGTTACCCTCCAGCCCTGCAGAGGAAGGGCAGCAGGCAGTGTGGGCAACCTTTCCCAAAGTAAGCCTTTCATGCTTTTCCTAGTCAGTCAGTCTAAGATCTTGGGAACTAAGTGTCTCCAGAGCCCCCACAACAGTCCCTGCTGGGAAATCTTGCAGGCTTCCTGACACTTATACTAGCAAGATTCTCAGACACAGACTCACATGTCCCTGTGAGGACCTGCCTTCCTCTTACAGATTCTTGGAAACTCAGTCTACTTTGCTTTTGTCCTCAGAGCTGAGGAGAAAAGGAAATACCTCACCATGTGCAATACCGCAAGATGATCATATTATTAAGGCCAACAATAGATACCATTTGAGTTTCCTAGGCACGCTTCACAAAAGCCTTACAGGCCTCATTTCTTTAACCATCATGACCTACAAGGTACATATCATTTTTATCTGCATCTCACAGATAAAAGAACTAAAGTCCAGAGTGATTAAGAAGCCTGCCCCAATCATAGAGCTAGCAAGTGGTAACCCAGCTCAGTCTTACTCCAAAGCCCATGCCCTTAGGTAACTTATCACTGCTTCCCACTGCCTTAGGTACTACACTACTTCTCCAGAACTAGATTCTGCAGATTGGGAAGCTCCAGCTTCCTGTAGTTCGCCCAACACCAGGGCAGAGATTATGACCGACAAATCACTTCCAACAATAAAATAACTGTCATGGTTAGGAAATCTAACAGTATTCTTTCGATCCTGATTCCCATGCTATATTGGCCCACTAAGTGACATTTCCTCCTTAGATTCCCAGTCAAATACATCCATCTCTTCCTGGTCCCATTTCCCATCCCCTCTTCCTCCCTATGTCCTTGCAAATTCCGTTTGCCATAACTGATGGAGGAGAGAAGAAGGAGAAAGGAGATAGGGTGAAGGAGGAGGAATTGGGCTTGGCAGATAGAGGGGTAAGAGTCCCAAGGCCTAGGAGAATGAGCAGCACTGGTGCCCAACAGCTCTAGAAGCTGAAGCCTGGGGTCCCAGCTGAAGGCTGGAGTTCAGAACAAGACTAGCTCCCAGCTCAGGCAGAGTACCTCAGGCCTCCTCTTCCTAGTATGCCTCCAACAACATTCCTTCTTGGGATTCCCAGATCCGACTTACCAGAGGTAAAGAGGTAAGCCACAGGAGAGAACATGAAGAGAACTAAAGAGGCAGAAAGACTCAATAGACTGCTGCTCCAGTTCAGTTTCATTTACAATCTCTTGACTGCTCCCTCTGAAAAGCTCCACCACTTGCCTTGCTGCTCCCTCCCCTGCTTTGTGCTCTTCAAGATTCCACTCTATCACTGCCTACACCAGAGCTCCTTCTCCCTGGGGAAGATGTGTCAATCTGGGTGCCCAGGCATCCAACAAATGTCACTGAGCACCAACTCTATGTCAGACAGTGTTCTAGGGGCAGGTGATTCAGAGATGAACAAGAAAGATGTTCTCATCCAGATGAATCTTTCCAGAGCAACGTCTTATGTAAAGGAATCCAGAAAGCCTTTCCAAAGCAAAGTCAGCCAGACACTCAGAGCTACCATAAGGGTCTAGGCTTTGAAACAGACTGATACATTTGCTTAAACTTGAAAGTTCCTTAAGCCTGCCAGCTCAGATCCTCCAAGTGTGTACCTGACTTTATAAAGACACAGGTCATTATGCAAGGAAGATAAAGATTTCATCTTAGATGCCAACTCTGATTGATTGGCAGTCGTTGCCTGGAGTCCTGTGTTGAGAAGGATTATAAAACCCCATCTGGGCTCAAGAAGGAAAAGGGGCTGTGACAGATTGGTGATGTCCACCACATATATTTAAGGGATGAGTGAGGCAAATGTGCTACACATTACTATCTGGCCCTGATGTAGATTATCTTCCATTTTTCATAGTTGTCTCATACCTGTTCCTTTCCTAACTAGGCAACAAGTTCCAGGGAAGATAGCATTATGCAGCAGAAGGAGCACTGGAAACTGAGCAGAGGAGCTTTTCATTCTCTTCTGAAAGGTAACATGGTGGGATGGAAGGAGCACAGGTATCCAGAATCAGAGAGACAAGCTTTGGAGCTGGGCACTCCACTCTGCCACAGATCATCTGATCCTGGACATGTTACAGTTGGTTCTTGTTTTTCATGGTACTTATGTTCTATAAAGTCTCTGTGACCACTGAATTAGCAAATGCTGAACTATTTCTCTTAGAGGAAATACAGGGTTAGGTTCCTATGAGCCTCCAGTTGCAATGTTTTCATCAACCGATTGATACATAACTTTGTTTCATGTGTGTTTTTGTTTAAAGATACCTTATTTAATATATATTATTGATTTGTTAACATTGAACTCACAGCCAACAGTGCTATAACTCACGCCTGAACAAAGCTTATCTAACACACGTATTTTCTCTGTAGGGTATCACAGGCTTCTTGTGCTTAGGAACACTAGAGAGCACTTCAGCATTCTGATTGGAGGCCACCTTAAACAGCGAAATCACCGACAACCAGCACAAAGAACACATGGCACTAAATAGACTGCAAAAGGGAGACTTGTTTAAGAGCTGAAACAAGAAGGCAGAGCGTTGCCTTGTTTACCTCAGCTGGAAATGTGCACATTGGACAACTCAATTTTTTCATCACTCTGCACGTGGCTGTGAATGCCCATGAAAGCACCAGGAGTATTGATTTGGGGTTACAAATAAATTTTGGTGAGTAAGCCAATGTGCAAATATGGAATCCATGAAGAGTGAAGATGGACTATACTTGCCCTCTGAGAACCTCAGTAATGGTACCTCCCTCACACGACACATTAAATGACAGAAGGTATGTAAAATGCTCCACATGATTCCAGGGAGTTCTTTATACCAAATATTTGCATTTTCACCCTTTGTACCTTATCTGTCATGCTCAATCCTGAGAGACAAGTAGATACCAAGAAATTTTCACCAAATGCACCATCTTTATCCCTGGAGCCTAAATCAAAAACTATTCAAGCTAGCTCAAGTAGAAAAGGAGATATTTTGAACCCATCTAAAAGGCAATTGCCTGGGGCACTAAAGTGCAGGGATCAGCAGAGCCAGCCCACCCTGGGATCAGACTGTAACAGGAAGATTAGAAGAAGTGCCATCTCTCCCATGGCTGCAGCATCTGCCATCCGTATTTCTCTCTGAGCATGTGTTACACTTGTCTGCTTTCCTCAGCAGGCAACTTTCCTCTGCTTTCTCTGGCCGCCTTGCACCCTCAGGATTTTGGCTCATATGTGGTTCTGGCTTCCACAGTGCTGATTCTAGCCTGACTCTATGTGGCTTGTGCACACCTGTGGTCTTCACCAGTCTAGCACCGTTCTCCCACTTCTGGTAACAGAAGAGCTGACTGCACCTCTCGCTCCAGGGTAGGCCTGTGACCCAGGCCTGGCCATTGACTCTCTCTCCTGAGAATTCGATGCTTTCTTGGTTATCTTTTATCACTTCTGTCATTACTCTGTATACCTTTTTGCTGCCTCATGGCTTTTGTTTGCTCAGAGCTCTTGTTTATTCACGGTTTCTGCTTACTCATGAAGTCTAAATATTGCCTTCTCTCAGCGTCTTTCAGCTTTTGCCTTCACTGACAATTTTTTTCATTGTCTCTCCAGTTCTGATTCCTGAAAGAAAAAATCATTGGCACAGTTCAGTGCCATTTATTTGGGCAAAACTACCAGGCCAGGATACACTATAGGTTGATGTCCAACCTATTGATCAGCTGCTTCTATTTAAGTACCTGCCATTGGCCAACAAGCTGTGGGCAGAGTTGTAGGGGTAGGAAGGGTGCATATAGTATTGAATGTGGTCACCTATGTTTCAGGATTTATATCAAGCTGGTTATCCAGACACCTTCTTTTTCTAATACTCCAAGTCCAATCTATGAAGAAATCCTATCAGCTCTACTCTCAAAATATATTTAGAATGTGATCGCCTCTCACCAGTCCCACTGCTACCACTCTGCTCCAAGCCACACTGCCTCTGACTTGCATTACTGCAGCAGTCTGCTGAGAGACCACCTGCTTCTCGGCATAGTCTATTGCCAACAGAGTTGCCAGAGTGATTCTTTTAACACCTAAATCAGGATCATTCCTTTGCTTCACGTATTGCAAGTGTTTCCATTTCGCTCAGGGCAAGAGCCAAAGTCCTTGCCCCCAGTATTCTCTGACGTCATCCTCACCACCTTCCCCCTTGCTCGCTCCACTCCAGCCACACTTGCCTTTCCTCAGATATTCCAGGCATGTTCCCACCAGAGGGCTTGGCTCTAGCTGTCCCATCTGCCTGAAGCACACTTCTTACCGATACTGCTTGACTAACTCCTTTAAACCTTTACTCAAATGTCTCCTTCTTCACAGAGCCTGCCTAACCAACCTATTTACTACTACAACTGTAGTATTAAATGTAGTACAGTAAATACTGTAGTATTAAGTACCACAGTTCCCCACATAGCCATTCCCTCTTACCGTGCAGTACTTTTCTTGTTCCTGTACGTATCACTTTCTAACATACCACGTAAATTATGTTTATTATTTCTTGCCTGTCTCCCCCTGCTAGAAAGTAAGTTCCACAGAGAGAAATTAAGTTCCACAAAGAGAAAGTAAGTTCCAAAAAGAGAAAGTAAGTTCCACAATATCTTTGTCTATTTTGTACCTTGATGTACACTGAGGATTTAGAACGGGGCCTGGCCCCATAAATATTTGCTGAATTGAATTGAATTTCTTGGTAGGGAGCTATAAACATGTAAGTACACTAAGGCTTTCCTATGCAATATAAAAATATCTCTTTCAGGGAAATTTATAGCACTAAGTGTATATATTAGAAAAGAGGAAAAGTCTCAGAACAATAATCTAAGCTCCCATTCAAGAAGCTAGAAAAGAGCAAAATAAACCCAAAGCAGAAGGAAGGAAATAAAGATAAGAGCAGAAATCAATGAATTTGAAAGGGATACTATGAACAACTCTACACACATAAATTTGACAATTTAGATGAAATGGATCAGTTCCTTGAAAAATACACACAGAACTCACTCAACATGAAATAGATCATTTGAAAGCACTGTAACTATTAAGGAAATTCACTACATACCTATCAGAATAGCTAAAATAAAAGTAACACCAAATGCTGGTGAGGATGCAGAGAAACCTGATCACTCATACACCGTGAGAGGGACTGTAAAAATGGTACAGACACTCTGGAAGACAGTTTTGTAGTTTCTTTAAAAAACTAAACATGTAACCACCATACGACTCAGCAATTGCACTCCTAGGTATTTATCCCAGAGAAATGAAGACGTATGTTCACACAAAATCTGTACAGGAGTGTTTATTTCAGCTTTATTTGTAATAGCCAAAAGCTGGAAACAGCCCAGATGCAGTTCAACGGGTGAACGGTTAAACAAATTGGGTATATCCATTCCATGGAATACTCAACAATGAAAAAAAAAAGAGCACATTTATTGATACATGCAAAATCTGGATCAATTTCCAGATAATTATGGTAATTGAAAAAAGCCCAAAAAGTACATATTGTATGATTCCATTTATAGAGCATTCTTTTTTTTAAATTGAGGTCACATTGGTTTATAACATTACGTAAATTTCAGGTATACATCATTATATTTCAGCTTCTGTATAGACTGCGTCATATTCACACCAAAAGTCTAGTTTCCATCTATCACCATACAAATGTGCCCCCTTACCCCTTTTGCCCTCCCCAGATACCCTTGCCCTCTGGTAACCACCAATCTGTTCTCTGTATCTATGTGTTTGTTTGTTTGTTTATCTTCCACATATGAGTGAAATAATACAGTGTTTGTATAGAGCATTCTTGAAATGACAAAATTATAGAAATGCAGAACAAATTGATGGCCGCCAGGGCTAATAGATTAGGTGGGGTGAGGAGAATGGGAGGGAGGTAGGTATGGTTATAAAAAGGCCACATGGGGATCTTGTGGTAATGGAAATGTTCTGTATCAATAATATCCTGGTTGTAATACCGTACTACAGTTTTGTAAGATGTTACGGGGGTGGGAGGAGTGGGGGCAGCTGGCTGTGTTAGTCAGGGTTCTACAGAGAAACAGAATATAGATAGATGTAGATATAGACATATAAGAGGAGACTTATTATAAGAATTTCTTCACACAATCATGGAGACTGAAAGTCCCATGATCTGTCATCTGTAAGCTGGAGAACCAGGAAACCAGTGGCATAATTCAATCAAAGTCCTAAGGCCTAAGAACCAGGGAGGTTGATAGTGTAAATCCAGGTCCAAAGGCCTGAGAATCAGGGGACAAATGGTATAAGGCTCAGTCTGAGTCTAAGGGCCTGAGAACTAGGAGCACTGATGTCCAAGAGCAGGTGAAGATGTCCCAGCTCAAGCAAAGAAAGCAAATTTACCTTTCGTCTACCTTTTAGTTCTATTCACGACCTCAGTGGATTGGATGTTGCCCACCTGCATTGATGAGGATGATCTTCTTTACTCAGTCTACTGATTCAAATGCTAATCTCTTCCAGAAACACCTTACGGACACACCCAGAAATAATGTTTTTCCAGCTATGGGTACATCCCTTAGCCCAGTCAAGTTGACACATAAAATTAACCATCACACTGGGAAAAGGGTACAAGGGATCTTTCTGTATTATTTCATACAACTGCACGTGAATTTATAATTATCTAAAAATAAAAAGTTTAATTAAAAAATATCTCTCTCTCTCAATTTTAAGATACCATGGGTTTCATTTAGTTACAGCTATTTTAGGGGGCAAAGAGAAGTACTTTATTAAATTTAATCATTGATTGTAAAACTGCATCTCAATTTCAGAAATGTTAAAATGTCAAAAAGTACATCTTAGAAACTAGGAAATATATTAGTGCACATGTTTATTTGTATAATTATACACACCAGACACAGGAAACCATTTGGAAGAAAAGACACTAAAATAACAGTAGTTATTCCTAAGTGGTAGGATTACAGGCATTCTCTTTTTTTTCAGCTTGTCTGCATTTTCTCATTTTTCTATAGAGAACACATATTACTTGTGTAATTTTCAAATCATACTATATTGTCAAAACATTATTTAGACCAACCCTTAATCCATTGCTTGAAAACTTGCAACCAATCTCCAAATAATTAGTTCAGTCTTTCATATCACAGAAATCAGTATTTTCCACAGAAGCCCAGGCAGCTCTAATTGTTAGAAATGAGAGCTATTGAAAGCACAAGTCTGTACTGCCCGTGCCTTCAGAGGGTTTAAGGACATGGATTTGGTCCCAGCACAGGTCAATTAACTTGGCTTACTCACAGAGGAAAACGATAAAGGAACACCATCCGCCTGGCTCACAAGGGCTGGTACTAGTCAAACATTGTCCACAAGAAACACAAACGTGAATGCAAACGAGTGACACAAGTCCCTCTCTGCCACTGGACACTCTTCTCACACTGGACAATTCCTCATTTCCTCAAGTGCTCAGCAGGAAACATAAACAGATTTTAAAACAGTTGTTACAATCAATAGTCAGAAACGAGAGTGTGAAAAGCAATCCATTCACAACCAAGACCCCAAATCTTCATTAAAAATTGTAATGTCAACCTAACAGAAGTACAAAGAAAACTCCAAAATCTTAATGACACAGTAAAAGGAAATCAGATTAGATGGAGAATTTTCTCCACTCATAACTGGAAAGCCTAAGCAAATGACACGGTAACACTTCCCATTCACAGATTTAATGCAATGCTAATTAGTGGTGCATTACAAGTTTTATAAATAAAAAACACAAAATAATTGTAAAATGCACATGAAAAGAAGCATACATAAATGTTAGTATTCCGTAAGGAGAAAGGATAATGTGGTAGAATTTCCCTTTCTTGGATTTAAAAACACTGTGATGTCATAGGGCAGCAATGATCAAAACTCTCACACAGTCAACTCCCCATTGCAGGGGCGGTTCTGAGTCAGCATGGTGAAGGAAAATGTGGGGGAAGAGGACTGGGTGAAAGACCACTCAGAGGCAATTGGGAGGGGTTTTTTTTTTTGTTTCCAAGACACAGGGACCTCTTCCAGGGTAGCTCAAGTAAAAGAGGGCTTATTTTAAGGCTATAACAAGCAATTTCACCTCATCTAAGCGCAGAAACAAAGAACAGTCGGACCTCATTGCACTAAAACCATGAACCAAGGCAACTCCCCATATCTCAAGAACACTTCCTAGCGCATCTCCAACCCCCCAAGTTCTGAGCACTATTTGGGTGACACCTCACCCCACCTCCCACCCGCCCTGCAGTCCCAGCCCCCAAAGGCAGCTGTGGAGGATGATTATACCAGCTCTTCACCTTTGCTCTCCCAATCTTAAATGTAGTCACCACTTCCCGAAATATAAATCTCTGGTTTTCTCAGCTTTCCCCTTTTTGCTTTTCCAGCTTTCCAACAGCTGTGTAACAAATTCCCTGAATTAAATCCCTTCTGTTTAACATGTCTACAGTGGTTTCTCTTTTCCTGATTGGACTCATTGCTACATTGCCAACTCCAGTGCCAACCTTTGTTTTTTTGATCCAGGCTGCACAAATCACAAGCTGTTTCTCTGGACATGACTACTTTGAGCAGATGGTCTGTCACCTCAAATTCTGGTGCGGCTGAGAATAGGACAGCCCAGAAGCTGGTGCAACTGGAGGTGGGTGAGCGGTATGGGGGTGAAGAGGGTTAACAATTGAGGAAGGATTACAAAGAGATTTGAGCAGAGTTACCCAAACACACAGAGAGCAAAGTCTGATATCTGAAATCCAGAAAGAAACCAGGGACTTGTAGTCACTGTGGTAACCAATTGGGATGAAAGCCAAAGGCAGGTACAGTGGCAGTCATAGCGAGTAGATTCCAGGAACAGGACTGAGACAGACTAGAACAGGAGAAGTGGACGTTTCAGAAACGTTAGGGGCAGCTACTCAGAGATGTGCTTACACAGAGAGCTGCATGGAGTCAAGTATAGTCACATAAGAGAACTTGGGAGATATAGACATTTATCTGCATGTGCCCTAATGTGATATATTCTCCAAACTGCCCTTTCTTCTTTTTATGTTCTTAATAATTGTCTTTTATTTCATGATTAACATTTTTGTTTTCTTCATTTTATTTGAAGAGATTCTTTTTTAAGTAATGAAATAATATATGTTAATTGTAATGTAATATATATTAGAATGTATAGATAAATGAGAAGAAAAATATAAAGTTCATCTGTATCCACGTACCTATGGTCATATGCATATATTTTAAAACCCCAAAATTACTTCACTTAAGGGGGAAATATGAGGGAAGAGTCTTATAATATTGGATTTTTTTTAAAAGTAGACCAATCAAGGGGGCCAGCCCCGTGGCCTAGTGGTTTAGTTTAGCGTGGATTTGGTGGCCTGGATTCAGTTCCCAGGCACAGATCTACACCGCACATCAGTGGCCATGCTGAGGCAGCAACCCACATACAAAATAGATGAAGACTGGCACAGATGTTAGCTCAGGGTGAATCTTCCTCCAGCAAAAATAAATAAATAAATAAAGTAGACCAATTGACTAAATCAGAAATTTCGGAAATAAATTCAAGTTTACTCAATAAGTTAATGCATGAAAAATTTGGTAAAATAGCACCAAATAAATGAATCCCTGTTAAACGATGTAGGAGAAAATAGATATCATTTAAAAGAATCTAAATTATGACCACATTTTATACTATATGCCACAATAGATTCAGATGAGTTAAATAATTAAACTGAAATCTATTTTCATTTGAAGATAAAAATTTCAAAAATGAATCAAAAAATGTAGAAGACAATACAATAATACATCTTTCCTAACAGAAAGCAAGATACCAATTTTGGAATATTGAAGTATTTAAAGAAATCATTAATGGTAAGGTCAATGGGTCTTATGCCATAAAACACAAAACCAACTATTTAATTAAAAAGTGAATTCATGATAAAGGGCAATGGAACGAGAAACCACTGAAAATAAATATCAAATAAAGTTTATTATCTATAGTATGTAAAGGACTGACAAAAATATGAAAGATTAGTACCCTTTTATGGGGAGATAAATTGCCAAAAGATATAAATAATAAAAAATACAAAAAGTAAATAAACACTTGGGAAAATTCCCTGCTCCACTAATAATTAGGGAAACTGCATTTAAAATGATGAGGTAACAATTCACTCTACTATGAAAAGTAAAAGTGAAGAAAATCCAATGTTAGCATAATAATGGGTAAACAGGCACTTGAACATTGCTTATAGTACTGCAAATTAGGAAAAGCTTTCTAAAAAGTAACATGGAATATACCTGTTAATTCCACTTTGGGGAAGAAAATAAGAAAGATTTTAAAAACTATTTTTTATATCTGTACTACCTATTATTGTGAAAAACTGGATATAAGTCAAATGCCCCAAATAGAGAGAATAAGCCATTATAAAAATATTGATATATTAATATGGTAGAATATTGAATTGCTAGTAAAAATAACAAATCTATGAACAATGTATATTAATGGAAAAGAAAAAACAGAAATTAAAAGAGTATGAAAACAATTTCTTGATATATGTTGTATATATATTTATACCACATTAAACATTTTAAAATAAAGCAAGCAGAATCTTGTAAATGGTGGATGTTTTATGATAAAGGCATTCTTTGTGCTTTTTGCTGATCTGTTTAGAGATTTTTTGCTTGTGTCAACCCTAAGTTTGGTTAAATATACATAAAACCATAATATATGCAGTTTTTAATGAATTTTCCCAGGTAATCAACTATGACATTTGGGAAGTGACGTATCTCACAATTCTCCATCTTCCTCCAACTCATCCCCATTCAAGAACTCCTAGGAATAGCTGAAATTTAGAACAGAAATGCCTACCATTTAGTTATTGTGGTGGATTCTTTGGTACCCTGCCTACTCAGATCCCCTCTTCAGAACTAAGGCACTCATTCCTCCACTTGCTGTGAGAGTTGGCTGACAGCTCTCAGATGAGTGTCTCTCCAAGAATTGCCCTCCCTCAACTAAAGAAAGTTGCCTTGCCCAAGCTTATGCCCTTCTTCTTGGGAGCAGCCACTTCTAATGACTGGCCAGTGAGGGGAGAAAGGGAGGGTAATAAAGGCCAGACTCCTTTATCTGGAGGAAGGGCACTTCTGAAGGGTCATTCCAGCCCAGAGCTCCCTATGGGAGCCTTGGTTGCAAATTCACCCTTGTTTACTTCTCCTTCTGACCACCCTGCCACCAAGAGAGACCAACACTGAGTCCCCAATATGGCACCATTCTTCCAGGGGACCAATCAGCCACTTAATGGCAAGTTGATTATACTGGAAGGGGCAGTGATTCATTTTCATTGGAATAAATACATATTTTGCTTATGGGTTTGCCTTCCTCCCCTGGGGGCCTCAGCCAGCACCACTATCCGAGGGTTTGTAGAGTGTTTAATCCAGCAACATGGAATCCTGCATAATATTTTTATTGGACCCAGGAACCCATTTCACAGCAGAGTAGGTGCAACAGTGGCACACGACCATGGGATCCACTCTCCTTATTTCACACCACACTACACAGAAGCTTTCAGCTTGACAGAGTGATGAAATTGCCTTTTAAGGTGCAATTGTGGTACCACTTTGGAGGTGATACCCTGCAAAGATGGAGTGATATCTTCCAAGATGCAGCCTACACCATAAGCCAACAATTATTACGTAGGCCTGTGTTCTCAATAGGTTATACTACATGGTTCTGGAATCCAAAGGAAGGAAGTAGGAGTGGCCCTGGGCCCTGCTTACCATCACTCACAGTGACCTACTTGTGGTATTTATGCTTCTTGTCCCAGCAACTCTGGACTCTATGGGTTTAGAGGTCATGGTGATTGACTAGGTAGTCCTTTGCCCAATTTTTACGGTAAATGGAGCAGCCATGCCTGAGAAGGGCAAGGTAACCTGAGGCCCCCCAGGTTAGCCACCTAGACAACAGAGTCGAGGGTGAGGGAAACTAACATGGGTTATAGAGCAAGGACACCATTAGTACCAGTTGCAACCTACAGACAAGGAGCAGTACCATGGGCTGCAGTTTAGCCCACTAACATTCCCCTTATAAATTTCCCCAGGCAATGAGAACAACCAGGATCCTGTTTCCAGAACTTATTATACAAAGTGAGTGGATCCAGTATAAAAGGTTGGCTGTAAGGGATGCTATGGTGTGCCACTCAGCTCCTCCTTTCTGAACTGAGATAATCATTACTTTATCTGCTAGGAATATTGGCAGCTGATGGCTCTCAGACAAGTCTCTCTTCTTCTTCTTTTTTTTAATGATGATATATGAGGCTTAATGAGGAGGTTTTTTCTTTGTTTTATGCTTTTTTTTTTTTTTTTTTTTGGTAAGGAAGACTGGCCCTGAGCTAACATCTGTTGCCAATCTTCCTCTTTTTTTTTTCTCCCCAAAGTCCCAGTACATAGTTGTATATCATACTTGCAAGTCATTCTAATTTTGCTCTGTGGGATGCCACCACAGCATGGCCAGATGAGCGATGTGTAGTTCTGCTCCTAGGATCAGAATCGGTGAACCCCAGGCCACCAAAGCAGAGCACACAAACTTAACCACTTGGCCACGGGGCCGGGCCTTCCCTCTTCTGATATTGTCCTCAGCTGAAGAGAGTCACTTCATTCAAGCTCATAGGCAACTCACATCTAATGACTCATCCATGCCCAGCCTTCTTTGCTCCGAGGCAGGACAACTCCAGAGCTCCCCACAGGATTAGACGAGAGACCTTTGTTGTGACCTCACTGCAGTTCAGTTCCTCCTTCTACCCAATTCTACATCCTTCACTCCTCTTCTGGTATTGAATCCCTGGGCACTCCCCATTAAATTTCCTGCATGCAAATATCCATCTCAGAGTCAGTTTCCAGGGAACTCAATATGCAACAGTTGTATTAGTTTTGTTGTTTTTTTATAACAGAAAATACTATCTAACACACAAGGCTTTGTGTGACTATTACACAGATATTAAGAATCTCTGGGTGATCTACGTCCGGAAAGCTCCTTTACCTCACCAGCAACATTGGCACTATTTCTTCTCCTTCTGGAGACTTCATTTTCCTGGGACCCCATTGCATGTGTTGAATACCGGAAGCAGCCAGGAATTCTTTCAGTTCTGCTTCTGTCTAATGATCATTTCCTTTCTTCAGCTCTCTGGTTGTGTCAGACCCTCAGCCTATCCCATCTCTCCAGAAGGCCACTGGTCCCACTAGCTGTCACTTGTCTCCCTCTCCCTACAGTTAAATAAGTTCCCAATGCTGAGAGCATTGTGGAAACCTCCGCAGTGTCACCAGGAGGAGGGGAGCTTAAATCCCTCTGGCTTGCAGTCACCACCTTGTCTCTCTGTTTCTTTCCTTTGCCCCCATTGCTTTTCTCTTGTGATCGGAAAGTTAAGTCACTTTCTTACTCCACTGCATCTTCAAGTTCCTCTGCCCACTGGAATTTCAACACCTTTTTATACTAAATCTCTGTATTATACTTTCATATTTTATTATTATTATTGTATTATTACACTCTCAAATTTCTGAATGACACAGCTATACATGGGAACTAAGTTCTTCTCTTCCTTCCTTCTTTCCATAAATTTCTTGTGTACCAACTCTGAGTAATCTCTTCAGTGAAGCTAGGCTATACCAACCCTTATTTAAGGTTATTAAACATGATATTAGGGACACAACTACTCCGTCTTGAAACCTCCCGTTGGGCCAAAGTTGGCAGCGGATTGCTGGTCTGGCTGAGTCTTGCAGCTCATCCCACTGAAACAACAACCCAGAGCTCACGCCCTTGGATGGAGAGTATATTAACAGCATTCTCTTTGTATAGGAAGGCCTCCAGTTTTGTAAAGGCCCACTATGTTTAGTGGAGTGTCAAATTAATAAACAGAAACCTCATTAAATTGGAGTCAGGAGGCCAAAAAGGGGAGCTCTCATGCCCTAGTCTATAGCAGAGCCCAACATGAAGAAGAAAGACTTCCTCTTCTTGATCAGCAAGAAGCTCAGCCAATGAGAAACTGTCACAACTAAGCCAGTGAAAAGACACCAGACATTGAACTCAGTTCCTCCACTGGACTCTTTGTTTACAACAGCCCTTTCAACTTCCTCTTCCCCTCTACAGAAGAGTTTCTCCACCCTTGCTGCTGAGGAACTAGCACGTGGCTCACCATGCCTTGCAGACCCTGAATTGCAGTTTTTTACTAATCCCAAATAAACTCTTTTTTTTTTTTGCTGAGGAACATTCGCCCTAAGCTAACATCCGTGCTGATCTTCCTCTATTTTTTAGTATGTGGGTCGCCAGCACAGCACAGCTGCTAACAGAGCGATGTAGGTCCATGCCTGGGAACCAAACATGGGCTGCCGAAGTGGAGCATGCTGAACTTAACCACTAGGCTACTGAGGCTGGGCTGCAAATAAACTCATTTTTACTGGAGAAATAACTGGCTATCTATTTGTTTAAGGTCAACAATATTAGAGCAAAATATCACTAACCAGTAGATTTCTATCAACCTGCCAGTCTTCAAAGGTCAACTGGACAGAGAGGCTGGAAACTACAATCCAGCACCCTCCACAGTGGCTCCTTTAAGACATCAGGCTCTCTTGTGCACTTCATAATCAAAAGTCATATAAAATTGGGCCTTCTCCACCTTCACACTGTTACTGAACTTAGTCCTCAAGCCTGGACATACTTCTCAACCTTTCTACACCTTCAAGTTTCTGACCTTGCAATTCATTCTCCCCTGAATAGCCTTGCCTCTCTCTCAGGGCATAATTTGGGGTCAGCAGAGGGAATTCCTGCTCCTCTTCAGTACATTATCTCAAAATAGTCTTTTCAGATGGAAAAATGTGTAGAGATATAGACAAAGACTATGACTTTTAATATGATTACTCCTCCAGTTGCAGAAACTTTCTTGTTTTCTGCTCATCTTTTGTATCTGACCACAGGCCCCATTCCTCTGACTTTGACTTCAAACTTTTGTTTTGCTCCTAAATCAGGATTCAGGCTTTCTCACACTGGGAAAAATTAAAGAAAGGTGTAAGAAGGAAGATAAATTGCATCACAGAACCCTGGGAAACTCTAAAATTGAAGGCAACAGGTGTCTCTGAAGATGGGAGTGTGGGGTGTAGGTGGAAAGAAAAGATTGTTTGAAAGTCTTTATAACAACCAATTAGGTCCCCAGATCTTCTTCCCAACGTAGCACAGCCAAGTGATTACCCTTCCACTTCCACCGCCCTAGAAGAAGCGAGGACATCTATTCTCTTGAGAGGCTGGGTCAAAGGCTCTGGGCTTGTGCATCAGGCACAGGTGAAGAGAGCGGGATTAAATGGAAGTCTCTATATGGAAGGATGAACTACTCCTACCCCACCCTCCAGCCCCTCACCCCCCAAACCCCCCTCCCCCAGCCAATAAGCTCCCAGAAGGCTGGAAGCCAGATTCATAAACACCCATGCAAAAGGATTTCTTTGATTGACTGACTGAACAGCCTAAGAGAAAAGATCTTCCAATAATGACATTTGGAGGTCCCTCCGCCTGCCTCAAAAAGAAGAAATGTGACAATACTGTGATGCCCAACAGTCAATAAGCTCTGCCCATTCACAGAGGGTATTGAAGCTCCTCACTCTTAAATATGAATAGACAGCCATTTACAAAAAGTCAGTAATGTGAAATACAAACATACAAAAAGAGTTCAGAGGGAGATGGCAATGTAGGAAATAGAAGAAAGCTTCAAACACTAAAATCAATGTCCTTAGACAGGTAAGAGAAGATATTGCATTCATAAAACAAGAACAGGATGCCATGTAAAAACAAAGCAAAACAAAAATGGGGGCTAAAGGGAGGGACAATCAGAGAACCAGAAAGAGCTTTAGAAAATATAAATATGATAACAGAAATGTAAAAATTCAATAGAAGAGTTAGAAGACAAAGTTAAGAAAATCTCCCAGAAAGAAAAAAGGAAAACTGAGAAGGAAATTGGATCAGGTCAAGTGGTCCAACAACTGAATCAAGAGTTCTGGAAAGAGCGAGCAGAGAAAATGGAAGAGAGGGAATTACTAAAATAAGAATATACATGATAATTTCTCAAAATTGAGGAAAGGTGTTTTCAAATTGAAAGGGCCCATTGTATTGAGGTTCATTCTGCACAGTGGATGAAAAAAGACCCTATTCTAAGGTGCTTCATTGTGAAATTTCAGAATATTAGGAAGAAAAAGAAGATCTCAAAACCTTCCAGACAGGAGAAAACAAACCAACCAACCTCAAGTCCCATAGACGGTATTAGTGTCAAACTTCTCAGTACCAACACGGAAAGCGAGAAGATAAAGAAGCAATGCCTTTAAAATTCTGAAGGAAAATTATTTCCAACCTAGAATTCTATACTCAGACTATTATTCAAGTGTGCTGCTAAAATATAAACATTTTCAAACATGCTAGTTCTCAAAAAAATTTACCTTTCACGAACTTTTTCTCAGTAAGCTATTGCAGGATGAGCTCCACCAAACCAAGCGAGGAAGGCAAGAGGGAAATATGAGGCCTAGGAAATAAGGGATCCAACAAAAGAGAGATGCAGAAGGAATTCCCAAAATGATGAAAAAGGCAAGTCTCAGGATGACAGCTGGACAGCTGTTCCAGAGAACAACCAGTCCAGACGCGAGCTGGACAATGAGAGGCTCCAGGACGACATCCAGAAGAGACGTCTGTGAGAAAACAAACAAAACTGATAGAGGGAGAGATTTATAATTCTGTCAGAGGGCTTGGGCAGAGATTAACGATTGCTGTATGGAAAGTGAAGTTCAAAAAAGACAATTATTAACCTAAGGGAAAACAAAATGATTATATAAGTTATAAAGAAACAGCTCACCTGTGAACAATATCTTCATAGGCATAACAATGTAAACACTGAAAATGGGCTTAACCAAAATTGTGATATGACTACAATGGGAGGATGGTTATAGGTAAAGAGTGTGTGTTGTAGACGGTGGTGTAAGAAAATGAAACCCCACTCTCTGTAAGAGGAAATCAGGAGATAATACCTAAAGCAAAAAGTCAAGAGAAGAAGAAACAGAATGAGCACTGGAAGAAATAGCTAAGAGATGTGAAGAAAGTGGGCTCTGCAGAGCAGAGATCAGAGGAGGCAAGGAGTGGGCAAAGGGACTCCCACTTTGTTTCGCTGTTGTTAAAAGTCTTGTATTTGACTTTTTATACTATTTACCTGTATATTTTAATTTTTAAAAAGGCTAAAGAGGGGCCGGCGTGGTGGTACAGCGGTTAAGTCCACACGTTCTGCTTCTTGGCAGCCTGAGGTTCACGGGTTCGGATCCCGGGTGTGGACATGGCACTGCTTGTCAAGCCATGCTGTGGTAGGCGGCCCACATATAAAGTAGAGGAAGATGGGCATGGATGTTAGCTCAGGGCCAGTCTTCCTCAGCAAAAAGAGGAGGATTGGCAGTAGTTAGCTCAGGGCTAAACTTTCTCAAAAAATAAATAAATAAATAAATAATAAAAAGTCAAAAGAAAAAAAGTGAGTTAGAGAGGAAATAGGGACAAGAGGAAATTACGGTGGAAAAAATAAGATGAAGTCAGAAGTACTATTAGACCCAGTACACTTCATTGCTAAAGATAGGCTGAAAATTTGGTTTTGAGCTTTTTAGCAGCCAGCACAAAGTGGGAAATGTAATCATTCATACAGTTTCACAATGTCCAAGAGATAAAAACAAACCACTTACTCAGGAGAAATATATCTATTCCTGGTACTGAGATCTGAGAAACACTTTTCCCATCTGTCCTCCTAAAGAGGACACCATGTGACGTAATCAAGCATATCGTCATCAACTTGCCTACAGTAAATGCAATAATAAGTTTCATAGAGCTGTTTCTAATGCCGTCTCTCAACACAGATTGATGGCAAAATGCCAATGCAGAGTCCAGGAAAAGCAATGCTATGAGAAGATAAAAATCTGTCCGCGTCAGAGAAGCAATAAAGCACGGTGGCTAGGGCATGGGCCTGAGCTCCAAATGCGTCTCCTAGGAGAGTTACTGAACTACTCTGCACTCAGTTTCCTCATCTATAGAATGGGCCTAAACGTTATCATCTCATAGGCTTTTGTGAGGATTAGATGAATCTGTGCCTGTCAAGCACTTAAAACAAGGCCTGGCATATATAAACACTCAAAAAAAAATAGATTGCTATTATTCAGAGAAATGCTTTTTAAAAATGGATCTTATATGTTAAGACTACAGTAAACAAAACAGCATGCTATTAGTGAAGGGATAGATACATAGATCAACGGAATAGTATAGGGAAATAGATCCACACAACTATGGCCAACTGATTTTTGAAAAAGAGGTACAAACAACTCAGTGGAGGAAAGATAGTCTTTTCAACAAATGGTGCTAGAGCCACTAGACATTCATAGGCAAAGAAATCAACTTCAACCTAAACTTCACAGCTTATGCAAAAACTATCTCAAAATGGATCATAGATTTAAATGTAAAATGTCAAACTATAAAATTTTTAGATGAAAACAAAGGAGAAAATCTTTGGAACCTAGGGCTAGGTGAGAGGTCTTAGACATGACACTCGAAGCATAATCTGTAAGAGAAAAGTTGATAAATTGGACTTTACCAAACCTAAAACTTCTGCTCTGCAAAAGATCCTGTAAAGGGAATGAAAAGATAAAACACAGACTGGGAGAAAGTGTTTGCAAACCAAAAACTATTGTAGAACATACTGCAAACCAAACATCTGTAAGGCACCATAAAGAACTCTCAAAAATCAACAGTAAGAAAACCAACAATCCAATCAGAAAATGGCAAAAGACATGAAGAGGTCTTTCTGTAAAGATGATATATGAATGGCAAATAAAAATACGTTCAATGTTATTAGCCATTAGGGAAATTGCAAATTAAAATCACCATGAGATATCACTGTACATCTGTGAGAACGGCTAAAATAAAAAATAGTCACAAAACCAAATACTGGCAGAGAAATTGCCTTTATCATATATTGCTGGAGGTAATGTAAAATGGTATAGCTACTCTGCAAAATAGTTTGGCAATTTCTTAAAAAACTAAGGATACACTTACCACATGACTCAGAAATCACACTCCTCCACATTTATCCAGAGAAATGAAAATTTGTGCCCAAAAACATGGACAAGAATGTTTTTTGTAGCTTTATTTGTAATAGCCTAAAATTGGAAACAACGCAAATATCCCTCAATGGGTAAATAGTTAAGCTGTGGTATGTCTGTATTATGGAATACTACTCTGCAATAAAAAGAAACAAAACTATTGATACATGCAACAACTTGGATGGATTTCAAAAGAATTATGCTGAGTTAAAAAAAGCCAATGTCAAAAGGTTGCATATTGTATGATTCCATTTACAGAACATTCTCAAAATGATAAAATTATACAGATGGAGGACAGATTAGTGGTTCTAGGAATTTGGGTTGGGGGAGGGGAGGAGCAAAGATGTGACGATACAGGGATAGCATGAGGGATCTTTGTGGAAATAAAACAGTCCTATATCTTATTGTGATTGTGGTTACATGAATCTATGCATGTGATGAAATTGCACAGAACACACACGCATACACACACACACACACGAGTGAATGTAACACTGTGAAATCTGAATCTGAATAAAATCTGTTGATTGTACCAAGGCAAATTTCCTGGATTTGATATTGTGCTACAGTTATATAAGATGTTACCATTTGGGGAAACTGGGTGAATGGTATAGGAGACCTCCCTGTACTATATTTATAACTTCCTGTGAATCTATAATTATTTCAAAAGAAGGTTTAATTAAATAGGTGCTATGAAAAAAGTTAGGTAAATCCCATAATAAAACCTCAATAACTTGAGGATTAAAGTTACATTTATTTAGCAAACTCTTTACAGATTGTATAAAATAATTTAAACCTTTGAAGGGCTGGTAGAAATTCATCTAAGAAGAGTGCTTCTTTCAAAAAACGGTAAAAACAAAGAGGGGTTTGTGTATGTAGAGGGCGACTGCTTATGCAGATGCTCACTGTTTCAAGAAGGAAGTAGCATGTTTCCAAGAGTCTTTACAGTATGGTACTTCTTACCATAGACCAGTGTCTGGCCCTCAGATTTTAGGTTCAAAAACCTGATTTTCTTGCAGACTAAGCATGGATTCCCATTAACTAAGCTCACAAGACTGATATGCTGTACACAACAATCTTAGCCACACTCAGATGTGCAAGAAAAGCCAAGTTTCTTTCTGTTCTTTAAACTTACTTTGAACTCCAAACTCCCATGCTATAACCTGGAGGATATTCAACATAAGCAATTCTTCGCAAAAGCACCGATGGTCCAGTTACTGCCCCAACACCTACGGCTGTAGTCTGAAGGATACGGCCAAGAATGGTGACTGCGGCCTTCATGATGGTTGGGACTCAGAAGTCTTCCTGGGCACTCTGTGCAGCCATTTTCCTCCAAGGTCTTGTACTTTCTCAAGCTCTAACATCTCCCCTTCCCCAGCCTCAGGGCAACTCCTAGAAAACCTCTTATTTCTCTAAGACCCTGTCTCTCCCAGCTCTCCAGGACACCCAGCACTGTCTGATCAATCAGTTTAGCTTTTCAAGAAGGTAGGAAAAACCATGAACTTGAAGCTGATTCTACTTTTGTCTCCCCAAAATCCCTGTGGAAAGGCATTATAAAGCCTCACTACCTAATGAAATGTGGGGAAGAGAAAAATATAGGGAGAACAAAATAAAAAAAATATTTTAACAAATCATTCTGCCATAACTATGTCGAACCAGAAAAGCCACTTTATTAATTTGCAATAACCAGCGAATGTCACAGCAATAGGTCACATCCATGTGGCTAGCCCATTCTCCCCTCTTTAAGCAGACATTCAAGATCCTAATTAGACTGTTGCTTGGTGAGGCTGGAATCAGAACCAGTGGCATTAGAATAATCCAACATTTAAAGGGATCGGACTGTCATAGCCTGTTGCATGATTCCTACAATATAAATACTCACATCATGCTAAGGGAGCTGGAAACACTGGATGTTCATTGGCTATAATCCCCCGAATCCACGTTTGCTCTGAAAATGTCCTCGCCAGTGGAGTTGCAATATTCAGAGGAATTTGGCTGGGACTCTCTCTCCCAGGAGAGCACTTGGATGAACACTACCAACGTTTGTTCTAGACACTGTCCTTTTTTTATGCTTCCACAACTGACCGCTTCTTCCGTCAAATAACAGGCCAGTCCTGCTGACCTAGGATTCATGTCTCTTCAGGATGATTTTGCATAGATCCATTCCAATCCATTTCATAGAAACTTTAAATTTGAACTCTCAAAGAGCCATATAATTTCTTTGTTCTTGGGTTAGCCTTCCTGCGCTCACCACGTCCTAAGAAAACAAATTATGTTAGAAGAGCTTCAATGAGGGATTCTAAACACTAGAAGCATCCCAACAAAGGGATTATCTTAAACAATTTAAAAATAATTATACATTTAAACAATTACATCATTATAACCATTGAAGAATAGTTAATTGTTAAATGTAGCATACATGATGATGGGTGAAATCTGCTGGATACAAATGATCCAATAATAATGTTGCTGAAGTCAGATTTTTAAGAGTTGAGTGAACACCGTTAAGTATTGAGTGGTCTCACTGTAAAAGTTCTTGGGTATTTATGTTTTGGTGGGTAACAGTATCTTTCTTGGATTATTGTATGTGTACTGTGTTGAGATATCTAAACTTCAGATACATAAATAATCTAGTATAAGACAGGCAAGTCCATGACATTTCCTTCCACTTTTTGCAGAGAAATAATGAATGTTCTAACGAACATTAGAATTTGCAAACTTGAGGTTATTATGCTAAGTGAGATAAGTCAAAGAGAGAAAGTCAAATACTGTATGATCTCACTCATAAATAGAAGATAAAAACAACGACAAACAAACACATAGAAACAGAGATGGATTGGTGGTTACCAGAGGGGAAAGGGGGAGAGAAGAAGGTGAAATGAGTGATTAGGCACATGTGTGTGGTGATGGATTGTAATTAGTCTTTGGGCAGTGAACATGATGTAATCTACACAGGAATTGAAATATAATGATGTACACCGGAAATTTATGTAATGTTACAAACCAATGTTACTGCAATAAAAAATAAATAAGACAATTAAAAAAAAGAATTTGCTAAGTCCTTAAAAGCAATCTCTATAGTAATTCTTCACCTATAAACCTATGTGTACATCAAGAATTATTATCCTATTTTCTGTTTTCTAGAAGGAGAATGAGAAAATGTAATTAATAATTATAATGGATTTCAAAGTCATCTTTCCCATAAAAAGTTTAACAAATTATATCCTCCATGGCAGCAAGAGTAAAACTCAGCCTGCTCCCTCAGGCTCTGTTTAGTTACCTTGTATTCTCTATTATCCTCTGCTTGCCTTATCTCTCTTTCCAATCTTTTTTTTTCTTCTCTAGTTTTCTTAAGATGGCATAAGCAGGGTTCTCATCTTTACTAATGAGATCTTTCCAATCTTAATCAATTCATTATGTCCAATAAAGCCAGAAAAAACACCAGCCAACTGTCCTCACGAATGATTTGGTAATAGCTTTATCTACCAAGATAAATGGATATGATGTAGCATGTTAGGGCTTCTGAAATAATTCTGGTGTAATTTTAGGATTCCAAAGGTAGTATATGAGAATATGAAGTTTTTTTAAGTTCACTTCAACTGATTTGGGGGTAAAACTTAGCATAATGTTTCTATCAAGTTGACCGGTTTTATTTTGATTTGATTCCTTGACTATTTATGAAACACATGAATGTTTATGAAATACATGAATATATTTACTTTGAGCTTTGCTTTCCTCCAACTCATGCATAACTACCCTTTTTTACTTATGTAAACTTGAAATAATAATAATAAGCTAGTTGTGTTCAGCTCTGTCCTTTGAGACGAAGAGATGTAGTTATAGTCCCAGACAGCAGTCATGGTCTCCACTGCCTCTCAGCATGATTGCAAGTAATGACTGTGCTCAGAAACTGTTCGGACAACCATTTCACCCAAGATACATTTTTGTTAAATAGAGAACGTCAGGCATTAGAAGATGACACTGAGAAGAGTCAACATGTTTTATTTTGCTAAAACAAAAAAAGATCCAGTCCCATTATTCTTACTGCCTACTGACTCCATCCTATTGCGATTGGAGCATGAGGACGTAATCTGTTCATGTTCTCAGGATTCCAGCCAGAGCTCCAGCCTTGCACACACTCTGCGACACTCATTTGGCCGGGAGGATCCAAGGGCACAGGGAGAGCTGCCTACTGTTGCTGTGTTGTAGGAGGTGGCAAGAACATTTCTTTAGGTTTGGTTTTCACTGCAGGAAATTATAAAATCAGATTATTGCACATAATGGGGCTCACTCTAAGAGGCTCAAGTGCGATTTAGAAGCCTTTCAGCCCACCTATCAAAATGCGTACAGTTCCCATTTCATTGCGGATGAAACAATAATAAATATTGAGCAAAGGAAGTTAATCCACATCCGGAGGATTTTATTAAGTTAAACAACAAAAGTTGTGCAGATCCCAGGCAGTGCATCTCGTAGGAAAATTCACAGCAACCCATAGGCACATTTTGTCAAAAGCCATAAATAGACATTATAATGTATCTTTTTCACTACTGACTCTATCATGAGTCTAACTGAAAAACAAACAGTAACAGCAAACCTCAGGGTTGGAGGGTTGGAGTGTTTCAATTAGTATATTTTTAGCAACATAGCAGATCGAGGACTGATAGAGAGAGACACATCATGTAGTATTGTCGTCAGAGCAGTATCAAGGCATTTTTTTTAATACTGAAATCTAATTTAACATTTTATAGCAAATATCTTCTAAAGAAGTCTTTTGATTTGATCTTTTAACCAGCACAAGCTCAGTGTGAGAGAAAGTAGGTCAACATAAACTTATTACACAGCCAACGTATTTCTTGTACTTAGTATTTTTAAATTTTGTTTTATATTTGGGATTTTTAATTTATTTGTAGCTTATAATGTGAATTTATTTATGTTTTTGGTTACATATGTTATATAGATATATATATTCATTTGATATGTATATCTACTTGGTATGTATACCCAGTGGTGTGCTGCTAAATTAGCCCTTGAAAAAAATAAGTCTTGATTTATTGCCTTTACCAATTTTCATGCTGTAAATACTCCCGCTATGGCTAATTTCAAGCTACCAGTATGATGCCACTGAACGTGGATTGGGAAGAGATGTGCACATTTGTCTATTGTGAGCTAGTACAAACAAGCTCCAGCACACCACTGTATCTACTCGTGTGTGCGTGTGTATATATGTATATGAAGATATGTGTACACACACACACCTGTGTGTATGGGTATGAACACACCACACAAACACACACACCAAGAGGGCAATGGAGCAGAGAGGAAGACTGAAGTCAGTGCCTACCTTGAAATCCCACCTCTATCATTCACTAGTTATTCAACCTTGGGCAAATCACTTTAACTTTTCCTCAGTTAACTTGCCTCAGTTTCCTCTTTTGCATAATGAACATAATAATACTACCACTTAGTAGGCATGTTGTAAACAATAAATAAATTAACATATATAAAGTGCGAACAATAATAACACCTCAGTGCCAGATATCAGCTATTATTATTGTTGTTGCTATTAACATTATTATCTATATATAACTCTATATGCGCATACATAGTGGCTTGTCAGGAGTTTGCCCACCAGAAACAGCTGATGTTCCACCTCCATCTCTTCCTCCGTTCTGCAACCTCTGCCCCATCTCTCCCCTCCTCCCATTTGTAGGTTGAGGATAGCCTTGCAGAGATTAACCTCTGTCCCAGTCAGAATCAGCAAATCTTAGACGAGGCAGAAGCTGTTCTGTTATTGAAGCTGAGTACCTGAGGGGTACCGTACATATTAAACCAATTTGCTGTTTTTCCTGTGTAACTTCAGGGGTGACTCAGGGGTCTTCAGGACTTGTGAGTTTGTTTTGCAGAAGAAAAAGAATGCCTTCGGGGAGGTTGCAATCACAAATGGCCGGCCCACAAGCAGCCTTGAAGCCCAGAAGTCAGATTGCCCAGGGGCTTCTTGGGAGTGACCCCTTTGTTTCCCTGAAGCTCCTCCTGCCAAGCCCTAAGCTCTATAAAACCACCCTGCTTTCAGTTGGGGGGAGGCGGATTTGAGTGAACCCAGGCTCCCGCCTACTCATTTTGGCCAGTTCAGATAAATCTTTCTCCATCTTCAAGCACTGGTGTCTCAGTGTTTGGCTTCCTGTGCACTGGGCACACGAATTTGAGATTCAGATTCAGTATCATTATCAGTCTTCAAGTCTGCCATCTTGCCTACTTGTCTGTCTCCCTCAGTCCCTGGAGAGCTCTGGTTACTGGAGCATTGTTGGGCTACCTACCTTCATCCCCTAGAATCTCTGAGCTCATCTGTTGCCTCTCTTCTATTGCTTTCTGACTGGTGGCTTGCCCTGATCTTTACTCTAAGTAAGTACCTGGATCTCTGGACCTGACTGCTGGGTTCTGACTCATCATTTTGCTTTGATTTGGAATCCTGACTGATAATCTTGTTCTGGACCTTCCCAGTGCGTATCCATTTTTACTGCACTCCCAATTCTTTTGATCTGGGATATCTCTAATCATGATGGCCATTCAACCCGGGTTTTCCAGATTCTGTCAATTTTAAAAACTCTGTCCTTTTGACTCTAGTGTTTTGGTATAAAAGTATATTGCCCAGAGAATTTTTGATGACAGAAAGAACTATAAAACCCCATGGTCAAAACAAGTCCTTTTTTTAAATATAATTTAGAAAATATGATCACGGTTTGTCTAACCTTTTAAGTCCCAGTACTAAGGTGGCCACAGTCTTAATGCCCAACCCCAAACCATGGTCCAGGTTCTACTCTCTATGAGGCAGTACCATATTACATGGTGGAGGCGACTGAGAAAGAAGGCACAGTCCAGAGGAGGACCCAAAAACCTCCTTGCCCCAGATTTCAAATAATGGCAGGAATGTCACACATTCTATTCTCATTTTAAAAAACGATTTACTCCACTGGTGCATACATATTGTAATCATCTGATATTTGTTGTCACTTGAATTTAATGGAGCAAACAACTTGACTTGTCTCTGTTTTCCTCTATTCTACCTCTTAGTGACCACATGTATCAGCAGCTGTCTCTAGAGATGGCATGCTTTGGTCAGCTCTCCTCTAACCTGAAAAGTGACTACATTTATGCAAAAATCTAAAATCAGTGGTTTGAGCTCGGCTACCCTACCCTGTTTCGAACTGACTCAATCGCTGCCAGCAGCTTTTCTGCCTCACCTGGCATTCAAAGGCAAATTCTTGAAAATATTCCCTCTGAGAAAACTTTTCAACATCCACATTTCTA
Organism: Equus caballus; assembly: GCF_041296265.1. Lineage (NCBI taxonomy): Eukaryota > Metazoa > Chordata > Mammalia > Perissodactyla > Equidae > Equus > Equus caballus. The sequence continues at coordinate 85,526,753 of NC_091690.1, read as the reverse complement.
CTAGAGTTCTAAACAACAATTATTTCTCTAAATCAATGTCTCCTGTTGAAAGGGAGAAGCATTACAGCATCATTTGGTGGTGGTCTATATGTGTCGTGTGGGTGGAGGTGGTTGTGGAGGCTGGGCAGAGATGGAGAAGGAAGGGGAGGATTGTAGTCAAAATCCTTTTTTCTTTAGAAATTCCCATACAAGCAACTCTCAGCTCCCTCTCTTTTTAGAACTGACTCTAGCTGTTTAAATAAAACTCATTCTTTTCTACCTAATCCCCTTGAGTAAGAGAAAAAAAAGAGTAGTTAGACAGAGAACTGGATGGAATCAGTAGGTGTGGATTTTAAAACATCTTTCTCACTAACTCTCTTGACAGACCCCCAAGGGGTCTATACACAGAATTCAGGGCATCCATGAATTTGGAATGGAAAAAACCTGCATAATTATTTTCATTGACCTCTAATTGAAACTTAGCCTTTCCTTTAGGATCTTCACCACCTCTGCCCTATCTTTCAGCTCCTCCCATTTGTAGGCTTAAATGTAGCATGTAGTCCTTAGATTATTAATGTAGACAAGAGACTACAGAGTATTAGCAGTAGTTAGAACTTTTCACCTATAGAAGTCAGACATTTTCTTACTGCTCTTACATTTGTTGCTGATATCTCAAAATACCATATTTGCTCACCACTACTTCAAAAATATGGTAGTTAATACTTATAATCTAATGTGTTATTAAGGAGCACATATATTACTGTAACACAGAATTCTTAATATTCTGATTATTGCATTTCAATAGAATTGGTTTCCTTGGGATTCTCACGTATTTTATTTTTTTTAAACATCTTTATTGAGATCTAATTCATAACATAAAACTCACCCATTTAGGGGCCAGCCCGGTGGCACAGCAGTTAAGTGCACACGTTCTGCTTTGGCGGCCCAGGGTTCGCCCGTTCAGATCCCGGGTGCGGACCTGGCACCGCTTGGCATGCCATGCTGTGGTAGGCATCCGACATATAAAGTGGAGGAAGATGGGCATGGATGTTAGCTCAGGGCCAGTCTTCCTCAGCGAAAGGAGGAGGATTGGCAGCAGTTAGCTCACAGCTAATCTTCCTCAAAAAAAAAAACTCACCCCTTTAAAGTGTACAATTCAATGGCTTTAATATATTCACAGAAGTATGCAACCATCATTAAGTTTAGAACATTTTCATCACCACGAAAAGAAACCCATACTCATTAGCTGTCATTCCCCACTCTCTTCCCCTCACTTCCCAGCCCCAGACAATCATTAACCTACTTTTTGTCTTTATAGATTTTCCTATTTTGAATCCTTCATATAAATGGAATCATACAATGTGTGGTCTTTTGTGACTGGCTTCTTTCACTTAGCATAAAATTTTTGAAGTTCGTCCAAGTTGTACCATGTATCACAACTTCATTTCTTTTTATTGCCAAATAATATTCTATTGTACAGATATACCATATTTTGTTTATTCGTGTTGACAGGCATTTAAGTTGTTTCCACTTTTCAGCTATAATGAAAAATGCTGCTATGAACATTCACGTACAAGTTTTTGTGTGGATGTATGTTTTCATTTCCAATGGGTTTAGAATCTAGGAATGGAATAACTGGGTCACATGGTAACTCCCTGTTTAACCTTTTAGAGAACTGCCAAACTGTTTTCCAAAGTTGTTGCACCATTTCACGTTACTACCAGCAGTATTTGAGAGTTCCAATTCTTAACATCCTCTCCATCTCTTGTTATTGTGTGTCTTTTTGATTACAGCCATCCTAGTGTGTATGAAGTGGTATCTCATCATGGTTTTGATTTGCATTTTCTTAACGGCTGATGATGTTGAGTGTTCTTTGTAGTTATGGCCCATTTGTATATCTTCTTTGGAGAAATGTCTATTCAAATCATTTGCCTATTCTTTAATCAGGTCATTTGTCTTTTTTTTTTTTTTGAGGAAGATTAGCCCTGAGCTAACTACTGCCAATCCTCCTCTTTTTTCTGAAGAAGACTGGCCTTGAACTAACATCCGTGCCCATCCTCCTCCACTTTTTACGTGGGACGCCTACCACAGCATGGTGTACCAAACGGTGCCATGTCCGCACCTGGGATCCGAACCAGCGAACCACGGGCCGCCAAAACGCAACATGTGTACTTAACGGCTGCGCCACCCGGCCAGCCCTCATTTATCTTTTTAATTATTAAGCTAAGAGTTCTTTATATATTCTGGATACAAGTCCCTTAGAAGTACGATTTGCAAATATTTTCTCCCATTCTGCGGGCTACCTTTTCACTGACTTGATGATATTATTTGCAGCGCAGAAGTTTTTAATTTTGATGTAGTACAATTTATTTGTTTTCTTTGTTGCTTGTGCTTTTGATGTCATATCTAAGAAACTATTGCCTAGGTGATGGTTGCACAACTCAGTGAATATACCAAAAACTATTGAATTATACACTTTAAATGAGTGAATTATATGTGAATCAATCTCAACAAAGCTGTTTAAAAAAAAAAAAAAGCCAAAATGGCAGAAGAAAACAGACTTAGTCTAGTCATTGTTTCATCATCTCTGTACATGAACCAATAAATCCTCCTTACTATTTAAAAAAAACCCAAGAACCAGGGGCCGGCCCCGTGGCCAAGTGGCTAAGTCTGCACACTCCGGGTCTGTGGCCCGGGGTTTCGCCGGTTTGGATCCTGGGCCCAGACATGGCACTGCTCATCAAGCCATCTGAGGCGGCATCCCACATAGCACAACCAGAGGCACCTACAGCTAGAATATACAACTATCTACTGGGTGGCTTTGGAGAGAAGAAGGAAAAAGAAAGATTGCCAACAGATGTTAGCTCAGGTGCAAAACTTTAAAAAAAAAAACAAGAAATAAAGCAGCTTCCAAAATTTGATCATGGTGATGGTTGCACAACTCTGTAAATATACTAAAAACCATTGAATTGTATATATTTTAAATGGATGAACTTTATGATACATGAATTATATTTTTCCATAAAGTTATTTTTAAAAAGACTGAAGAAACCATTGCCTAATCTATAGTCACAAAGATTTACTCTTATGTTTTCTTCTAAGAATTGTGTAGTTTTAGCTCTTACATTTAGGTCTTTGACCCATTTTGAGTTAATTTTTGTATATGGTGTAAGGAAGGGGGTCCAACTTGATGTACTTTATCTTATGCTCTTAAACATTATTCTGAAAGGGAATCCACAGGCTTCGCCAGATTGACGAGGTGGTCCATGATACAGAAAAAGTGCGGAATCTTTCCTCTAGAAATTGGACTATATATCCTTACTTCTCTGGGCCTCAGTTTCCTTGTCCGTAAAATTCATGAGTAGGATTGAACTGGGGAGCCCCTTCCAGCACTGTGGTGCCCTGTACTGTTTAGACATTACGGGTGGCGAGCAATGACTCTTTTCTTAAGAAACTACTTCATGTCTGTGACATCAGCTGCTTCTAAGTTTTTTTTTTTTTAAGGAAGCCTTTGTCTGGCAAAGCTCACCCAGAGCTTTGTGAAGTGTTTTAGGGGGTAGAGGTGACACAATAGGGGAAGGAAATGTTTTCTACTGAAAAGCAGTCAATTGCCTTCAACAAGTTGTCAACAAACTGGAAAAAGATTTTTTTCTGGTTTCAGCTGAATGCCAGTTTTGGAAGGTAAGGAAAGTGGGCTAGATGAAAGGGTTACAGATACCCCCAAATGAGAGAGGGAATTGTTTGTTCAAAGTCAGCAGGAGGAGAGATGCCAAGCATGCAACTGAGCCACTATCACTAAAGTCATCAAAGGGAGCCATCAAAGAGAAGAAAAATCAGGAAAATACAATCAAATCTTTACTTTTACAATTGTAAAGGTACTTTTACAATTTTATAATTGTGACTCTATATTATTTACTTTTCTTCTTAAATTTTAAACATCGTATGGAGGGTTTTAAGTATATATTGGTTAGGTTTCTTTCAAAATTAATTAAATGATTGAGAAATCATTTGCATTTTTAAAGGTTTTATCATCAAATTCTATAAGCTATTTAATCATTGCATGCATTTTAATTTTCCCTCGAATCTATTTCTACACAGAGGAACTAATGATAATAATAATTATAAAAAGAAAGCAAAACGTTTGCAAAAAGTTCCAGTAAATATGGACTTTTCAAAAGACTATTGCATATTTGCCGAAGGACTAGCATATTCTCCTGAGGTTTGTAATCTACCCTGATACAGAGACCATGCTAAATTCTCCGTGGTTTCGCAAATTTTGCATGCCGTGTGTTGACGTCCTTTTAAATTAACAGCACCCCTTATCAAGAAGGGGGAGAAAATCCTTAGAGGCTCGAAAGTCAGGACTTCCACTTTTCCTGGCAACTTTTCCTCAGGTTTTCCCCCATTCTCAGAAGTACCGTCAACGTGGGGAAGAAGAGTGGGGGCAGAGACAAAGCTGGGTCAGAGCTCAAAGAGCCCTGCCAGTTAGTCAAAGGTCAGCACGGAAGGGACTGTCAGTGAGAAGACAAGGAAGCTGAACTTCTCTTGAGCCAGCTGAACTGGACAGCAGCCAGTCTCTAGCTCCTTCCTGGCCCCAAGTGGAGCTCCCCACAGTTCTGTGTGGCCCTGCATAAAGACTAAAATGCTCTATAGATATAGGGTCTACTTTCACCTTTTTAGGCGAACAGACTGAGCCAGACTCCAGTGGGAGGTCAAGGGACAGAGGACAGACAGGATCAAACTGGTATTTGCGTCAGAAACTTACAGGCTTATTTGGAAAGACTGAAACTAAATAAAGACTTCTTATTAGCTTAGGACTAGAGTTGTGAAATCTGATCAAAGGGTTTTATGGAAGAATGCCCTTTTTTATACATATACTCTCATGGTGATGGGAAAAGTAGAGGAAAATACATTTTAATTTGGAGAGAAAATTATTGTTTTTCATAAATTCATAGCATTTCTCATGCTGGCAATTTTCTTTTTACACTAGAACATAGGAATGGTGCTCCCAAGTTTTTGCTCTTCTCCTCAAAATGAAAGGGGAAGTAAAATTCTTTTCACAGAAATGAAATGCACTTTTTTTAAAAAGAGCATTAAACAAACATTAGATGACTTATTCTAAAACAATCTTCCTCTTTAATTGGGCTTTTCTTAAGATTTTCTAAGAGGAAAAGTTGACGTCTAACTCCATGTGTTAGTTCCTTTTTTGCTTTCATAAATTTTTTTCTCATATTTACTTTCTGTGGGAGTAGTATTTTATCGTTCTGTAAAGATCCAATTACAATCCATCAGGTATGGGTTATTAGTAAGGTAATAAGTTATAAGTAAGGTAATGTGTAAAACTGAAAAACAGACATTTAAGTCCAGAAATGATGGACCTTTCTGCTGTTTCTGCATTTAGGTGATTTCAGCCTATTTTCTGGAAATGTGCATTGAACCATAGTGATATCATATCTCTCCTGAGGACATAATCTTTCCTAAAGGCCTGTCTAGTTCACTGCGTTTTTCACAGAAGGAAGAATCTTGAGGACTGGGTCCAACTGGGAGGCATGTCACCCAAGATGGTCTGAGACAACATAGCTGGATGGAGAGTCCCAATTTTCATCATCTTAGTTACAAGGAGACAAGGTCATGGCGCAGAAGACAACCTCGTGCAATTGTGGGCCAGGCAAACGCTGAGAAGCGAATGGTGAAGCTGAAACCAAGGGAGTGAAGGTCTGAACAGAGCAGAGCAGGTGGAGGGGGTCAAGAGAAGGGTTTCAGTTCTGAAGCCACAAATGGGATGCCAGTGCCAGAATGTTCCTTTTATGTTGGCTGTTGAGAGAGGTTCTGCTGCTTGGAGTAGCCACCCAGCACTCCAGGATAAACACTGCAAATCAATAGATACATCAGATCTATTTTAACTCTGTCCTGTATTTACTTTCTTTTCATCTTAGTGCTATACGGTTTCTTGTCCTTTCATTCTTCTTTCCATGGGTTCCTGTTTTTAAGCTCCGTTCTCTACAGCTCTAGGTTTCTTTGCATTTTTTGTTTTCTTTTCCTTAAGAGCTCTGTAAAAGCTAGCACTTTTGCAATTTTTTTTCTTTGTTCGTGTAGTCTGATCTGGAAACCAGGACTTTATGTTGGCTTGGATTTCTCAGGTTTCTAATCAACTCTGTGGAAAGTGGAATAGCTTGGCAACAGGCATAATACTAATAATTAAAAATAACAGCGAGCACAGAACCAAGAAATGAGATTCAAAAATACGAAGGAAAGTGACATAGATTTTCGTCTGAAAACATCTGTTCTGGCCAACTGAGAAGCACCCTTGCAAATCAGTCAATAACATCTCTCTATGTGGAGAAAAGCAAAACTACAGGGAAATTTCGCCTTCAAGTGTGGAGTTTGCCTTGTGTATTACCTTCTGGTGAAATTCCCACAGACAAACCTTTGAAAACCCAAGATAAAAACAATGGCTGCCACTAGAGAGACTTCCAAGGGTACTTTCAAAAGAGAGTAGATTTGTTATTCTGGCACAACTACCTTCAAGAAGTTCTCACTTAAATCCAGACACGATCATTTTATATCTTCCATTATGCATCCTTGTTTGCTGAACCTAAGTCGGACCACCGAGCTATTTTAAAAAGTACTTTTTGAAATTACTCACACCCTACACCCAGAACTGCTCTGTGTATACAAATGCTCTGGAGAGGCACAAGTCAGGTACTGGCTGCAGACACAGGACAAACCGCATAGTCTGCCTTGGCAGCCCTGTCCTCACCTGCAAGTGCCCACACACACTCCCTTCCAAACGGGGCTCCTCTGATGCCAATTGGCTGACTGAGCCACTTCGGGAGGAAGGCTCTGGGAGGGGACGGGGGAAGTGATGCGGATAAACATTTTATAAACTAAACTTCAAGCCTAAAACTGGATTTAATCTCTCAACCAAATTCACATTGGAAGTCCCACCTCTTCTTAAAAATCCTGGACAATGAAGAGTTAAAGAGGTATGGAAGCTGGTGTAGCCTGGGGCTCTTGTCCAAGGCCAGCACGAAAAGGCAGCAGGAAGGGTTTGGTTCTGGCTGGGCTACAGACAGGCCATCTGGACGCAGGGAAGGCCTAGAATGCCAGAAACAGCGTTTCTTTTGGTGTTAGGCTTCATTAAGTTCAGCCTGGGGAGAGTCTTTTCGGTGTAAGACCCAAACTGAGAGTCTTCTTTGAACAGGGATTTGATATTTTGAATTTTATATAAAACAAATATCTACTACATATATTCTTTTGGTAAGGAAGGTCATAAAAAGCAACATACACAAACATAATTTAAAAAGGGTATAGAACAAATTCACCAGACTTATAAATACATAGAAACTATGTGTAGTCTTTTAATAATTTTGCTAGGAATAGATAAATCTGAATAGGTTGTCTGAAAGAAAAGTTGTTTTTTGTATTGTATCACTCTGTGACTTTTACAAAGAAGTATTGAATTGTCTTCCCTGTAGTTTACTTGAAAAAGCAGTTTCACCACATTGAAATTGCTTTTAGGTGTTTAAAATTATTTTCTTTCTCCATTTTTGTTTTATATTTAATTATATTACATTTGGCATAATGTTAGCGTGGGCCAGTTGTAATTCCTTTCACAGGAAATTTCTTTAATAAAATTGAAAAAAAAAAAACCTGCAGGGAAATTATAGCAACTTCCTACTCTATATCACTCATGAACATACACTCTGCTTGGAAACCACCCTCTTTAAGAGATACGATCTTTTCTTCCCCAGCTATAGCAGTCTGTGTTAGATTTGTATGTGTTATTCTTAACAATTAAAGGAAAAGGTGAATGTAAATTCACTCAGACAAAACAAAGCAGGAAAGAGAACATTATCCTTAAGAGAATTCTTACCTTAAGGAAGAGAAAATGCACGTATCTTTCTAGGTGGGGAAGGCTGGGTTGGGGGGGCGGGTTTTTTTCTCTCCAAGGCATTAATTGCCACCTAGCAGCAGAGAAGGGAATTGCGCACTTATCTTTGGACTTAGGTCTAGAAAACATTGGTTTTAGAGGGCACCTCACTTTTATTATGACCAACATCCAGGGAAGTATCAGCCTACTGGTAGACTGGGGATTGAATTTTTTTCTGTCTTGTCGTGAGGAAAGAAAAAGAAATACAACAAATGAAAAATTTCACCTTATTTATAAGAATACTCTTTCCATCATAAAATATAAAATATCTCTGTTCTTTTGTTTCTCAGTGGTTACCCTTGCCACCTCAGCAACAGGCCAAAAGAAAAGCAATTCTGAACCTACTCTGACACTAAAAACATGCTGGCTTTGGCCCATTAAAGGAATAAATGCCTGTTTTTAACATAGAAAGCAGTTTCTCAAATAATCTCATGGTGGATTTCTATAAAAATGAAATCAGAATACATTTTATTTTGCTAGAACAATAAGAGGTCGTTTGTTTTGAAAATTGGAAGACATCTTTTTCTAAAGGATGAAATTATTTCCATAACAAATAATTATCCAAATGTGTTAAAGAAGGGTGTCCTTATTTCAAACTTCACCAACCATGTTTTTTATTTTTGTCGCAGTCAGCCAAACTGAATGCCAAAGCTTTAAAAGAGAGTCTCTATTATTGTTTCATAGATCTTGGCAGCTAAATGAAAATAAGTAAAAATTTTCAAAAGAGATTAAAGCAAAATCACATATTTAGGAGGACTTCAAAAGCTAACTAATTGAAAAAGAAGGTTCTTGGCTAAAAGTGTAACTTATTGAACATATTAGATATGGGGGGGAGTGGCTCACTGTACACTTCCAGTTTGCTACTTTCTATTTAGATAAATAATAGGCATCACCTCTGTATTGATTATATGAGTATATCATCACTGAGGCAACCAGCAACATTTTGGAAGAAAAATGCTGGTTTTAAAAGTAATGATAATAGTAGCTAAGATTTATTATTTACTATGTGCCAGGTAGTGTGCTAAGCACTTTAAATGAGGAATTCACTTAGTCATCACAATAATCATGAAAGACTTGCCAATATTATCTCTATTTTACAGGTTTAAGCAACAACAACAACAAAACAAATGTTCAGAGAGATGAAATAAGTCATTGAAGGTCTCAGAGTTTATAAGTAGCTATTGTTACATACAAACCCAGTTCTGTCTTAATATTGGCGTGCCCCAGTGTTCAATTCTTGGAACTCTTTTCTATCTACCGTCACTCCAGCCTCATGGCTCTAAATAACTTCTCTATGATGATGACCCTCAATTTTGGATCTCCAGCCTGGACTTCTTCACTCAACTCCAACTCATATATCAACTAATGACTCCATATTTCCATTAGGATATGTAATAGACATCCCAAACTTGAAATATACAAAACCATATTCATCATCTTTCCCCACAAACCTGCTCCTCCTACCTCTCCTTTGTCACAGTTCATTGCAACTCCATTCTTCCATGTAGTCAGGCCAAAAACATTAGTTATTTTGAAACCTCTCTTTGTCTTACTTGCTACATCCAATCCATTAGCAAAATACCGTTGGCTCCGCCTTCAAGATATATCTGGATTCCAACTGCTTCCTATCATCTCACCACTACAACTCTGATCCAAGCCATTGTCATCTCTCACTTGGATTCTGTAATAGCTTGATCTTGTTAACACGCTTGGTCCCCTAGAATCTCTTCTCAACACAAGGGTCAGGATAATCCTTTAAAAATGTCAGTCATGACATTTCTCTGTTCAAAACTCTGTAGTAGCTTTCTACTTCCCTCAGAGTCGAAGTCCTTACTATAGCCTAAAGGCCCTATGCTATCTCCAACCACCATCCCATTTCCTCTCTTATTTCATCCCATAACACCCTTCTCAGGAATTTCTGTCTGTTTTGTTTACGGAGGTATACTCAGCATCAGAGTAATAATGCTTGGCATATAGTAAGGTGATCAACAAATATTTGGTGAATGAATGAGAAATATCTGACTCCCAAACCTGTCCTTTTCATTATTCCCTTCTATGCATATATTGGTGGTTCTATGAGTTGAAGGTGGTTGGCTGAACTCTTCAGAGTGGTTCTTACATCCAAGCCCTTCTTGTAAACCAACAGAAGAGGCATTTAGTCTCATGGGATTTGAATGGCTTTCAGCTCCTTTAAGTAGTAGTTGCAAAATTGATCATAAGGGTCTTTTGTAGAAAGAAAAGGCGAGAAGAGCAGCACTACTTCTCTAATTTAAAGGCCATGGTTAGTTACTTCAAGATTTTTTAGAATTAAATAAAAATAAGTTCAAATAAGAGCCAAGTTGAAATTTTCCCATGGACATGTAATAGTCATTGTTACTCAACTGTCTAGATGATATTCTGTAATAATTGCTTAATTTCTGGAAAAAATATTTCTAAACAACTCAAGTATGCCAATAGCTTTTGTAAAGCTCTCTCTCTTGGTCATATACAGAAGGAGGGATATTATATTAGACACTTTAAATACAACTCTAAATTGTTATTCTTCCAAATTATGTCTATTAATTCCAATTTGCTCTATTCCAAGCTTTACCTATTACCCAAAGAGAAACTTAGCTTCTGAATAATTAGTAAAAAAATAAAATAAAATAAAAATAAAAATAATAAAGTGGGAGTGGATACAGACAAGGCTAGATTTAGAGTGAGCTACCTAAAGGCTATCAAATGTTAGTTAAATAACGATACATTCAAATGATGGAATACCTTGCTGTTATGCAGACATTTAAAAGTATGTGACATGAAGAAACGTTTGTGATATAATGCTTAAATAAAAAGGCATAAAATAAGTATTTATAATTTGATACTTTATTTTGTTTAGATATTTTGGTGAGACATTACTTCCTTGTGTTCTCCCATTCCCCTGCCCCTTGCCCCCCATTCAAGCAGGTATCCAGACCTCAGATTTCTGTAAGGCAAAAAGCAAAAGCTGCTTAGAGACAGCAGAAGCTCTCCCTGTCCTTTGAAATGAGAAGGGGAGAAAAAGAAATACCTTTGAGGGTGAGGTGGAGGAAAGATTTCTCAAGATTTAGAAGTCTGAAGCTTGTAGGTTGAGTGAACAGCTAAGACTCCTGTCTTTCTCTGTGACAGAGCCCAGGATGATGGCAAAACCTCAAAGAGGAAGCTGCACCTGGGTGCAGGGGCTGCCAGATTCACTCAATTCCAGATTCTTGAATTCCAAGGGTGGTGAAGGAATATTGGAGTCATCAGATCTGAAGGGAAGACGGCACAAAATGGACCCTTACCAGTAAATAATGTGCATAGACAAACAAATAATTTGAAGTAATTCTAGGTACTTCCACAATAATTAAGGCCTAGAAACTTTGTACAATCCTGGATGAAGAGGAAAGCTCAATACTAACAGAGATTGAATTTCCACCAGCATGGCGGGCTGGGAGCCCAGGGTTGGATCCAAGCTGATCCAAAGAAATGCAGTATCCCTTTCTATAGAATGAGAGTCATACCCACAATACGCATATGCACACACAATGTATTACATATTATAAATATTGGAAAATATACTCTCAGGATAATTTTTCTCCCTTCTTTAGAAAGATATTATTGTAGGGGGAAAAAAGTCACTAAAATTTTAACAGTGATTTTCTTTACCTAGTAGATGATAGGGGATTATTTTTCATACTGTCTGCATTTGAAAAAATTTACAATAAACGTGTATTCCTTTTATAATTGGAAAAAAATTATAAGATCAACTATAAGCAGACTTTTTTCCTGTATATTTGAGCAGGTGGAAAACAGGGAAGGGTATAAATTGTCATCTTAGGTTCTATTTTCTAGCTATTTCAGACCTATTGATATTAATGTTCTTAGAAGTATAGTATAAACTAAAGTTCAAGAAAAGATACTAGGTTTTTCTCACATTAAAAAAAAAGTATTGTGTACCTCCTGCACTCTGTAAAAATTAAAAATATTATTGTATCTGTCAGAGTCCCAGAAGAAAGAGACGACACACTAAAAGGGGTAACTGAAGAGAGTATAATCAGAATGCGGTCAGGGAAACAGCAAGGGATGACGCAGTACCACTGCCCACCTGTGGCGACGGAGCGTAATAAATCGACTCATCTCTCTCCTGTTGCCTTCTGATCTCCCGCTAGAGCTCAGCAGAAGCCAGGGAGGAAGGGACCTTGCTGCTGTAATCCATAAAGGGTGAAGCAGATCCGCAGGGGCAATGGAGAATGTCTAGTGCAGTGACATTAAACTGCAAACAATTCTGCAATTTTACTATAAATATTTCCAAATTTAAAGATTTCTACTAGAAGAATACTAGAAACACAGAGTTTTGGACTTCAGTCTTTGGTACTAGGCAATATACTTGGAATTATTATTACTACTGCTATTAACTAAGCTTTGTTGAATACCTAATCTGTGTGACACATTAAATATACATACGAAGGGAAATATAAACCAGTCCCTGTCCTCCGGGAGCTTATGATTTAATAGATGAAGACAACATGTAAACAAGTAAGTGTGTGTAGCAGGATGGTAAAGTGGGACTCTGTCTCTGTTTTGGCTGAGGCTCAAAGAAAGTAAAGCGCCAACTATTCCCACATTCCACAGTAAAGCGGAAGACCACCAAAAGAAGATATTGAAGAGGGAGGGGAGGGGCTGCTTTGCAACTCAACTGTCTACCCACTTCTAAGTCAGAAAAAATGGAAAGTTTAGAAGATTTTGAGAGGGGTTTTGGTGTGGTGTATGTTGATGTCGCTTTTTCCTCTCCTCATGCCTAGGGAGAGGTTTTATTGAATGGAACTTTGATAAAGGATCCCTAGAGCTGGGGGACAGATCGGGGGGGGGGGGGTCACAGAGTCTTAGTATCTGGCTCATATCTGAGGAACTCGTTCATTCAATCCTTATATAGCACTTATTAAGTACAGGCATTATTCTAGGCACAGGTGACTACAGCAGTCAACAAAATAAATGAAAATCTCCTGCCTTCATGGAGCTAACATTCTAGTGAAATTTAAGCAGCAAGAAATTTTGACTGACTATAAAGATAAGTTTTAGGTTTGGCCAAAGTCTACACTCCCAGAGGTGTGAGGCAAAGCCTCTGTGGGTATTTCTTTGGATTAGATACAGGCCACTGAAGGCAGTCAAGTGGAAGTATGAGGAGACCTGCAGAGAACGAAGCTGGAGGTGTATACCGCAGATGTTAGCAACTGACACTGAGCTAAAGGCCACATGACATATGTTTACCCAAGTGCAAGTGAGAGATTGCCAGTGTTTGCTCATCGGGGTAAGGTGAGGATGGAGGTGTTTCCAGAAAATACATAGAGTAACAAGGGTCAAGTGTAAATACCTGCTAAGCTCAGAGAGCAGAGACCTTTCATCACAGAACTATACTAGCCAAGTTAAGAACTCTCTTGCCCTTTCCCATTTCAACTTGGGAGAAGTAAGGCAACCTAGCTGATAGGGATGGTGGGAGGGGGTGCTAGGAGAGAAATTTTAAGCAAGGACACAAGAGGAGGTCAACTATTCCTCTTTTGCCATGGCAGCAGAGTCAAGCTGGGGGAGGGCAGGGGCTTTGCCACTAGTTTTTTTTTTTCCTCCCCAAAGCCCCAGTACATAGTGGTATATCCTAGCTGTAAGTCCTTCTAGTTCCTCTATGTGGGATGCCACCACAGCATGGCTTGATGAGCTGTGTGTAGGTCCACGCCCAGGATCCTAACCAGTGAACCGTGAGCTGCTAAACTGGAGCATGCAAACTTAACCACTATGCCACCAGGCTGACCCCTAAAGTTTTTATTATTATATTAGACTTATCAATTACTGAGCTGAGGCTGTTGAATTGACTAGTTAACTTTTTTTACTTGAATGTCAGAAGTCATGATATTTGTGCCATATTTCATTCAAGGATCAGGGAAAAATTAGCTCCACAGGTGTGTTTTAACATCTGGTGGGAAAATAATTTTATTTGCAATTGCACCCTACTCATTTGTTCAACATACCAATTACAGTAGCTAAACAGAGTAACACAATGAGATTTACACGTCCATGGGAAAAAATACTCAACTTGGCTTTTATTTGGATTTATTTTTATGTAATTCTAAAAAAGCCTGACATAACTTACCAGTGACCTTTAAATTAAAGAAGTAGTGCTACATTTGCTGACCCAGTCTTCCTACAAGCTCAGGGCTAATCTTCCTCAAGCCAAAAAAGAGGAAGATTGGCAACAGATGTTACATGAGGATGACTCTTCCTCACCAAAGAAAAAAAAAGGAAGATTGGTACAGATGTTAGTTCAGGGGGAAATCTTCCTCAGCAAAAAAAAAAAAAAAAGCCTTAGAAATATCTATTTCCTTTGAACCTACAATTCTATTTTTAGGAATTTATTCTAAGAAAAGGAGTATAGATGTACACACAAAAATATATCAAGGGTAACCTAAATATTAAACAATCGGGATTTTGGTAAATAAAACATGATATGTTCACAATGCAGACTACTAGGGAGTCATATTTAACCTGGAAAATGTTTAACATGAAAAAATGTCCAAACTATATAAATGAAAAGGTTTCAAAAGAGTGTGATACTAAATTGCTCGGAACTTGAGCAAATCACTTCAGGGACCTGGGGCTCATTTCATCTGCAAAACTTAGATCTTTAAGGACCCTTTCAACTCTTACCTGAGTCTAGGTACTCATCCTTTCTTCTTTACAAAGAAAATAAGTCATTGGCAGTAGGTAGATGTTAGGTTGGCAGCTGTTTGCAGACTTGTCCTAATCTAGTTCATTTGGGGACTTACTAAAAGATGCTCTCAAAAGAGAAAATACGTGTTTCGGAAGAAAACGTCCATTTTTTTCCTTAGTAGCCTAATGTATCAGGCATCGTGCTTGGTTATGAGGGCACAGAAAGACATTAGTGCCTTCAAAGAGTTCAAAGTCTGGTGGAGGAAAACCAATAACTGTGATAAAGAGTGATCAATGACAGCAAAGCCTTGAAAGATGAGTTCTCCAGGGAGTGGGGAAAAGGATTCCAAAGTAGGAAGAAGAGCATGTGCAAAAAAAAAAAATACTCGAGGAAGAGTATGGCTGACACACAGAAACGGACCATTTTTTTGTGGCTCTTCCTGCGGTCTCGTTCCTCTCACAGTCACACAACATCCCATTCTCTGTGGACGCTGAATGAGAGCTTGAACGGCACACTCCATCATCCAGAGTGGCAGCTGTCGTCTCGAGCGATTTCAGGTGCATCCGGCCAAGCCAGAGAAAAACTGGCGGGAATCTGCAACACACGGGTAACTTCTCTGAGGATCCAAAAGGGCGACTTGATGGTGGCCGCTCCGCAGCTCTTAGCTCCCGCCAGCACTCCCGGCCCAAGTTTCCCAGCCAATCGCAGTTCCTCCATCTTCCGAGGCCCCGCCCACTGCCTAGCCTGCGGAGGGCTCTGAGGGCGGGGAAGCGGCGAAAGCCTATCGATATCTCTGAAGTAGATTGCTCAGACCTGCGCCGCCGCCCTCAAAGCCCCGCAGACTTCTCAGTAGATCGCCGAGCGGTAGTGTCGGCAGCGCTCGTTGATCCGCAGCTTTGCAGGAGGCGGCAGTCAGGCCCGCGCCGGAACCATGGTGCGTCGGGTCCGGAGCCCAGGCAGGGTGGGGGCAGAGGTCGGCTGATTGGGGGATAGCCAGCCGTCTCTCCTGTCATCTTTACAGCTCCTCGAGGCCACGGGGCCTGGGAACCTCAGCCAGCGGGAGGGTTTCGGCAGTGATTCAGCATCTCCGGCCTGGCCGGAGAGGGGCGGTCGGTAGTCGGTGCGGCCTTTCCCCGGGCTTGTTTCGTTTTCCGCCGGGCCTCGGACACTACGTCCTTGGTCTACTAGCCGGGTTCGTTCCTTCAGTGGAGTACATTCCCAGCGGTCCAGAGTGACCCCTCGTGCTCAGTGTGGGAGAGAGGGGAGTAGAGGCCTCCCTGCACTGCCAGGTGCAGACTTGACCCCAGGGTTTGGGTTCCTGGACCGCGTCCGTTTACCTGGTGCTTCCGTCTGATATCTCTCTCCTCTAGAGTTCGATCAAAAGAGGCCTTTTTCAGTCGCTGTCCAGTCATCTAGTTTTACAGATGACTAAACCGAGGCTGAGAGAAGCAATGGAATCAGGGTTACAATCTAGGGCTCACGGCTTCCTGTCCTGTGTCTACCTTTCCGGCACTCAGCCTTCTCGCCCCCATGATCAGTCTCCCAAGTACTGTTTTAGTACCGCCACTAAAGCAGTAATGGGTCTGTCCTGTAGTATTTGTGTCCATCTCTACCTTCCTGAGGACATTCTTGTGTTTATTCATTCAATGTGGATCTTTATACGTACAAGGCACTGTTTTAAGTGCAGTGAGAGTTCAGACATAAATCAGACATGTCCCTAATCATGGTATAAGGTAGAGGGGGACATGGAGATAAAGAACTGGTGAGAGTATGTGTTGGATTTTGGGAGAAAAGCTGGAGAAGACTTCAAGAGATAGGCATTTGGGCTAGTTTAAGGAAAAAGAATACTTTTGACCATTTTTTAGGGCCCAGTATAAGGGAAGGGCATAAGCAAAGGACAGTTGACACATATGAACTGTAGTAATTGAAAGAACCCAAAGGGAGGGCAATGGACAGTGGTAAAATTGGAACTTGGGAAGATAGGTACTATCTAGATCTGTCCCCCTCCCTCACTAGCTTATGGTAAATGTAGAATTGGCTTGCAACTGAATACAGTAGTAATCTTCCAGTGAAATTGTGGTAAGAGCATTGCATTAATGTTGAATGGAAGCAGATGGGAGAACATTTTATAATGATAGAGTTTGCCAAGATTTGGGATTTGTAATGTTCTTATAGCAATAGGTCTTTTTTCTTTTACTTTCAGTTTCGCAACCAGTATGACAATGATGTCACTGTTTGGAGCCCTCAGGTACAGTACTGTTTTATACTATTTCTGGGAAGTGGCTTTTGGTAGCTGCAATGTGTTTATAAACTCATGACGTTGTAGGCTGTGAGACAATGGAATGTAATAATTTTAGACATTCCTGGAACCTAAGTTTATCATTAAAGTAAGTTTCCTAGTTAAAAAAAATCATAACTGTGCTCACCAGAGATTTAGGAACTTTAATTTTAAATATATAAAAGCGTATTATAAGATGACTCTAAGATGTGTGATTTTTTTCTCTTTAGGGCAGGATTCATCAAATTGAATATGCAATGGAAGCTGTCAAACAAGGTTCGGCCACAGTCGGTCTGAAATCAAAAACTCATGCAGTGTTGGTTGCATTGAAGGTAAGTAAAGCAATAAATATATCTGCCTCCTTTAGGAAACAGAACTATCAAACATAAGGTTCACTGTATAGATAATAAAATTGTAAACTTGTTTTTATGTTTCATGATGTCTCTATTTAGAGAGCACAGTCAGAGCTTGCAGCTCATCAGAAAAAAATTCTCCATGTTGACAACCATATTGGTATCTCAATTGCGGGACTTACTGCTGATGCTAGACTGCTATGGTGAGTATGATCACGAAAAATAAAAGAAACATCCCTTTGATTCATAATTGATTGCATTTCTAGAAAAGATCTAGATAAGATATTTTAGGAAGTTATCTGCCAGAGTGTTTATGAGTTAAGATTGTGGGGGCTGGCCCTGTGGCGCAGCAGTTAAGTTCACACGTTCCGCTTCTCAGTGGCCCGGGGTTCGCGGGTTCGGATCCTGGGTGCGGACGTGGCACCACTTGGCAAAAAGTCATGCTGTGGTAGGCATCCCACATATACAATAGAGGAAGATGGACATGGATGTTAGCTCAGGGCCAGTCTTCCTCAGCAAAAAGAGGAGGATTGGCAGTAGTTAGCTCAGGGCTAATCTTCCTCAAAAAAAAAAAAAAAAAATTGTGAATACCTTAGTGGATTTGGGCTCAGTTACTAAGTATTCCATTTCTTGATCCCTGTCATAGTAGCTAATAGAATAAACCGTATTAATATTAATACTTTTGAGAAGTCACTGAATAATGTGATACTTGTTAACTCAGTGTATATTGTTTGAGACAATGTTATGCCTGTGAAGAGCTTGACACTTTTGTCTGGTTCCTAGGATCAGCCAAACTACCCTTGCTTTCTTTGATATGCCAGTATTTCTTAGACGTTTACTTTTTGTAGAGCTCAGTACACTAGATACTGCAAGGTGTACAAAGATGAATCAGACATAGATCTTCTCTTCTAGGAACTCAAAATCTAGTAATATATCTATAACATAAGGTAAAAAGTGGAGAGTAACAGGCAGATTTCCATGAGAAGCGAGAGGAGATAAAGATTATTTCTGGTTGAGAGGCATTGTGTAAATGAAGAACTGGGGCCTTGAAATCACATAGATTGAGTTTAGTTCCCACTTTTACCACTTGGTATCTGAGATTGGGCTAATTACTTAAACTCTCAAATTCTTTTAGTATTTTCTTTTTCAGGGTTATTGTTGAATAGCCTAGCATGTAGAGCACTTAACACAGTGCCTTTCAGGTAATATGTGCTTGTGTGGCTGGGAGGTGGGAGCTAGTTGCTAAAACTAATCTCTTAAGTCTGTGATTTAATTAGGGAAGAAAGACTATGAGCACGAAGAGAAAGTAATAATGTTAAGAGTTTCAAGTTATCCAGTGAGCCCCCTGCTCTCTTAGGTCAGCAGAATAGTGGCAGCATTATTGTTTCTGTCTGTTCTTAAAAATGTAAAATATGTTACATTGTCAAACATTTTATGTAACCCAATCTATCTAAAATATTGCCATGTCAACATGTAATCAAAATAAAAACCTTACTAATGAGATATTTTATACATTGTTTTTTGTACTAAGTCTTTGAAATTTCATGTGTATTTTGTGCTTATGGTACATCTCAGTTCAGACTAGCCACTTTTTAAGTGCTCAGTAGTCACACGTGATTAGTACCTGCCATACTGGGCAGTGCAGTTTAGACAGCCTTAGGAAACGGACTTAAATAAAATTCCTGAACAAATAAATAGCTTGGTTCCTGCAGTGAACAGTTGATCATCAGATGTGACATACACATAAACTGGAGAAAGCAACGTGGAAAGAAAGGCGCATATCCATTTCTTATTTATCCTCTTGGCTTTAATAGTTAGGCATGAATTCCCTCTTTTCCAGTGTTCTCTTTGCTTGAATCTTGTCAGGTGTAACAGCGAGACTCAGCAGTCCAGTGACCAGCACCTCTCTGGAGTGCTGCTTGCGGATAGAAGTAACGTGGGCAGGAACACGTCACAGGGTCTTACTGTGGATTCTGTGTCTTGCAGTTGCTCTATTGGTGGAATTTTAGTCAGCTTTCAAGAAAAAAGCAAAGTAGTTATGTTTTTGCTGGTTCAAGACCTAGGATTAACATATCTTAATATCTTAAGGGGAAGGATAAGAGAAGAGAGAGAGTTCTATTTCTTTTGCTCAGCCTTCTCTAGTCTATAAAGTGCTCTGAGACAAAGATTATCTAGAGCTAAAGAATATTTTAGACTTTTTTTAAAAACCTCCGGTGGCCCCAGAGTTTGGTATAAAAATGCATCCTCGTGGCCTTGTCTTTCTGGTTCCCTCATACAGATGTAATCCATGTAAATGTCTGGAAGAAAGCAAAAAGAAATCAAACTACTTTATTTAGATTGGAATAACTCTCTGATTTGCAATTACTAATTTTTCTTGTTTCTTTTTTAGTAATTTTATGCGCCAGGAGTGTTTGGATTCCAGATTTGTGTTTGACAGACCTCTTCCTGTGTCTCGTCTTGTATCTCTAATTGGAAGCAGTATCCTTTTTATGTTAACATTGGTGGACATGAACTTTAAAGGGTTTTGATACTTAATCCCTATGTTACTTATTAGGAATATGATAATACTTAACATAGGTAAGATTGTGAAAACTTTAACATCAGTCACTTTTTAATAACAGATTGTTTAAAATTTAGAAGAGTGTGGGAAGTTTTTCTATGGAAGAATAGGTTCTAAATAAGGAATTGGGTTACTTTTTCATCAGCCCTTATAAGCAATTGATATTTTCCAGACATAGATAAGCCCAATTTCAGGAAAACTATCCAAGCATCATTTTTAGAAGAGATTTAAAAGTTTTTTATTGGTGGTTCTAGATGTCCCCCAAAATCCCTGACCCTGACATCCAAAACAAATGAGGTTTTTTTTACATGGAAGGGGATCATTTTGCTAGTGCTCATTCTTGGGTTTGGTGAATAGTCAAACGTTTTTTAATACTAGGCCAAGAAATATTGCCATGTTATTTTCTTCTTCCTGTGGTGGATTATGCAGCAATTAAGAAACCAGAACTCTTTGTTAATAATGTTTAATTTGAAATAAAGATACTGCTTTATTGCTTGTTAGAACAGGCTCTTTAACTGGTTTAAGAGACCCAGATACCAACGCAACGGTACGGCCGGAGACCATATGGTGTTGGGCTGCTTATTGCTGGTTATGATGTAAGTTCATAGAGTATTGTTATATTTTAATGATTTTTAAAAACTGACTAGAAATTTT
Organism: Equus caballus; assembly: GCF_041296265.1. NCBI lineage: Eukaryota > Metazoa > Chordata > Mammalia > Perissodactyla > Equidae > Equus > Equus caballus. Next base: position 85,506,299 of record NC_091690.1, on the reverse strand, counting down.
CTAATTTTTAACTCAACCAAAGTCAAGAATTACGTAGCGTGGTTTTTTTCCTTTGTAGGATATGGGCCCTCACATTTTCCAGACCTGTCCATCTGCTAACTATTTTGACTGCAGAGCTATGTCCATTGGAGCCCGTTCTCAATCAGCTCGTACTTACTTGGAGAGACATATGTCTGAGTTTATGGAGTGTAAGTGATACATATATTTTTTTGCCCCCTCCAGTCTTTACATAGTGAATAAACACAGTGTTCTATCTGAAGAAAACTATCTGCCATACAGAGTTTTTTAAAACAAATCAAGCCCATGAAGTGTTTGTTATTTCTGTCACACATACTGGTTTTTACCCCTTCTGGCTACCACAGTAGTTTCAATCACTAGTAGAACTTTTTCAGAATACAATTATGTGTCCCCAACCTTGAAGGTTCTTGATTCAGTTGGTCTGAAGTATGCCCCAGCCAGAGTTGAGAACCCCTGTACTAGCTACCAATTGTAAGTTTTGTTTACAGCTTTCAATTTCTTATGATTCTGTTCTTATTTTTAGTCAAACAGACTTCTCTGCATTGAGTAGTCCATAAACAAGTAAGAAGTTGATGTAGCTGTGGGAAAGGAAGATGTAAGATGTGATGATAGGGCAAGTTTTCAAGTGCTTTGCTTATGCAAGGGTCTTAGATTTTAACATATACTTTTTATGCATTTTTTGAGGTCATCGTGTGGTTTTTTCCCCCTTCATTCTATTGTGGTGTATTGCGTTGATTGACTTTTTTTTCTTCTTCTCCCGTTTTATTTTTTTGGTGAGGAAGACTGGCCCTGAGCCAACATCTGTTGCTAATCTTTCTCTTTTTACTTGAAGAAGATTATCCCTGAGCTAACATCTGTGCCAGTCTTCCTCTATTTTGTATGTGGGATGCCACCACAGCATGGCTTGATGAGCCACGTGTAGGTTCATGCCTGAGATTCAAACTGGCAAACCTGGAGCGGCCAAAGCACAGCACATAAACTTAACCACTATGCCAATGGGCCAGCCCCTTGATTGGCTTTTTAATGTTAAACCAGCGTTACATTCCTGGGATAAATCCCTCTTGGTCATAGTGTATAATATAAATTATATATAAATGTTTATATAAACATATGAATGTCCCTGGAGTTTTGTTGAGGTTTTCTTTGTGTCTATTCATAAGTGATATTGATCTGTAGTTTTATTTTCTTGTAATTTCTTTGTCTAGTTTCGATAGCGTGGTAATACAGGCCATATAGAAAGAGTTGGAGACTCCTTTTATAAAGGGCAAAAACAGCAACTAGCATTCCACAGAATACGTTCTATAAAACTTTGAGCTGTATCATTTGTGAATCAGGTATTTGATTAACTTAGCATAGGAAAAAGTCAAATTTAGTAATAAAAATCATGTAGCCTCTCATTAAATAAAATAGAAGCCAGCAATGTTCTTGATTATTATTAAAAGATTGTATGGGGACCAGTCCCCTGGCATAGTGGTTGAGTTCATCATGCTCTGCTTTGGCAGCCCAGGGTTCGTGGGTTCAGATCCCAGGCACGGACCTACACCACTCATCAGCCATGCTCTGGTAGTGACCCACAGACAAAATAGAAGAAGATTGGCACAGATGTGAGCTCAAGGCTAACGTTCCTCAAGAAAAAAAAAAAAAGATTATATAGCTAAACATTAAACTTTTGGCTATTTTTATTATGATGTATTTAGTATGTGACTAAAACCATGATTTCACACTATTAGACCTGACAGATAAAAGAAGCCTAGCATAAAGATGAAATTAAGAAATAATTGTTAATTTATTACACTTAGGCAATTTGGATGAATTGGTTAAGCATGGTCTGCGTGCCTTACGAGAGACACTTCCTGCAGAACAGGACCTAACTACAAAGGTAAATACCACCTTTTCCAATTGTAGATATTAGCATTTCAGTTTAATCACTTGTTGCATAAATGTAGTAGTGGAGTGTATACTTAGAATTCTTCAATTTGGGAGATGATTGCCTTGGCTTATTGTTTTCTTTAAGCTGTTTACTAAGTGACCAGATTTTGAAGTGATTTTTGAACATTTCTTTTTGGTAAAAGCAATAAAACCAGTAAGTCTGATGTACAGTATCCTTTATTTCTTCAGCAGATAGGAATATCTTTGTGTTGTTAATTCAGTTAACATGTACTTATATTGAGCACCTATGACTGGGCAGGCATTGGCATTGAGAATATAGTAAACACAGCAAACATCTTCGCCTTTGTGGAACATACATCCAAGTGGGGAGAAGTAGACAATATATCCATAAGTAAATTATATAGTGTATTAGAAGGTGATAAATGCTGTAGAAAAAATAAAATAGGCTAAGAGGAGAAAGAATGACCAACTGGGTGTAGGAAGGAGGTGTGGTGGGTGTAGTTTAAAACAGAATGATCAGGGATGTCCTCACTGAGAAAGTGAAAGAGGAAAAGACCTAAAGGAGGTGAGTGAGTGAGGCATGCAGGTGTCTAGAGCGAGATTATTCCAGGGTATAGAAATGCAAGGGCCCTGAGTCCAGAACGTTCCTAGTATTCAGAGCAAGGAGGCCAGGAAGTAGTGTTGGAATCAATGATCAAGAGGAAGAGAAGGAATGAAGTCAGAGGTAATGGAGGCCAGATTGTGCATGTCCTAGAAACTATGGTAGGTACTTTGGATTTTACTCTGAGTGGGCTGTTAGATTTTGAGCAGAGGAATAACTATGATTTCATTTAGGTTTTAACCATTTTATTTATTTATTTGTAAAGATTGACACCTGAGCTAAATCTGTTGGCAGTCTTTTTTCTTCTTCTTCTCCCCAAAGCCCCCCAGTATATAGTTGTATATTCTAATTGTAGGTCCTTCTGGTTGTGCTATGTGGGACGCCACCTCAGCATGACCTGATGAGTGGTGCCATGTCTGCACCCAGGATCCGAACCTGTAAAACCCTGGGTTGCTGAAGTGGAGTGCATGAACTTAACCACTCGGCCATGGGGCCAGCTCCTGATTTAGGTTTTAAAGGAGTCATTCTGGTTGCCATTTTGAGAATAGATTGTAGTAGGCATGGGTAGAAATAGTTTTAAGGCTGGTACAGTAATTCAGGTGAGAGATTGTGGTGGCTGGAGCAGAGTCACACAAGTGGAGATGATGAGAAGTGGTTCAGTTTTGGGTATGTTTTGAAATTAGAGCCAAAAAGATTTGATAGCAAATTGGTTGTGAGGGTGTGAGAAAAAAAAGGGGGAAGTATATCTTCAGGGGTTTTGGCCTGATAAAGAAAGGGAGAGATTTATGATTTACTGAGATGAATAAGACAGTTGGAGGGACAGGTTTTGGAGTAGGGGTTGTGGAGGAAGATCAGGCAGTTAGTTTAGGACGTAGAAAATTTGAAGTGCCTGTTGTTTGTCCATTTAACAATAAAGAGTAAGCAGTTATCAGATGTGCAGCCCCTGGCGTTTGGTGGAGAATGGTCTAGCCTAGAGTTACAGATTTTGGAGTCTTTCTGTAGAAATGGCTCTAGAGACTGGACTGGATGAGATTGCTAAAGGAATGAAATAGTTAGGAGGTTTGAGGGCTGGGCCAAGGGCACCTTTAGAGATTGGGAGATGAGTAGATATCAGCAAAAAGGACTGAGAAAGATGGCCAGGGAGGTAGGAGGAAAACTCGGAAAGTGAGGCATCCTTAAAAGCGAATGAAGAAACTATTTCAAGGAGGAGGGAATGAAAAATTCTCTTAGATTAAGGAAGATGTGGATTAAGAGTTAACCATTAGATTAGCAAGTATGTCACTGGGGACTTGACCAGACAATCTTAATGGAATGGTGGGGCAAAGGCCTGATAGGAATGGAATCAGGAGAAACTGGGAGAAGAGGGATTGGCAGCTGCTCTTTGGAGGAGATTTTCTGTTGTGGGTCCAGAGAAATGGAGTGGTGACTGAAAGAGAACATAGTGAAAAAAGAGTTTTTTGTTGTTTTGGTTTTTTAAAGTGGGAGAAATTAGGGACCGGCCGTGTGGCCGAGTGGTTGGGTTCGTGTGCTCTGCTTCGGCAGCCTGGGGTTTTGCCAGTTCAGGTCCTGGGCGCGGATGTGACGCCACTCGTTGGGCCATGCTGGGGTGGCGTCCCACATGCCATGGCTAGAAGGACCCACAACTAAAAGTATACAACTATGTACCGGGGGGCTTTGGGAGAAAAAAGAAAAATTAAAAAAACTCTTAAAATGAGAGAAATTATACCATGTTTGCTGCATGGTTATGAAAATAATCTAGTATAAAGGAATCATTTATGTAGGAGAAATATGAGAAAAACTGCTGGACTGGTGTCCTTGAACAGTATACAGGTGGAAAGACAGGCCTTAGGGAAGAAATTGGACTGTTCATTCACCGTACAGGAAAGGAGAGAATCTAGGGACATAGATACAGGAAAGAGTGGATACTGTGGGAGCTTGTAAATGTTCTCTTCTAATTAGCTTCTATTTTCTCAGTGAAATAGGAGCAAGGTTTTCAGCTGCAAGGAGAATGGAGAATGTTACAAAGAGTTGTTGAGGAAAAGGGGAGATTGAATGATCTAGGGACCTGTGTAATACAATGCAGGAATTATTGTGGGCCTCCTTGAGCTTCATGATCATTAATTAAAGTGAGATCAGTCAGCATATTATAAATCCATTTTGATAACAGTGATTGGATAATTATAACTTAATACATATGTGAAGACTTATTACCTACATAATCTTTTTTAAACAATTTTTCCTGTTATAAAAATAATAAATATTCTTTAAAAAAATTAGGAAAGTATGTTGTTTTTATTTGATTAAAATACCTATAATGCCATCACTCCAAGATGACTGTGTTTTAAATTTTAGGTATAAAGTTAACTTGACATTTATAATTTGGAAAAGTTTGTTCAGGTATCTGGCTTTCTGATTTCATATTTTTATTGAATCATACAGAATGGCCTGTATATCCTTATGCCTCAAGTTTTCACTAAACTTGTAATCTTACAGGAGTTATTTTGCACTGGTAAGCATTTGTTGAACTTTTTAAGAATTGCTCTTTAATTTTTCCATGTAGAGCATAGTTCCAAGCCCCCATCAAATGTAACTCTTTAGAACCCCAAATTTATTCTGTTTCCTTGCCAAGAACCATCGTGTCTTAGACAAGAAACAACTTTGATTATCTCTTAGGAGTTAAGCTTGCTTCCTAGCTAAGTGGTTTGCTTCCTCACTCTGGTCTGCAGCACGTTCCCATTATGAGCCAAGTTGCAAATTTCTAGGTGACATAGACCTTTGAGGTTACTCAAGATTCTCAAAAGTGAATATTAAATCTACAAATTATAAGGATGTACTAGTTTTCTTACCTTTTCTCTACACTTAAGTATTTTTTGAGTCTTATTCACATGCTATATAAATTTTTATTCTGATTTTTTCACCCAACATTTTATCATAAGCATTTTCCAACCTAAATTCTCTTGATTTTTTATTTTTACCTTTTTCCCCTCAGAATGTTTCCATTGGAATTGTTGGTAAAGACTTGGAGTTTACAATTTATGATGATGATGATGTGTCTCCATTCCTGGAAGGTCTTGAAGAAAGACCACAGAGAAAGACACAGGTATGTAACTGCTCATAACACAAGAGGCTTTAGTTCTGTTGTAAACTGCTGTTCCCTCCACAACCGTGTAAACCTACCATTTTTGTCTGTATTATTGAGATAGGATCGTAATTCAAATGGCGGGAGGAAAACTAAGAACCTACTAAAGTAAAATACTCAAGGAGCAGTGATCTCCATAAACACAAAAAGGGTTGATGATTTGGTTATCTATTGCTATTTCCCACAATTCTCTGGGTTGACTGGGGCTCAGCTGGATGGTTCTTTTGCTGATCTCACTTGGAGTCTCTCAAACGGTGCAGTCAGTTGAGGAGGTGAGGCTGGAACGTCCAAGATGGCTTTACTCACATGTCTTTACTCACGCTTTCTAGGTATCTTAGAGGGGCAGCTAAAGGCTGGGACCTCTGTCCATGTAGTCTTAGGGCCTCTCCTTGACCGGGGCCTCTCTAGCATGGTAGCAGAACTCTTACAAAAGTTTAAAAGCTCAAAAGTGAAAGCTGCCAGGCATTCTTAAGGCTGAGGCCCAAGACTGGCACAGCATCACTCCTGCACGTTCTATTAGTTGAAGCAAGTCATAGGGCCAACCAAGATTCTGTAGGAGTAGGGACTCAGAGAAAGTTTGTTGGAGAACCAGCTTTGGCAACTAACTTGGCTCTTCAAATAGTGAGAAAAGGATCAAGAAATGTTGGTGAATCTTAGGCTAAATACTGGTCTTTTTATTTGGGTGTTTAGAATACACATTTGCTATTTAAAGATGTTTATTTGATAGCTGTGTAATTGAAAATAAAGTGTCCTGTATAGAAATTTCTTCTACAGCATGAATTTTTTTTCCAACTTGAAAGGGATATTGTTGATACTATTTGGAGGAGCAAGATTTGCATTATTTAAACTGATTTTGGTAAGGCCCAGTACTGTTGGGAAGACTGTAGTGCAGTGCCATGCAGCTGGTTTGTTTGATTGTATTTTTGCTGTGTTTATTAGTGCTAAAGAGGAAAAGAATGTCTAAAATGTGCCAATTGTATTTTAAGGCTAGTAGTAGTAATAAAAGGAAGGCCTTTATTCTTGTGCAAGACAAAGTGTGATAAAATGCTGGAATTGTTCAGTGATGCTTAGGTTTTCAGAACTGTAAAATTATATCTATTCAAAAAACCTTTTTTCAGAAATTTTAACAGGACAGTGAACTAAAATTGAGTGTCCAGAATATCTCCTAACCCCTTTTTCTCATAGATTTTTTTATAACATAACATTTGTGATTAGAAGTATATGTTGGTCACGTGTTCTTTGTACATATTTTCTTTTTTCTTCCCCTCTTAAGCCTGCTCAACCTGCTGATGAACCTGCAGAAAAGGCTGATGAACCAATGGAACATTAAGTGATAAACCACTCCATATGTGTATTATCAAATCTGTAAGAATGCAGGAACATGTACTGATGACAATAATCTATACTTTGAAACAAAAGATGCAGACTGGTGGAATGGTATGTTTTAGGAATCAGTCCAGATGTGAGTTTTTTCCAAGCAACTTCAATGAAACCACATAATGGGATGCATTTTTCTTTGAAAGGGTCTATATAATCATTTTCTAGGACGTATAGTTATCTGTACTAATGTTTTTATATGAAGAACATAGTGTCTTTGTGGTTTTAAAGACAACTGTGAAATAAAATTGTTTTACCTGCTGGTGTATTGGGATTTTGTTTGTTTTTTTAAGTAGCTTCAACTGTAAATAGTAATCTGAGATTACAGCTGGTCATTTGTCTCGTTTGCCAAATTAAATTTCCTTACTTTTAGTCATAGGGAAAAATATTACCTCTTATCTATCACAGTCTTATACTGGTTCCCCAATGTATGAACTGGCTGCATGAGATCCATGGAGATTTGGTTCAGAATACAAATTTCAGGGTTCAACCCTAGAGATTCTGATTAAAACCTAAGAAACCACCACTTCCCAACAATAGTAGCAGCAAGTTAACATATGGACAGTTTTTCTTTCCAACCAGCAGATGGCAGTAGTGATAGCTCCTGTCTCAGTGTAGGGAACTTTTGCAAAAATAACAAAAGGGAAATTTTAATCCCAAACCATTGTTTCCTCTTGTCCTGCCCAGCCCCACTCCAGCATAATCTTTAGGCTGCCTCCCATTATGCGTATGAGCTGTGCACACAGATATTGCAGAACAATCTTTATCTTAGACCATACAAAATGAGATTAGAGGGAATCTGGTTTAAAAAACAAAACCTTTAATCCAAAATTTTGCTGCTAAGAAGCCTATAGAAATTATTTTATTTTCTAAGATTCTTATCTTTCTAGAGGGGAGAATTTCATTTATAGATAGGGAACTTGGATTTTAGACCTAATTCTACTAGTCAGCTGCTGTTGGCTTTGGGTGAGTTACTTCACCCTGTTTTAAGGAAATCCTTTGGAGAATTATTGTGAAGGTTAAATGGGAAAATTTATGTGAAAACACCTTGTACACTATAAAATTCATAAAATGTTAGTTTAATTTTTTTTCCAGGTTGCCCAAAACTTTAAAAGCCTTAGTAGGTTTTGGGGCCAGCTCTATGGCCAAGTGGTTAAGTTCGCGCACTCTGCTGCAGCGGCCCAGGGTTCACTGGTTCAGATCCTGGGCGCGGACATGGCACCGCTCATCGGGCCACGCTGAGGAGGCATCCCACATGCCACAACTAGAAGGACCCGCAACTAAAATATACAACTGTGTACCAGGGGATTTGGGGAGAAAAAGCAAAAAAAAAAAAGCTTTAGTAGGTTTAAATCTTTCTTTGACTTGTTGAAGGGAGAGTGGTAAGAGATACCAGCAAACTTGTTGAGAGAAAAACTTCTAACTAAATGCTAAATGCAGAAATGTGAGCTGTTGGTCTCCACTCTAGAAGTATCCTCAAGAGTCTGCCATTTGAGCTTGGGACAAGGCCACAAGTACTGTGTGACCATTTGACCTACAATGGAATTGCATCAAGCACACGTTAACTTTCACACACACAAAACAGTGAATGAGAGGGAGTCCTCCCACCTGCCTTCAGACTCAATGGGTGTGTTGTCTGGAGGAGGGAGCATAAGTGGGAAATTTCATAATCTGCTTTTCAGGCAGGTCTGTCTTCCCCTGTGCCTTTCATTGTGTGAGCCTCTGTCATTGTTGAGTGATTCTCTTGTTTAAAAATGGCGTGTGCATGTGTCTCATATTTATTGTTGATGCCTTCAAGTTGATTCTGACTCCTGGCAACCCTGTGTACAGCAGAGGTGACACCTCACCGATCTTTTTGCGCCATCCTCTCACCTTCCAGTGCTATATTAGATAATGCTTCTCTGCTATTCACAGGGTTTCATGGCCAATTTTTTTGGAAGTGGGCGCCCAGGTCCTTCTAAGTAGTCTATCCTAGTCTAGAAGCGCCACTTAAACCTGTGCACCATGGGTGACCCTGCTGGTATTTGAAATACTGGTGGCATAGCTTTCAGCACCACAGCAACATGCAGCTGCCACAGTATGACAACTGACAGATGGGTGGTGTGGCTCCCTGATGGGCTGTAGCGGTAAAAGCACCAAATCTTTTTTTTTTTTAATTGAGGTTATGATAGTTTACAACATTGTGAAATTTCAGTTGTACATTATCATTTGTCAATCATCTTATAGGTGCACCAATTCACCCTTTGTGCCCCCCCTCCACTCCCCTTCCCCCTGGTAACCACTAATCTGTTCTCTTTGTCCGTGTGTTTGTTTATCTTCCACATATGAGTGGAATCATAGAGAGTTTGTCTTTCTCTATCTGGCTTATTTCACTTAACATAATACCCTCAAGGTCCATCCAGGTTGTTGTGAATGGGACGATTTTATCGTTTTTTGTGGCTGAGTAGTGTTCCATTGTATATATACACACCATATCTTCTTTATCCAGTCATCAGTCGATGGGCACTTAGGTTGCTTCCATGTCTTGGCTATTGTGAATAATGCTGCAGTGAACACAGGGGTACATGAGTCTCTCTGAATTGCTGATTTCAAGTTCTTTAGGTAGATAGCCAGTAGTGGGATAGCTGGGTCATATGGTAGTTCTATTTTTAATTTTTTTGAGGAATCTCTATACTGTTTTCCATAGTGGCTGCACCAGTTTGCATTCCCACCAGCAGTGTACGAGGGTTCCTTTTTCTCCACAACCTCTCCAACATTTGTTATTTTTTGTCTTGGTTATTATAGCAATTCTAATGGGTATAAGGTGATATCTTAGTGTAGTTTTGATTTGCGTTTCCCTGATGATCAGTGATGATGAGCATCTTTTCATGTGCCTATTGGCCATGTGTATATCTTCTTTGGAGAAATGTCTGTTCACATCCCTTGCCCATTTTTTGATTGGGTTGTTCGATTTTTTGTTGTTGTGTTAATTCTTTATATATTACAAAGATTAACCCTTTGTCAGATATATAATTTGCAAATATTTTTTCCCAGTTGGTGGGTTGTCTTTTCATTTCAATCCTGTTTTCCTTTGCCTTGTAGAAGCTCTTTAATCTGATGAAGTCCCACTCGTTTGTTCTTTCTGTTGTTTCCCTTGTGTGAGAAGACATGGTGTCAGAAAAGATCCTTTTAAGACTGATGTCAAAGAGTGTACTGCCTATATTTTCTTCTAGAAGTCTTATGGTTTCAGGTCTTACTTTTAAGTTTTTGATCCATTTTGAGTTTATTTTTGTGAATGGTGTGAGAGAATGTCTATTTTCATTCTTTTACATGTGGCTGTCCAGTTTTCCCAACACCATTTATTGAAGAGACTTTCCTTTCTCCATTGTATGTCCTCAGCTCCTTTGTCGAAGATTAGCTGTCTGTAGATGTGTGGTTTTAATTCTGGGCTTTCACTTCTGTTCCATTGATCTGTCTGCCTATTTTTGCACCAGTACCATGCTGTTTTGATTACTATAGCTTTGTAGTATATTTCGAAGTCAGGAATTGTGATGCCTCCAGATTTATTCTTTTTTTCTCAGGATTGCCTTAGCAATTCTGGGTCTTTAATTGCCCCATATGAATTTTAGGATTCTTTATTCTGTTTTTGTGAAGAATGTCATTGGGATTCTTATTGGGATTGCATTGAATCTGTAGATTGTTTTAGGCAGTATGGACATTTTAACTATGTTTGTTCTTCCAATCCATGTGCATAGGATGTCTTTCCATCTCTTTATGTTGTCATGTTTCTTTCAGGAAAGTCTTGTAGTTTTCATTGTATAGGTCTTTCACTTCCTTGGTTAAATTTATGCCAAGATATTTTGTTGTTGTTGTTGCAATTGTGAATGGGATTGTGTTCTTCAGTTCTCTTTCTGTTAGTTCGTTATTAGAGTATAGAAATGCAACTGATTTATGTAAGTTGATTTTGTACCCTGCAACTTTGCTGTAGTTGTTGATTACTTCTAGTAGCTTTCCAATGCATTTTTTAGGGTTTTCTATATATAAGGTCATGTAGTCTGCAAACAGGAAGAGTTTCACTTCTTCATTGCCTATTTGGATTCCTTTTATTTATTTTTCTTGCCTAATTGCTGTGGCCAAAACCTCCAGTATTATGTTGAATAGGAGTAGTGGGAGTGGGCACCCTTGTCTTGTTCCTGTTCTCAGAGGGATGGCTTGCAGTTTTTGCCCATTGAGTATGATGTTGGCTGTGAGTTTGTCATATATGGCCTTTATTATGTTGAAGTACTTTCCTTCTATACCTATTTGATTGAGAGTTTTTATCTTAAATGAATGTTGGATCTTGTTGAATGCTCTCTCTGTGTCTATTGAGATGATCGTCTGTTTTTTTTCCCTCATTTTGTTAATGTGGTGTATCACATTGATTGACTTGTGGCTGTTGAACCATCCCTGTGTCCCTGGTATAAATCCCACTTAACCATGGTGTATGATCTTTTTAATGTATTGCTGTATTTTGTTTGCTGATATTTTGTTGAGGATTTTTGCATCTATGTTCATCAGTGATACTGGCCTGTAGTTTTCCTTCTTTGTGTTATCCTTGTCTAGTTTTGGTATTAGGGTGATGTTGGCCTCATAGAATGTGTTAGGAAGTGCTCCATCTTCTTCAATTTTCTGGAGTAATTTGAGAAGGATAGGTATTAAATCTTCTTTGAATGTTTGGTAGAATTCTCCAGAGAAGCCATCTGGTCCTGGACTTTTATTTTGGGGGAGGTTTTTGATTACTGTTTCAATCTCTTTACTTGCGATTGGTCTATTCAGATTCTCTATTTCTTCTTTTTTTTTTCTTTTGAGGAAGATTAGCCCTGAGCTAACTACTGCCAATCCTCCTCTTTTTGCTGAGGAAGACTGACCCTGAGCTAACATCCATGCCCATCTTCCTCTACTTTATACGTAGGACGCCTACCACAGCATGGCTTTTGCCAAGCGGTGCCATATCTGCACCCGGGATCCAAACCGGCAAACCCTGGGCCGCTGAGAAGCAGAACATATGAACTTAACTGCTGTGCCACTGGGCCGGCCCCTCTCTATTTCTTCTTGATTCAGTTTTGGGAGGTTGTAAGTGTCTAAGAATTTATCCATTTATTCTAGGTTGTCCAATTTGTTGGTGTATAGCTTTTCATAGTATTATAATCTTTTGTATTTTTGTGGTATCTGTTGTAATTTCTTCTCTTTCACTTCTGATTTTATTTATTTGAGTCTTCTCTCTTTTTTTCTTAGTGAGCCAGGCTAAGTGTTTGTCAATTTTGCTTATTTTCTCAAAGAATCAGCTCTTTATTTCATTGATCCTTTCTACTTATTTTTTGGTTTAAATTTCATTTATTTCTGCATATTTTAGTTGTGAGTCCTTCTAGTTGTGGCATGTAGGACGCCGCCTCAGCATGGCTTGATGAGCGGTGCCATGTCCATATCCAGGATCCAAACCGGCGAAACCCTGGGCCACTGAAGCGGAGCAGGCGAACTTAACCACTTGGCCACGGGGCTGGCCCCCCTTGTTGACTTTCCGTCTGGATGATCTATCCATTGGTGTTAGTGGGGTGTTGAGCTCCCTTATTATTATATTGTTGTTGATATCTCCTTTTAGTTTTGTTAATAATTGCTTTACGTCCTTTGGTGCTCCTGTGTTGGGTGCATATATATTTATAAGTGTTATGTCTTCTTGGTGGAGTGTCCCTTTTATCATTATATACTGCCCCTCCTTGTGTCTCTTTACCTGTTTTGTCTTGAAGTCTACTTTGTCTGATATAAGTATGGCGACACCTGCTTTCTTATGTTCACTGTTAGCTTGGAGTATCATTTTCCATCCCTTTACTCTGAGTCTGTGTTTGTCTTTGGGGCTGAGGTGTGTTTCCTGGAGGTGGCATATTGTTAGGTCTTGTTTTTTAATCCCTCTGGCCGCTCTGTGTCTTTTGATTGGAGAATTCAATCTATTTACATTTAGAGTGATTATTGAAATGTGGGGGCCTAATGCTGCCATTTTGTCACTTGTTTTCCTGTTCTGCCTTTCTTTTGTTTCTCGTCCCACGTATTTTGGACTACCAATTCAGTTAGGTAGTTTTCTATGCTGGTTTTCTTAGTTTTCTCCTTATTTGTAGTTTGTGTCTCTGTTCTAATTATTTGTTTAATGGTTACCATGTGGTTTGTATAAAATATCTCATAGATGAGATTGTCCATTTTCTGATAGCAGAGCACCAGATCTTACCCACTAGACCACCAGGGCTGGCTATCATTTTTGTGTCTGTTTCTTAAGTGTAAACCAGTTACTTGGTTGGCACTCAGCTGAAAAAAAAAACAACCAGTGATCTGTATTGTAATTTTGGGCAATTTTAGTAATTTTTTCAATATGTGATTTTAGTCATATACTCTGACTTTAGAACTTAAAATCCAATCCAACCCCAATAAGATTCAACCCCACTGTCTGTGCAGAGTTCATTCTGATGCCTTTTCATGCCATTTTGTCTAGTGTATTATGCTCTTATTCCATTTAGTCTGTGTGTGTTAAATAAAATTCCTAATAATTTCCTCTCATGAAACCTATCACTTTGATATAAAGATAATATTCAATTCACATGGAATTTGTTAGGCATCTGTATGTGCATCTTTCAAGAACTTGTATGGTCAAAAATAAACGGCAGTAAAGTAGGTGACAGGATTCAGGTTCTAGTCCCAGCTTTTTCAGTGTTTAACCATTTTGTGATTTGGGGGCAAGTCCCTATTCTCTAGGCATTGATTTCCTGGACATTTAAGTTTTTATGATTCTTGGTATATGACAAAGTCCTTGCTCTCAAGTAACTTATAATTTTAAGAGCTTTCAAGTGATATAATTACATGGAAAAGTAAAAATAAGTCCTAAAACAAAATGCATGTTATAACAAGTCAGGAAGAATTAGGCTATATTTGGTCCTATATTTGGTCCATTCAACAAACTCTGTATTTTAAGAATATACAACAATATATATATACTGCCAATGACCTAAAATGAGATTTTATAAAACACATTACATTGTCTTGCCTTTTCATATTTAATAGTTTTCTTAATGACTCAGTCATGATAAGCCTCAAATTTTATTCTGTAACACAATGAGCCTCCAGGGCAACTGAAGTGGGTATGGTTAGTCCTGCACCATGGTTGCCCTGAGCTGCTGAGCTTTCATTGCTAAGTCTAGGTTTTATGCTTCTTTGGGCCTCATTTCATGCCAATAGATTGTCATTTCTTAATAAGTTGGCTTGGAAACTAGATAATTGTAATTATTAAAATTCCATGTTAAAAATGAATACATAGAAATAGAACAACCTGTTGTACACACATTTTGGGTTGATCTCAAGGGAATTATGCTGAGTGAAAAAGAGCCAACCTCAAAAGGTTTACATTGTATAATTCATTTATATTACATCCTTGAAATGACAAAATTATAGAAATGAGAACAGGTTAGCTGCCAGGAGTTAAGGAGGGAAGTGCCTATGACTATAAAAGGATAGCAGGAAGAAGGGCTGGCCCCATGGCAAAGTGGTTAAGTTCGTGTGCTCTGCTGCAGGCGGCCCAGTGTTTCGTTGGTTCGAATCCTGGGCGCGGACATGGCACTGCTCATCAAACCACGCTGAGGCAGCGTTCCACATGCCACAACTAGAAGGACCCACAACGAAGAATATACAACTGTACTGGGAGGCTTTGGGGAGAAAAAGGAAAAAAATAAAATCTTTAAAAAAAAAAAAGGATAGCAGGAGGGATCCTTGTAATGGAATTGTTCTGTATCTTGACTGGCGGAGATCATATGAATCTAAACATGGTAAAATTGCCTAGAACTAAAAACAAGTGCATGTGACCGGTGACATCTGAATAAGGACAAGTGAATAATATCAATGTCAATTTCCTGGATTTGATATTGTACTATAATTATGCAAGATGTCAGCTTTGGACAAAACTGATGCAGAGTATTTGGGATCTCTGTATTTATGTCACTCTATAATTATCTCAAGATAATGGTTTTTAAAACATTAATGCACAGGATTTGAGGAGCACTCTTAGAAAGTGCTATAAACACGTGGCCTTTGCAATGTATTTTGGTTGCTCAAAGAATTTATTTTCATTTTTTGCTCCGTGGTTCCAAAAAGAAGAAATCTCAAAACAGCTAGATTCTAGACAGATGAGGCACTATTTATGTTCTGTCTCCCCAAGATGAACCTGTTAATAAGGGAAGGTTCTGTCAGACCTCTTTGTATTCACAATATTTTGCTCAAGACCTCGAAAGTTTTTTGATTAATAATTGGCAGGAAAAGAACTTTTTTCAGCAGGGGGTGGGATATGGAACCTCCAATGGGCTAAACCGAAGATGCTATGGTTGATTGTAGCTTTAACAATTAGGTCTTTGGAGATAGGTGAAATCCTTTAAAACAGTCACTGTCGATCTCCCTTTATGCATAAAAAGTTTTTAACCTACCGGGTACTGAGAAAGGATCATGAAAGGGACCATTACTAAATAAAGACCAGAAATCATACCAGCGCGACTTCAGTGTTCAGACAGCTCCAGCCTAACTGCAGGAGCAGAGATTCAGACTATTGCAGATGATAAGAACTGAAATAGATCTTCATATAATCTAGAGTCCCTTACTAGAAGAACTGAAGTTACTTTCCCAGTTTATTAGTGAGTGAGCTAGAAAAGGGCTTCCGGCTCCCAGCCTAGCGCTCTTTTCCACTGGACCACGCAGCCCTATAAAATGTGTCTTCCCTCTCTCCAAATACTTCCTCCCCTTGGCTGTTTTAATTCTCGGAAGAAGAAAAAAATTTCTAGGTAGCGTTTAAATGGTCACAGCGCTTAATTCACGCTTGCAGGAAAAACTTAATAAACCTGTGTTTCCAGTCCCCTCTGTCGCCTAAACCAGGCGGACGAGAGAAGCGGAAGAAACTTGCAGGATCTGTTTGCAGTGCGCAACCGCAGGACGGAGAAGGCATGTCCTCTCTGAGTTGCCGTAGGTGCTAGGTGGCTGTGGCCTGGGTCGTCCGCCCACCCCTTCCACGTCAGCCGAGGACTCTGCGGAGCGCCGCCGTTGCTGCGGGTCGGAGCTGGAGTAGACGGTCTCGCCGTTGTCCCAGCTGCTGCCCCTCGGAGCCAGGTAGCGGGCTACGAGCCCCTCATCCCGGAGGCGTGGTGAGCTGGGCAGAGTCGGAGGAACTGGCTATCCTGCAGGAAGATACGGGAAGGGAACGAGTAGGCCGCTGGCGTCCGGGCCTGGCGGAGTGGAACTGGGGGCTGGGACGCTCTGGACCGGACTCCGCATCCCGGCCTGCGTCCTGGTCGAGGGGTCTTCTCCCTCCTCCGTCCCCGGGGCTCGCCACTCCAGGCCTGGGCCTGCTTTGCAGGAGGAAAGGGACGAGGAAGGGGCGTGGGGGTGCAGCGCACCGATCGAGGGACGCAAGTAACAGAGTCGAGTCCCACCGGCGGACGCGATGGAGCGCTGTAGTTTTAGCGGGGTGTTCGTGCACAGGGTCTCCTGAGCAGTCCAGATTGTGTGTTATGCTAAAAAATCATTTCTGTAACATGGTGGGGTGGGGCTTGGGGACTGTCACTGTATTGTGGGCCTATGCTGCAGTACAGCACTCTAAACTCTGGGCGGGGTTGTGAGGTGGGAGATAATATGCCTTAGGCCGAGCCTGGCAAGTGTGGTTTTTGTTATAATAGGCTTTATTTTTATGGGATACACTATAGACTGAATCTCTCCTAATACTTTAAAACTCATAAGACAAACTGAATGAACTTTAGACAGTAAAGATCACCACAATTACTGGTTGTGTTTCTGTTTTTTGGTTTTTTACTTGTAATGGTATCCTTGTATTTATTTTTCTAGGTTTTCTGGCATCTGTCATCCTTAAATCTTGTATCCAGGGTTGATTTATAACCGGAAGCCATGACGGCTGCTGAGAATGTGTGCTATACGTTAATTAATGTGCCAATGGATTCAGAACCACCATCTGAAATTAGCTTGAAAAATGATCTGGGTAAACTTTGATAATATTTTGAAAATTTTAAATGGAAAAAGCATAAAAAACTCATTTGCATTTCAAGATCTTTATAATTAGAAATGCTTAATTTGTGTCTAAGTATTTTTTTCTAGGATTTCTTCAATAGACCTTTTGTCTTATGAAAAATGAAAACTTGCTACCCTTAGACTTATGGGTTTTTTGGAAATAAAACAACATCTCAGTTTAACTTAGAAATGTAATAGTTTAGTTGTTTGATATTCTTCAAAATAACATAGTCTTATGTAGTTTAATACATTATGCTTAAACATGGCTGACAATTCTCTGTAAGTAACAGATTGAGAATGTGTATTTGAATGTCTTAGTTCCTTTGTGCTAACTTCATGTTACTTAGCTTGTGAAACTAAGAGCTTTGTTCTTTTGGGTTCACCACCTGTTGAATAGATGAAGTCAACACTGGAATACATATGTGTTTTCCAGAAAGGTTTAAGCTTTTCATTTTTAAACTATTTATGCAAATAAGAAAACAAGTACATTTCTTAATTCTAACAGTGTATACTGTGTCTCCTTTTTTGTGAATGATTCTGTCAAAAAAATTTATCTTAAGTAATGCAATTCCAAAATAAGGATTCTTGTTTAATTGAACTACTAAAAATAAGTTTACGTTAAACTGATAACTACTGTTTAAAATAGAGTGAAAATTATATTTCCAGTCTCTAGTTTGCAGTTTGAAAGGAGACAGTATTTTACTTGCATATTCCCACCTCTTAATCAGCAATAATGGAATACCTCCTGATTACTTAATAGTAGGTTTCTCATGAGGGCTTTTTTTGGAGAAGGAAAAGAAACCATCTTTTGTGGCATTTAAACTGATGCCCCTTATATACGAAAGCCACATATATTTCCTTTTTTCCCCCATATTTCTGTAAGATAGTAGAAATAGAGTGCAAATTAATGAATAAACTTTTGTTGCTGTTTTTTTCTTACAATTTAAAACTTTCATTTTTAGACCCCCCCCCCCCCCCCCCCCAAAATGCTTAAAGTTACAGCTAGGAAGGTAAAGAACAAAACCTGTCCTTGATTGTTACCAAACTCTTTTCTTCACTCCCTTCCCCTTACCAATAAATAAATAAGTAGTTTTTAATTTTGTGTATGTTTTTTACTTTATCTCAAAAGACTTGAGATGAGAAAAAGTTTAGAAGTAGTTTCCAATTTGAGTAACAAATATTTTTTGTTCCATGAAATATTGAGTTGCTTTAGGTACATGTTTCTTTTTCTCGCTGGGTACGAGCTCTGATGACTATACATTCCCTGGAGTAGGAAGTACCTAATGTATTTTGGTGAATTGAATTGATATTTGAAATTTTCCAAATTTTTGGTAGTGCTAGTAGAGGAAAATAAGTTCTGAAAATTTTGAATATATGGAAAGAAGCATCTTTCACCTCAATTCGAATTGTTGGAATAAATGGAAATCAGGGTTGCAAGGGGCTTGGAATATAAATGGTGTAGTTTTTTTTTACAAGTTTGCTGTTAAACTACTTTTAACACTTTTTAACCTTTAGTTCCAAGTGGAGTTTTATCCTGCTAAACTTTTAGGATTTGCTAATTTGTGAAAAGTAGCCAAAAACTGAAACAAAAGAAGCCAAGCATTACTGTGATATAATTTTATGCCTTGTGGATTTTGTATCCTTTACTCTATCAAACAGATTAGAAAAGAAAAAAACTTTAAAAAAACGTTCAGAAAGGAAGCCTTGGGACAAAGGGAGGAAAACCTGTTTAGGCTCAGTGAAAGCAACTTTAGCCGCTTAGAACTTTGCCTAATCTGTCTTACTTGCATAGTTATTGCTATCAGTTACTGTCATCTCTCCTGAAGCTTTGTTTTTTGTCATCCTCACAGACTTAAAAACTGAAGGTTTACCCAGATTGAGATTCACTTCATCTTTCACATTTATTTCTTGATTTGTTATGGCACACACCAGATTTTTTTCATATGTGGCAGGAAATAGAATGCTCTGAAGCAGGCAGAGATTCATGAGAAGTTAGTCTATTTTAAACAAAAGCATTGACCCTTGTGGGATAAATTTGGCAATAACCCTCCCGGTGTTCTCAGTCGAAATACTGAGAATATTCTCTTATTCTGCAACACGTTAGAATATCATGCCAACCTTGTAATAGATGTATAGCCTTCAGGGACTAGAAAGAACTTTCGATTTACCTAGTACAGTTTTTCTGAAGCTTAAATCCTTCCTGTAACTCTACCACCTGGTCTTTCAGTCTCTCTTTCTTTGGCAACAACAAGGAACTCTTCTAATTGTTGGAAGTTTATTTCTAGTTCTACTCTTTTTTCTCATGATATCTCTAAGATTATTAAAGACTTTTGTCATCCCTCTTTGTCCTCCCCTCTCCTAGATTTGTTTATTTTTGTAATCTAAATGATTATAGTAGCAGTGTGCCTGTCTCTTATTTCTGCCTTTGAATGTTGGCTCCAAAAGATTTTTCCCATAAATTCTTCAGTGTGCAGTGATAATGATGTGAACTTATAGATTGTTTTGCATAAAACACTTTATAGAGGGTGTTTTTTAGGCTAAGTAACAATAAACTAGCATCTTATGTGTCAGTGTATGTAATTCTAAATAATGGCTACTAATCTAGTACATTTTACTTTTATTCCAATTTCTTAGATAATTTGTTAAGAAGATTACAAAGTTTTATAGCTTGTAGAAATATGATGGAATTTTGGAATTAATCTAGTATATTAGTTCCCAACTTTTTTGACTTTGAGGATCTCCCTAATGTTGAAAACATGTCAGTCCTCCCCTGCCCTCCCCCCAGTAATAGTAGTTGTAACTTTCATTGAGAAAATACACACTGACCAAAAGCTGCTTTGAATTCTGAAGCACTTAACAGCATCTGTTTACATTTTGAAAAATAGCTACATGTGTTTTTGAGACATGCATTATTTGGTTCATGGCCTCTGCATTAACTCCATTGGTTAGAGACCAGAGATCTTATCCACTGCCTTTATATTATATGTAAAGAATCGTGACTTTCAGAGATAAATGACTTGTATAAGTCATACGGCTTGTTTGTGGCAGAACCAGGTGGAGAACTCTTGTCACTTGAGTTAGTACCTTTATTACCATTGCCACTGATAAGGTGAGAAAATGTTTTGTTAATTGCTTTTAAAATTTTCTGAGGAATTTTCTTTTGAAATAGTTGTCCTTTTTTCCCTAATTTTTGAATCAGAAAAAGGAGATGTAAAGTCAAAGACTGAAGCTCTGAAAAAAGTAATCATTATGATTCTGAACGGTGAAAAGCTTCCTGGGCTTCTGATGACCATCATTCGCTTCGTGCTGCCTCTTCAGGATCACACCATCAAAAAATTACTCCTGGTATTTTGGGAAATTGTTCCTAAAACAACTCCAGATGGGAGACTTTTGCATGAAATGATCCTTGTATGTGATGCATATAGAAAGGTAAACCAAACAATATATTTTTCTGAATATTGCTTTGATTTTGAGTAACTATGAAATTGGTAGAATGGGCTTTGTTTTAATTTTTAAAATTAAATCTTGGATAAGATGTAAGTTGTAGATATGTGGAACTGAAGTTGTAAAGGATTATTGCAAAAAGCTTTATTATTGCTTTTTCAGGCATTTTCTGTGCATTTTTATTTGTTATTAATAAAAAACAGTGACACAGAATATGACTTTGACATGATAAGTAAAAATGCTTTAATCACAGGAATCTTTTGGAAATTGTCTAATAATCTAGGTCTTTTTCCTCAAACATAGTTTCTGAATTTTTCATTGAAACGTTTTGCATTTAAAAGTTTTTTGTAAAATCCTGGAACTCAGCATTTCGTGTTTAAACTTTTATGTCAGGATCTTCAGCATCCTAATGAATTTATTCGAGGATCTACTCTTCGTTTTCTTTGCAAATTGAAAGAAGCAGAATTGCTAGAACCTTTAATGCCAGCTATCCGAGCTTGTTTGGAGCATCGACACAGCTATGTCAGGAGAAATGCTGTTTTGGCCATCTATACTATTTATAGGTAAATAAAGATACTCCTTTGGCTTAGTTCTGTGAGGACTCTTTAGTCATTTAGACTAGAGGTTCTACAGTGGCTCTTTGCAGATTGTTTGTAGCTTCCAGATCTGTTTTGTTTAGTCTGAGCAATATTTTTTCCTTATTACCATTAAGTTGTCAACATTGAAAAGTCAGAAGATCTGGCAGCACTGGGTCCTGGTTTGTTCATGACAGCAATCTGCTGAAATTGAATGACAGTAGCCCCTTTAAATAGATTGTACACATTCCAGTTTACAACAGGGCTTGTCATTCTCAATTGTATTACTCTAGCCCGCTTAATTAATTTGTTAACTTGATTAGCCCCTATAGGCTTTGACCCTGTTTTAGAGTTCTCTTTTTGTGGAATTTGAGTCTTCTCTTTTTATCCTTAGAAGCCTTAAGAAAGGAATTTTTTTTAATAGGAAGGGTTGCAGTTTTCAACTGATTCATGTTCTTAGAAAGCTTAAGATTTTGGACTTTAAAAACAATTCAGAGAACCAGTTAGATGAGGCTAGAATACTTGGTTTTTACAGTCGCTGGTGGCAGACCATTTAGAAAAAGGACGTAATTTTTATAAACATCTTTATACTTTAATAGTTGATTATTATATAATTTCACAGTTCTCTTACTTTTTGTTATCTATTAGGGAAAGTGGTATTCTGGTTAATAATGTAGACTTCTGTGAAAGTTACCATACTACACAAATTTCAGAAGTTAAACTACAGTGCACACACAAATTATGACATTTATAAGATAATTAGAAATTTGAACACTATATGATGATATTAAATTAAAATTTTTTTTAAAAGTATGATAAGGTATGATCAGTTTTAAAAAGAAAGAGTCCTTAATTTTAGAGAAACATACTGATACATTTACAGAAGAAATGATAAATGATCTGGAATTTGCTTCAAAATAATGTGGGAGAAGAGGAAGTGAGCAGGGCTATAGGTGAAACAAAAATGGCTATGAATTAATAATTGTTGAAGCTAAGTGATGGTTTTTATTAAACTGGTGTTCATTGTTCTGTGTACTACAAATACTTAAAAACTTCTAAAATAAGAAGTAAGCTAGTAAGTAAGTAAATACAGTGCATACCTAATAAAATTCAAGGGACTATTTTTTTTCCTCTGAGAATTCTTAATGAAGGATCCTTCAGTACCTTGAGGTTGTCATTATAAGCATCGATATTATTTCCTAAAGTATGTGAAAGACAGTTATTAGAGAGATCCAGTTGATAGATAGCATGTTGAATAAATCAGCTTTTTCTGCATTGAACTAGAAAACATGTAATTTGATAACTTAATGAATACGTAAGCTTGTGATTCCTACCCACAATTTTCTAATTGATTTTAAGTTTAAAAAAGCAAAAACAATTGGTAGTGTTATAAAGTTTGATAAAGGTTAATTTTGGTAGCGTCCAGAGAGTTACTAAAATAACAAAGTGGGTTTTTATTAAATATTGATATTACCTGTTTTACTTTAAGAAATTTTGAACATCTTATACCTGATGCTCCTGAACTGATACATGATTTTCTGGTGAACGAGAAGGATGCAAGTTGCAAAAGGAATGCATTTATGATGCTAATTCATGCAGATCAGGTGAAGTATTTTTTAAAAAATACTTTTATGTCTGTATTTAAATGAGAATTAAAAGTATTGCATAGGCCTAATCAAATTTTCAGTCAGTAATTTTGTTTGTAGTACTTGTGAATTGTGTATTTTGATTTTTTAGATATTTGAACTAAATTTGTATACAAATACAGGTCTTTCTTAACCCTTCTCTGGAATATTGCTTTTGTATATATTCTTTTTTAAGTAAATATCAGGAAGGCATTTAATAACAGCCACTTTATAGTTTTTCCAGATTGAAATTATTATGCCCATAGTCTGTGGCACTCTACTTTGGGGCTTTGATTGCCTGTTTTTCCTTCTGTTGGTATAAATCTAAAATTGTTTTAGAGAAAAACAGTAGTTTTATAGAGGCCACCCTGAGCCATGTCCGTGAAAGAAGGGTGGCCTTCAGTGCAGATGAGCGTCCTTATTAGGCTCCTCAAATTTCATAGGTGAATATCAACTCTATATCCAGCTCTGCTAGTGGTTAAAAGTATATGGATCTACTGTTTTGGTTTAGCTGCTAGAAAATTCAGACCCCAGATTTGCTGCCCATTTCTAGAAAATATATTTGACTTTATGTTTTATATTTATATGTTAATCTTCATTTTTATTCTTTGCTCCCATTTCCTTACTTGTTTTATATTTAGTTATGTATGTCCTTTTATTGAGTGAGGTGGAATTTGATAAATATTCTTATTTTTTTAGGATCGAGCTTTGGATTACCTAAGTACTTGTATTGATCAAGTTCAGACATTTGGAGACATTCTTCAATTGGTTATTGTTGAACTAATTTATAAGGTAAGACTAGTCTGTGGTGGGTAAAATAAATTTTAAGAGTTTAAGACAGGGGCTGCCCCTGTGGCATAGTGGTTAAGTTCAGCATGCTCCGCTTTGGCGGCCTGGGTTCATGGGTTCAGATCCCGGGTATGGACCCACACCATTCGTCAGCCATGCTGTGGAGGCAACCCGCATATAAAGCGGGGAAAGATTGGCACAGGTGTTAGCTCAAGGCTAATCTTCCTCAGTGAAAAAATAAACAAACAAAAAGAAGAGTTAAGACAAGGTTAAATAGTCTCTTTCTGGGATGCTGCTTAATTGCTAAGATAATATGCATTAATAGTAGAAATATTTTATAGCATGGCTTATGAACTCTTTTTTTTTCTTTTTCCTTTGGTATATTGTATTTTCCAAGTACTTGCTTCCATTCTTTCTAAACCTCCATAAAGAATTCTGTAAAAGGGGCCAGCTCTGTGGCACAGTGGTTGGGTCTGCACCTTCTGCTTCGGCAGCCCGGGGTTCACCAGTTTGGATCCTGGATGTGGACCTATGCACCGCTTGTCAAGCCATGCTGTGGCAGCCACCCCACATAAAATAGAGGAAGCTGGGCACGGTCAGCCCGGGGCCAGTCTTAGCAAAAAGAGGACTGGCAGCAGATGTTAGCTTAGGGCTAATCTTCTGCCAAAAAAAAAGAAAAATTCTGTAAAAACTCATGGCATGACCTAGTACAGCTGCAAAGAAATTGTTATGTACTTCTCAGTCAATGAATAGATTATGAATTAGGCTTTGGAGTGAAATTCAAGGTCTTTTCTTTTGAGGAAGATTAGCCCTGAGCTAACATCTGCCACCAATCCTCCTCTTTTTTGCTGAGGAAGACTGGCCCTGAGCTAACATCCGTGCTGGTCTTGCTCTACTTCATATGTGGGATGCCTCCCAAAGCATGGCTTGACAAGTGGTGCATAGGTCCATACTGGGGATCTGAACTGGCAAACCCTGGACTGCCAAAGTGGAACATGCTAACTTAACTGTTGCGCCACCGGGCCAGCCCCTCGGGGTCTTTTCTTGAGTACACACTAGACAACTTTGGAAATCTAAAATCAAACAGAGAAAGCCTGAAATACTTTTTATGTTCCCTGTTTGTAAAAGAGACTAGAGAGACTTTACATATGTTAACATCACGTTGTAGGCCATTGACTAATAGGAAGTCTAAAACTAGGTAAGAGATTTGGGTTTTAAAATGAAGTACTTTATTGACAATATTTTAATTTGATAAATCCTTTGAAAGAATTGGTTGTATCTTAATGTTCTAATAAAATAAAAGATGCAGTAAACATCCAATTTCTTTGTTGATGCTGTTGGAGGCCAACAAAAATATACGTCGGGAACGACTTTATTAAATAGGATGGTATGGACAGAATACCCATGGCAGACATTACTAACTTATTACAGCCATCTTTGCTTCTGCAGGAGAGACCCTGTTTCAACACAGGGTAGGAGTCATCTGGAACTGACATTTAAGATGAAACCTGAATATAAATAGATAGCTCCTTTTAATTGACGTGTGTGGTTTAAGGGTGCCACTGAGGTTCTCAAAAATAGAGATTCTCTGCTATCCAGTGACTTCTTTGTCTATTAGGGTCCAGATTATAGTAAGAGGGAATAGCTTTTGAGTCATACCTAAGTAATAGAGATTTTACTATATACATTTTAGGAAACTCTAACAAATACTAACTTCAAAGGAGAAAAAATGAGGAGTATTTGTTTCACAGGTAAAGGTATTAAAAGTATTTAGAATGGGATAGAAAATTTTAGTTGTCTCCGCAATGTTGAATATGGTTCCAAATAATAAGTAGTAGTACTTGAAAAAGAGTTGTCTTTCTTGCTTTAAAAACTTATTTTCCTTTGTTCAGTTATTGAGATTTATATAATCCATCGTTTCCCTCTTTTTGACATGACATCCAGAATAAAAATTTAGAACCAAATTTAATATCCTATCACAGTACCTGTAGAGTGTACTTGGTTAATGTGGTATTGGCCTTGCTTTCATGAGATTTTTCTTTCCCTCTTTCCCTTGTGTATAGTTTGTGTATCTTTTATTATAAAGTCATCTGAAAACCTTTTGTGCAAGAGTGAAAATATAAATTATGATTGAGTGAATAAATGAATGAGTATCTATAACAATTATTTAAAGTAAAACCCATTTCTTTCTGAATTTACCAGTGTTGTGTCACAGTGTCTCATCCCATGTTGGCCAGTGTCTTTGGATGTCCTTATAAGACTATTCTTAGCTTTCAGATTAAGAAAACTGGCATCCTATAAGCTGACATCTATTAAAAACAAAATTTATTTGAAAGCAAGTGTCCCTGAAGTCAGTTGAAAACTAAATGTTTTCTTCTCCAGGTCTGTCATGCCAATCCGTCAGAAAGGGCTCGTTTCATTCGCTGCATCTATAACCTGTTACAGTCATCTAGCCCTGCTGTAAAATATGAAGCCGCTGGAACATTGGTGACACTGTCTAGTGCACCTACGGCAATCAAGGTACTGCTTATTTCTTTTGGTGCCAGTTAGATGATAGATATGCTGTCTTATCACTTAGGATTTAGTGACATTACTATGAAGTTACATGGCATTACATGGCATAGATGTTACCACTGCAAATTTTATGAAATTATTTTATTCCTTACATAGTCCGACCTTCCTTCTTTTCTTGCTTCCTGCTTTCATATATATATATGGAGAGAAAGAGAGACAGAGACAGAAAAAATACTAATATTTCTAGTTTCTGGGGAATGCTACTCGTATTTTAAGCTCTCTCGCCATCGTTTAATTACATTAGAAACTAGATCTGGGAAAATGAATTCTGGATTCCAAAAAGATTCTAGTGAGTATTTTCAAAAATGGAATGTTATCTTCTTTAGTATATCAAGACTATATGAGGATCTCCAAATATATTCAGAGAATGAATTATTCTAGAAAGCCAGATTGTGTAAATAGGAGAATCTACTGCTGTGCTCACCAGTACTTTAAAAAAAAAAAAATTTTTAACTTTTAATTGTGAAATAATTTTAGACTTAGAGAGAAGTTGCAAAAATAGGACAAAGTTCCCATTACCATTCACCCAGCTTTCCATAATGTTCATGTCTTGCATAACAATTGTGTAATTGTCAAAATGAAGAAATTACTACTGGAACAATACTGTTAACTAAACTAAGTAGTTTATTCGAATTTCACTAGTTTCCCCACTAATGTCCTTTTTCTGTCTCAGCATCCAGTCCAGGATCCCACGTTGCATTTAGTTGTCATGTGTTAGTCTACTCCGATCTGTGACAGTTCTTCAACCTTTCCTTGTTTTTCATGACCTTGACACTTTTGAAGAGTTCTGGGTTGGTTTGTAAAATATCTCTCGATTTGGATTTGTCTGATGTTTTCTCATAATTAAGGTTATGCATTTTGAGGAAGAATACCACAGAAGTGATGCACCCTTCTCAGTGTATTGTATCAAGGAGTACATGATGTTGATATGTCTTATTACTGGTGATGTTAACCTTGATCAGTCCTTTAAGATGGTATCTGCCAGATTTCTCCACTGCTGAATTATGATTTTAGATACTGTGAAACAGTGCAAATATCCTATTTCTCCTCAGACTTACACCAACTAATTTTAGCATCCATCAGTGGATCTTGTCTACAATAATTATTACTGTGGTATTCTAATGCTGATTTTCTATTTCCCTCATTCTACGTTTATTAATTGGCGTTCTGCGAGGAAGAGCTGTCCCTTCTCCTTCCTCCCTCCTTTCCTTCTTTCTTCCTTTGTACCAGTATGGATATTTTATCCTATGGATTATATTCCATTATTATTGTTATTTATTTTATTGATCAAATTGTTCCAGCTTTGGTCACTGGGAACTCTTTCAGGTTTGCTCTTTTGTCCTCTGCTTTTAATGTCTCAGGGTCATCTTTATGTTTTTGATTTTTCTGTACTATAATGCAGATGTGTTAGACTTTGCACTTAAGCTAAAAGATGCTCCATAGCTATACTTCTGGGCTTTCTCTCTCTGCTGTTTTCTGCCTTGGTCCTTAGTTTCAACCCCTTTTGGCTGTTTATAAGTATTTCTGCCTGTAGCAGTCCCTTTTCATCCTTTTAATTCGTGGAGCTTCTGATCTTTTGTAAACTTGAAAAATAATGAGATCTGTTAGAACTTAGGGAATGGAGGGGCACATTCCTCTGGGGAAAATGCATAAACGTTTAGTGCAGGA
The DNA here is from genome assembly GCF_041296265.1 of Equus caballus. Lineage (NCBI taxonomy): Eukaryota > Metazoa > Chordata > Mammalia > Perissodactyla > Equidae > Equus > Equus caballus. Next base: position 85,478,543 of record NC_091690.1, on the reverse strand, counting down.
GTAGTGGATATATTTTGGCTTCTTGGGGGCTTTTTTTCCCTCCTTATTTTCGGATTCTATGTTTAAGATAAATGAATGTGTTCTTAAAAATCTTTCTTTTTTATTTAGGCTGCTGCTCAGTGTTACATTGACTTAATTATTAAGGAGAGTGACAACAATGTAAAGCTCATAGTTCTGGATCGATTGATAGAATTGAAAGAACATCCTGCTCATGAACGAGTACTACAGGTAAATGTTATGTGAAAGAGAGAAATCCTAAATAAAATCTTTTCCAAGTTGTGATATTTCCCAAGCCTTGCCATCTTGGTTGACTTAAACGCTTGGAGACTGGGCAGTTTAAATTCTGGTCAACTAAGGTGTAACTCTTGAATCACCATAGCCTTTTTGTGTATTGTCTTTGCTGTAAAAAAAGTATTTCTGGGGGCTGGCCCCGTGCCCGAGTGGTTAAGTTCACACACTCGGCTTCGACGGCCCAGGGTTTTGCTGGTTCAGATCCTGGGCGCGGACATGGCACTGCTCATCCGGCCATGTTGAGGCGGCGTCCCACATGCCACAACTAGTGGGACTCACAACTAGAATATACAACTATGTACTGGGGGTCTTTGGGGAGAAGAATAAAAAAAATTAAAAATGTAAAAAATAAAATATTGGCAACAGATGTTAGCTCAGTGCCAATCTTTAAAAAAAAAAAAATTTCTAGCTTGAATTAATGTGTTATTTTTTAAAGTCTTTTCTGTTTGTACTGTACTTGGTATTCTTGGCAGTAGACATATATTCTTTTTGATTTGAATATAATTTACATTTCTTGGAAAATATACCAATTGATTGAGAATAAAAGATTAGATACTAGAAAATTATCAGCATACCTATTTAATCTGTGAGAATAATGATTGTTATGAAAATAAAGCCCCATCACAGCTAAATTCACTGCTCATCCTAGATCAGAACAATAACAAAAAATTTGCTATAAAAGACACTATTGGGACAGTTGGAGAAATGTGAATGTAGACTGTATATTAATTAATAGGATTGTTATCAATGTTAAGTTTTCTGAATTTGGTAACTTTATTGTGGTTATATAAGAAACTATCCTTATTTGTGGGAGGCATACACCAAAATGTTTAGGGGGAGAGTATGATAAAGCAAATGTGGCAAAATAGTAAAAACTGGTGAATGTAAATGAAAGTTATACAAGAGTTCATTCTTAGGATTTTTAGAACTTTTTCATCAGTGAGGTTTTTAAAAAATATAAAGTTTTAAACAAGTAAAATTAATCATAAATTAGGTTTGCTATATTTTAAAATACTTATCTGCCATAGATTTTTTTAAATATGCATCTTTAAAATATTACATTTTCCTGCAGAGCCAAAATAACATTATCATACTTAACAAAATTGTGAATAATTTCTTAATATTATCTAGTACCAGCTCCAAACTCAGATTTTCCCAGATATCCCCCAAATGCATTTTTTGTTTGGTTTGTTCAGTTCATGACCATACCTCATATCTGGTTGTGTCCCCTAAATCTCTTAATTTAAGCAGTGTCTCTTTTTCATGACAGTGACTTGTTAAAGAGGCCAGACTAATTGTCCTGTAAGATGCTCCTCCTTCTGGATGTGTCTGGTTACTCTCTTGTGGTGTCATTTAGCTTGTTCCTCTGACTTTTCTACTTCCTATAAACTGTAAGTTTGATCTACTGCTTGATAGAGTCAGAGTAAACATTTTCAGTTTGAATGCATCGTGTGATATTATATACCCAAAATATCTGGTTCTTTCACTGCTAGTGATTTTATTATTTTTTTTTAAAGATTTTATTTTTTTCCTTTTTCTCCCCAAAGCCCCCCTGTACATAGTTGTATATTCTTCATTGTGGGTCCTTCCAGTTGTGGCACGTGGGATGCTGCCTCAGCGTGGTTTGATGAGCAGTGCCATGTCCGTGCCCAGGATTCGAACCAATGAAACACTGGGCCGCCTGCAGTGGAGCACGCGAACTTAACCACTCGGCCACGGGGCCAGCCCCTAGTGATTTTATTATTGATCAAATTGGTGATGAGGGACAGAATCCTCCAGTCTACAGTAAAGATTTTCTTCTTGTGACCAGAAATATTGGTGTTAATTCTGGATTTTTTGTTTTTTTTCAGGATCTGGTTATGGACATCCTAAGAGTATTGAGCACGCCAGATTTAGAAGTACGCAAGAAAACTCTGCAGTTAGCACTGGATCTTGTCTCTTCTAGGAATGTTGAAGAGGTAACACAAAACTCTGACAGCACCTTGTAAGCTTTAAGGCAAACACATAATGTAATTCTCACTTATTTTTACCTTTTTCTGTAGCTGGTTATTGTCCTGAAGAAGGAAGTGATTAAAACAAATAACGTGACTGAGCATGAAGATACTGACAAATATAGACAACTCCTTGTGCGAACATTGCATTCTTGTTCTGTCCGATTTCCAGATATGGCTGCAAATGTTATTCCTGTGGTATGTAATTCTGATGACCTTAATTTTGAAATTCTCTAAAAGAATTTAAAATAAATTCTGGTTATCCAACATTTAAACTCAGGAAATCTCAGCTGTCTGGAATCACTAAGTCTCATGGTCAGAAGGGATCTTGATGTCCACTCTTAAGCTCAGAAGGATAAGGACAGACTTCCTTCTACATCTTCATCAAAAAATAAACAAAATGTAGTGACAGATATACCTCTGCATGTTATTATAATTGGTGTTTGTTACAACTACCTAAAGTAAAATTATTCTGTGTCTATCATTCAGTAGAGCAAATAAGTATTTCTTTCAGATAGTTTTACCTCTTAAAATTGAAGCCTTCGGTTATAGGAAAAATTTCACACACCGAGAGTATTTTGCTTCTGTCACTGTCAGAGAATGAGGTATGTTAGTGTAATTTGAAATTTTACCTTTGAGCTCTGAATTTTCTCTAAAATGATTTCAGTTTTAGTATCCAGTTAATTTATTTTGAGTTGTGGATTTCCTGCTTCTGTTTTACTGTGAGTTTTGTAATAAACTTTGCTGCACATAAATCAGAAAAACCATTGTGCCTTTGTTTACATAATGGTGCTTGTCTCTCAACTTAAACAGTTTATTATTTATTTGAGAATTGTTAATTATATTCTTTGTAAGTTTAAGTTACTGATTAAACCTTAGATAATTTTCTTTCTGAAAATTATGTTATTGTTATCCTATTTTCCGTTTTTTTCTTTTAGTTAATGGAATTTCTCAGTGACAATAATGAAGCAGCAGCTGCTGATGTCTTGGAGTTTGTCCGTGAAGCCATTCAGCGCTTTGATAACCTGAGAATGCTTATTGTTGAGAAGATGCTTGAAGTCTTTCATGCTATTAAATCCGTCAAGTAGGTTTAAAATCTGTTTAAATGTAAAGTCAAGTAAGCATTTTACCATTTTTATCTTTAAAGGGTCAGTTGATAGAAAATATAAGGGAGGAGAGATGACTCAAGAGAAGCCAAAATAAGTGTGTCAGTAAATATCACCTCATCTCCACCCTCGGTTAATCCATAATCTATGGGGAAAATTTTTTTTTGTATGAGTGATTTAGCTAGGTTTCTCTATTCTGATTTCCTCTAAAACATCGGGAATCCTAAAGTAATTTAAAGCATCTGATAAATAGACTATTCTAGACTTGCGTTATATCTGCCTACATAGAAAAGAAGGGACCACTACAAAATTGTTTTTATGATATGAAAATGTGGTGATATTTATAGAAGTGAGAAAAGATTTGCTTCCTTTGTGAGAAAAAAAAATTATATCAAAGTGTTGCTTTTGGCAACCATAATCTCATAGGGCTTCAGTGTCTAGAATTTTTTAAAAATAAATTTAATGAAAATCCTAGGGAAAAGATGATGGAAGACTTTATTCAGTTTAACATTTTTTTTGTTTTTTGGGGGTTTTTTTGAGGAAGATTAGCCCTGAGCTAACTACTGCCAATCTTCCTCTTTTTGCTGAGGAAGACTGGCCCTGAGCTAACATCCATGCCCATCTTCCTCTGTTTTATACGTGGGATGCCTACCACAGCATGGCTTTTTGCCAAGTGGTGCCATGTCCGCACCCGGGATCTGAACCTGCGAACCCTGGGCCACCGAGAAGCAGAACGTGCAAACTTAACTGCTGCGCCACCAGGCTGGCCCCTTCAGTTTAACATTTTTAACTAGAGAATTGTTGCTTTCTTTACTTTGTGTTTTTGGTTTTTTTCTATTGGTTTATCCTTCCTTGTCTATTGTTCTGTTTAGCATACTGCCTCTTCTTTTCAGTGACTACTGAATAAAAAGCGAATTACTTTTTACATTAAAATAATACAGTCCGTATAGTAGTAAGTGATAAAATCAAATTTACCTTAACTCTGTCCTAAGTGGAAGATAACACCTTTCTGGGAAACATTTTAGTATTTTATTTATTTATTTATTTTTTGAGGAAGATTAGCCCTGAGGTGTCATCTGCTGCCAATCCTCCTCTTTTTGCTGAGGAAGACTTGCCCTGAGCTAACATCCATGCCCATCTCCTCTGTTCTATACGTGGGATGCCTACCACAGCATGGCTTTTTGCCAAGCGGTGCCATGTCTGCACCTGGGATCTGAACCTGCGAACCCCGGGCCACCGAGAAGCAGAACGTGCACGCTTAACTGCTGCGCCACCGGGCCGGCCCCTAGTATTTTATTTTTACTGCTGGGCTTACCAGTTTTAGAATGTTCCTAATAATGATGGGTGAGAACACTTATTTTCCGTTTAATCCTTGTGATTTCTGAAGAGAATCAAAGAAACTTTGTCTTTTTTATATTCTTTCTTAAGATCTCATCCATAGTCCCTTAGAACTGCAGAATCTTTTCTTGCTTGAGCTTAAATTCAGAAAGACCTGTGCTTCAAGATTTGTTGGCAAAGTCAGTGTTTCAGAACTTGTATTCCTGCCTTAGGATTTACCGAGGAGCGTTATGGATCCTGGGAGAATACTGCAGTACCAAGGAAGACATTCAGAGTGTGATGACTGAGGTTCGCAGGTCCCTGGGGGAGGTACGTTTTACTTTAGTGAATCTGACGTTTATGTCTTGATTTGCTTTCCTCTTTCTGTTTAGTAATGTCTGGGTTAAAGAACACTTAAAAATGCATTTTAATTACCCAGATAATTAAGTCTTAGGGGCTGTGGGAATATCGGGGAGTCCCCCCTCCCCTGCCTTAAGCCATAACATCTGTTCTTTTATCTGTTATTTTTTACCCTTCTGAGTAAGATTTTATTTGAACAAAAGGTTCTGTGTTTAAAAAAGAAGACTTGTAAAATTCTGCTTTAGCCTATGCATTCTGAAAGAAGGATGCAAATATTATAGGAACAGAACTGCTTTTAGAATATTTATGCACTAAAACTAACAGTATTTCCTTTTCCAAATGACCATATGGTAGAATAGAAAGAACAGTGCTTGTCAGGAGACCTGAGTTTCAGTCTTGCTTCTGCCAATAGTTAGCTCTGGCACGTTGGATGTAAGTTCCTTAACCTGACTGGACATCAGGTTTTTCATCTATACAATAAAGGAATTAGTAGATAATGACTGAAGACTCTTAGAGCTCTTCAGTTAGATGATAGACTGGTATTGAGGAATAATTATGCAGTACCCATTTGGTTTTTTAAAAAAGTAGTTGGTGAAGTTATTGTGTATAAATAAGTCAGATTCGTTTCATTTTAGAAGGATGGATGCTGTTTTTTTCTTTCAAGGGAAGGGATGGAGAAGACAAATAAGACTTAGTGAGTATTTACTTTGTCTTAGTCACTGTCCTAAGCATTTTCCTATCAAGTAACTCATGTGGAAAGAATTAAGATTTCCATTTAACAGATAAAGAAACTGAGGCTCCAAGTAGTTTAATTAGCTTGCCCGGAACCATACAACTAGTAAGTGGCATCCATCTCCAAAGGCCCTGTTGTTTTCACTGCATTATTCTGGGAAGGAAAGAAGATTGAAAGCAGAGTTCCAAGTTCCAAAAATCTTACTGGGGGAATGCCTTCTCTATAGAATTGATTGTTTAAATATGATTTTGCATGCGGTTGGTATGATTACTAAATTGATGTTTACAATTGATTTTTAGATCCCAATTGTAGAGTCAGAAATAAAGAAAGAAGCTGGTGAATTGAAACCTGAAGAAGAAATAACTGTGGGACCAGTACAGAAATTGGTAACTGAGATGGGCACCTATGCAACTCAGAGTGCCCTGAGCAGTTCTAGACCCGCCAAGAAAGAGGAGGAAAGGTAATTCGCAGCACCTGCACCCTCCCCTGTACTTTGATTATTACTCCTGTGTGTAAAACAGATGATTTCTTTCCTCGTAGTAGTTTGGTTTTTTGATCAAAAGGGAAATCTTTGCCATTTAAGATATTTGAAAGGAGAAGGATGTTTAAGTTCTTTCCAGGAATTGTCGTGATGGTTTTAATCCTCTGCTCCTTATGTGTTTCACTGAAATAACTCTGTTCTCTTTAAACTAAAATTATTTTACTCACGTAGAAAATGCTAAGTGGAGGTAACTTTGGTGATATTTGAGTTTTGTTGCCTGTTAGTATTTGGGAAACATATTTTGAAGATTTTCCATTTCTAATTGATGGAATAAAGTTTTGATGTTTTCCTCTTTGTTTTGCTCTCCAATTTTATGTGAAGATGATGAAAGTAATGCCTAAAATTTTAATGATTGCTTAATGTATGCTAGGCATTCTGGTAAGTAGTTTGTCTCATATAATAGTCTTGACAACAGCATCTTGAGATAAAGTATATTATTAACCCCATTTTACAGAAGAAGAGTTTGAGGCTTAGAGAGGTTTGTAACTTCCCAAAGGGACATAATAAATAAATAGATAAGCGGGGATTTGAATGTAGCGTATTGGCTCTGGTACATACACCCTTAACCATTTTCTCTTTCTTTATTCAGTTGGCTCTTGCATCATTTGAAGATAAGTTTTAAAGCCATGTATTTTTTCTTTTTCCTTTTTCATTCTGAAAGCTAAAGAGGGAGCTAATTTAGATCCTTATCACTGAAACATGGCAGTAAGAGTGTTAAATAGGCTTATTTCTGTCATTTATACAAAAGCTGCATGCTGCTTGAGAAGTTGGTGGGTTTCATTTTCCTTGGTTGCTTTGCAGACCTCCCCTGAGAGGATTCCTTCTGGATGGAGATTTCTTTGTTGCTGCCTCCCTTGCCACAACTCTGACCAAGATTGCCTTGCGCTATGTAGCTTTGGTTCAGGAGAAGAAAAAGCAAAACGTAAGTTCGTTTATTCTACATCTACCCCACAAATGAGTATTGAGTGCCTACTGTATGTCTTAAACAGTGAGGGGCCCAAAGGTGACTGCTGAAGTTCCTGTCGTGAAGGAGCTTATGGTTTAATGGGGGAAATGGACACAGTAATGTAATGTCATTGTAAAATTGACAAAGTAATATATCAGCAATACCTTGTGATTAATCCAATGGAAGAGATATAAGGGTTTATCAAGTCATTTCTGTTTGCTAGGATTAGTCAAGGCCCAGTGAAGAAATGCTTCTCTCTCTCCAACATCTTTATCCAGTCAGTCATTGTCTCTTTTATCCCAGAAATATCTCTTAAATATATTCCCATTTCTGTAATTCATACCTTCATCATAGCTTCTGACCATTCTGACTCTACATTCATTTACAACAATATACTTCCTTTCCCCCAATCTCTCTTATCCTCTGCACTATTGTCCTATATTTTATTTCTATGTCATGTTGTCAGCTCTATGATGCATTGCTATTATTTTTGCTTTAAATAGTTATCTTTTTTATAAATATATTCAACATTTTTTTCCATTTCTTATTTATCTAATGTCTGGACTTAGGTAGGGAGGGGCCATAGCCAATTATAAGAAATCAAGAGTTAAGAAGAGGGAACAAAGCAAAATTCAAGTACCTTCATGGGTGCCTTTTTTTTTTTTTGCCTATTCTTTTCATGGTAAAATATAGATAACATAAAATTTACGATTTTAACCTTTTTTTTTTTTGGTGAGGAAGATTGGCCCCCAAGTACCATCTGTTGCCAATCTTCCTCTTTTGGCTTGAGGAAGATTGTCTCTTAGCTAACATCCATGCCATCCTTCCTCTACTTTATGTGGGACACTGTCACAGCATGGCTTGACAAGCATGCTGAGTACGCACCTGGGATCCAAACCTGTGAATCCCAGGCCGCCAAAGCAGAGCACACAAACTTAACCACTATGCCACCTGGCCGGCCCCCACAATAAGGATTAAGATAGGTCCTAGTAATGATCCTATTACCAGTAATGGGACACCCTGAAGTTATGTGCCTCCTAATGGAACATACTAATAAATATAAAACATCACCTCTCTGGTACTCTAACCAAAAGTGGGGGGCATTCTGTTAAACAACTGACCTGGGCTCTTTAAGTCATTGGGGGAAGCCGGCCCTATGGCCGAGTGGTTAAGTTCACATGCTCCACTTCAGTGGCCCGGGGTTCACCAGTTCGGATCCTGAGTGTGGACCTACACACTGCTCTTCAAGCCATGCTGTGGTGGCATCCCACACAGAAGAGCTAGAATGACCTACAGCTAGGATATACAACTATGTTCTGAGGCTTTGGAGAGGAAAAAAAGAGGAAGATTGGCAACAGATATTAGCTCACAGCCAATCTTCTTCACCCAAAGAAAAAAAAAGTCATTGTGATGGAAAACAATACAAAAAGCTAGGGGGACTAGTCTAGATTAAAAGGGACTAAAGAGAATAACAGCGAAATAAAATGCATGAAGCTGATCCTGGATTTAAAAAACAAAATATTTTGTGACAATTAGGAAAATTTATTTGAATTTAGAGTGTATAGTAGATATATATTTTGCGATAATTACAGTTCTCAGATGAGATAATGATACTGTGGTTATATAGGAAACTGTCGTGATTCTTAAGAGATATATGCAATGAAGAACCTTACTTTCATATGTTTAGCTAAAAAAATAAGTGTACGTACATAGGTAGAATAAGAAAGCAAATATGGCAGAATGTTAGCAATTTGTGAAGGGTATCATTCTTTTAACTTTTCTGTAGTTGGAATTTTAAAAAGATAGTATTGGCATGTGAGGGGGTTAGAGTAAGGGAGAACAGTTAAAAAGCCATTGCTGTCTTTCAGTTGAGGGTTAATGAAGGGTGGGACTTAGAATAGAAAGGAAGGAAAAGGGTGCAGAAAAAAGATGGAGATAAAATCTAAAGGATTTGAAATCTTAATCAGGTGATGTGAAAATTAGGTTTATTTCTTGATTGTAAGTAACAATAAAGTGACATTATTGCGGTTGGAGAATCATGACAGTAAATAATCCATTTCTCTCCTTTTCTAGTCTTTTGTCGCTGAGGCCATGTTGCTCATGGCCACTATCCTTCATTTGGGAAAATCCTCTCTTCCTAAGAAGCCAATTACAGACGATGATGTAGATCGAATTTCCCTGTGCCTCAAGGTCTTGTCTGAATGTTCACCTTTAATGAATGACATTTTCAATAAGGAATGCAGACAGTCGCTTTCTCACATGTTATCTGCTAAACTCGAAGAAGAGAAGTTATCCCAAAAGGTAAGGTATATATGATAAAGCCATAAAAGTGCTTTGTGTTTATTTTTTTTATTTTGTTGATTTTTCAGTCCTGATATGTGAGGGCTGTCTCTATTAATGGCCTACAAAAAGTTGTCTTTCTTTCCATGTTAGAGAGAGGTGTGTGTATTGTTTTCTCAATACAGAAAGAATCTGAAAAGAGGAATGTGACAGTACAGCCTGATGACCCCATTTCCTTCATGCAACTCACTGCTAAGAATGAAATGAACTGCAAGGAAGATCAGTTTCAGCTGAGTTTGCTGGCGGCAATGGGTAACACACAGAGGAAAGAGGCGGCAGACCCCCTAGCATCTAAACTTAACAAGGTAACAAAATGTCAGATACAATGGTAAGTTGTTTAAACTGGCTACTTCAGAAAGTAGTAATCAAGACGTTGCTGGTCTTGCTGCTTTTTAAAAGAAAATAACTGGTTATACAGTATCAGTTTTTGTTAAATCAGTGTGATTGATAGGCTTGTTAAACATGAAGTGAAACTCAGAAGCTGATGAGATACTTTACTGTATGATGGGACTATGAGTTCAGGAGATGATTTCATACTTGTTGCAGTTGTGTGTGGATCGTAGACTAATACACACAGCTCAGGGATCCGTAGAGTTAAGTACAGCTGAAGGCGGAACTCCTCCCCAACACTGCCCTCAGTTTCTCCTGGCCCCTGCTGCTTCAAACATGGCAGTTCCACTTTTGTATTCTTAATATACTGATTCCAAATAGGATTTTATTAAGAAAACAATTCTACTCTTCAAATACATCAAACTTACAAATCAGTGATCTGCTGTAATCCCTTTGTCTGTTAGATGAGTAAACAGTCTCAAATTGATTTTGTTGTCCAAGATAAGATTAGCAGAATTAGAACTACTAAAATACTTTCTCTTCCTTAAAATTGAGAATTAATAGTGGCAATATTACAGTTAGAAAATTTTTAAAATACATTTTTTAAAATTGTGGTAAAATTTACATGACATCAAATTTACCCCCCTTAACTATTTTTAAGTCTATGGTTCAGTGGTATTAAGTATGTTCACATTATTGTGCAACCATCACCACCATCCATCCCGAGAATTTTTTTCATCTTGCAAAGCTGAAACTGTAGTCATTAAACAATAACTCCATTCCCCTTTCCCTCAGCCCCTGGCGACCACCATTCTACTTTTTATCCGTATGAATTTGACTGCTCCAGGTACCTTGTATTAGTGGAATCATACAGTATTTGTTTTTTTTTGTGACTGGCTTATTTCACTAAGCCTAATGTCTTCAAGGTTCATCCATGTTGTGGCATGTGTCACAATTTCCTTCCTTTTTAGGGCTGAGTAATATTCCCTTGTGAATATATGCCACATCTTGTTTATCTCTTCATCTGTTGATGGACACCTGGTTTGCTTCCACCTTCTGGCTGTTGTGAATAATGCTGCCATAAACACGGATGTACAAATATCTCTTTGAGGTGCTGCTTTCATTTCTTTTGGGTTATACCCAGAATGGAATTGCTGGATCATGTAGAAATTCTGCTTTAATTTTTTGAGGAGCCAGCACACTGTTTTACGTAGCTGCTGCACTATTACATTCCAGCCTTCAGTGCACAAGGTTTCTGATTTCACCACATCCTTGCCAACGCTTATTTTCTGTTTTGGTTTGTTTTTTATAGTACCATCATGGTGGGTATGAAGTGGTATCTTACTGTGGTTTTGATTTGCATTTACCTAATAATGATCAGTGACGTTGGGCATCTCTTTAAGTACTTATTGGCCATTTGTATATCTTCTTTGGAGAAATGTCTGTTCAAGTCCTTTGCTCATTTTTTAATTTGGTTGTTTGTTTTTTGTGTGTTGAGTTATAGAAATTCTTTTTATATTCTGGATACAGGTCCCTTATGAGATGTATGGTTTGCAAATGTTTTCTCCCATTCTGTGGGTTGCCTTTTCACTTTGTTAATTGTGTCCTTTGAGCCACAAAGGTTTTTAATATTTATGTAGTTCATTTTATCTATTTTTTCTTTTATTGCCTGTGTTTTTGGTGACAATATTACCTTTTTAAAGTGCTGTACTTTGGATGTTTAAAAAAAGTTGGGGGGGGACATCTAAAATTTTATCTTTGTGAAATTACAAGCATTGCTTGCTGTATGATCTCTCTGGTTCCCGAGTTTGGGTAGCAGGAACTACCACACGATCTGAATTTTGTTTCCTGAGTTTTGGAGAGCATCTGGTGAGTTTAGATGCTGCGGGATTTAACTGCAAATGTATCCAGGTCTGTTCAGTTCCTAAGTTGGGGTAATGTTTAATGTATTTGTCAACATATTTAACGTCTTTCTGCTACTGAGCTGTAAACTCTAGGACTTGTTATTCTAATGACCCAATTTCAATTACTGTGTCTGTATTACAAAACAATTTTATTAGACCTATTTCAAAATGACCTTGTCTAATATAAGCACATCTGTTAATTACCTAACAGACTTAGTCATTTGGCTAGGATATGTTTGGTTAAATTGTCTCAGTCATTTGATTATCTCTTTATTTTTGTTTGACAGGTCACCCAATTGACAGGTTTCTCAGATCCTGTATATGCAGAAGCTTATGTTCATGTCAACCAGTATGATATTGTCCTGGATGTACTTGTTGTGAATCAAACCAGTGATACTTTGCAGAACTGCACATTAGAGTTAGCTACTCTGGGTGAGGAAGTTTACCATAAAGGAAAGATATTGTTACATAGTAAATCTTTATGACAGATTATTAAGGGATGTGCACAAGTTTTAGTATAAGAATTCTCTTGAGCCCTTTGTGACATTTTGAATCAAGGCTTAGTTTTACATTTAACATTTAGTCTCCGTCAATTCCAGTTTCCTGAGCTTCTGTAATACTGACTTTCTTGTGCTTGTGCTCTTGGTACATCTAGATGGGTTTATTCACTGAGCTTGATCTAGCAAATGTCGGTTTTTCTAGATATAAATAAGCTGTTTAAGTTACAGATTTACCAAGTAGCTGACTTAGTTAAACTTTTAATTGCCTTACTACAGAACCAGGTATTTTCTGAGTCAATAACTAATGCATACATGTGTGACCAAATATATCATTTCTCACTAAGCAACACTTAGCAAAAAGATGTCTTTTTTCTTCTTAATAAAGACACATGAATCCCACTCTCTGACCACTTTTACATCTGGCTTTGAAATTGGAAAATATAACTTGTATACAGGAACAGTGCAGTGCCCCCAGGAAATTCCATATGGCTTAAGCAAGAGTTAAGGGACTTTAATATCTAGAGAAAACATGCTTCTGCCCTATCTTCCTCAGCATAGCTTGACGCCTGTAAGAAGAACAGTGTTTCTAAGAATTGACGAGTCTTTCTGCAGATTGTTTTATCTGTCTCGGTAATGGAATGTATAGTTTAATACTTAAGCTTTTTGAGCAATTTGTATTCATTCTTTGAAATAAAATGGTATGCCCAAAGTTTCACACCCTACACTCACAAATCAAATGTAGAATTATTCTGAGAAGCTTACTTACCTTTTAAAAGAACATGCATATTGATGTGAATAATAAGATGTTAAATAATTTCTTTATTTTGTCCTTATAGTATTTGAATCATAACCCTTCTCTTGTTCCTTATTTTGCTCGAAGCTATAAGCTGCATACATTTTAAGATTTCATGACTTGGGAGGTTACCGAATGTGTATTTAAACCATGTCTAAATTTTTTTCAGGGGATCTGAAACTTGTGGAAAAGCCATCTCCTTTGACTCTTGCTCCTCATGATTTTGCAAACATTAAAGCTAATGTCAAAGTAGCATCAACAGAAAATGGAATAATTTTTGGTAATATAGGTAAGGAATTGTTTTATAGCATGTGATGTTTTAACTTTTTTATTGAAGAATTTCTCTAGTGAGTTAGCTTTGTGACATTTCTTGAGGACAGCACCTGAATCCATTCGTTCCTTCATTCGTCATTTATGGGGCACCTGCTGTGCTACGAAGCATTGTACTATGTTCTGGAGGTATAGAAATGAGCCAGATACAGAGTCACTGTCCTTAAGAAACTGTCACACAAAAGGAGGAGATAAATAAGTAAATATATAACTGTAGTACAGTGTGATTAGGGCTAGTTTGCATACTATGTATTTTGGGATCATAGGGAAAAAATGCTAACACTACAGGGAGTTTTATAAAGGAGGCAGGTTTATTATCAAAGGATAAGATTTGAACTGAGTCTAAAACTTAGTATAAGCATTTCTTTCCGGGTACTCATTTAGTCAATATGCTTTTTTTTTTAAGCAATTTCTGTGGTAGGGATGGGGCTACTGTGGTGAGGAACAAAAGACAAAAGCTCTCTGCCCTCAGATAGCTTATAGTCAAGTAAGGGAAAACAGATGTGAGGAAGATGTGTGGAGTCCATAATGGTAAGTGCTGTGAAAGAGGCTGTGCTGTGTAAAGTGGGAGTCTGAAAATATTTGGTGACTTCTCTCAAAGTGGCAGGGAGCTGTGGGGAAAAAGATAAGGCAGGCTTTGTGGAGGAGCTAATTCTCAAGTGGGGTTTTGCAAGATCAGTTTAAGTATTCTACAGATAGACAGGGATACAGCTGGAACAGATGCAAGTAGTTTGATAATACCTGGAATTTAGAGTGGAATGGAGGAGGGTGGTGGTAGAAAAAAATGGGGTTAGGAAGGTTAGAGCTATATTTTGCTTGCCATGCTGAGGATTTCAGACTTTATCCTGGATGTAAAGAGAAGCCATTGAGGAATTATAAGTGAGTGAGTAGTTACATAATTAAATATTTCCGTGACAGCACTACAGAAAAGTCATGGGAAGATGCAGGAAGATTAACTAGTAAACTATTGCAGTAGCACAGGTGAGAGATGGCAGAGAGCTTGAACCAGTGTTGTGGTTGGGATGGAGAGAAAGGCTGAATATAATAGATGTTAAGGAAGTAGAATGCCTGGGACATGATTACTAATTGAAGAGGAAGTGACTAGAGTAACCCTCAGATTTCTTGGTTGGGTTGATATTTATGTCAATCACCAAAACAGAATATAGGAGAGAACAAATTAGAGAATAAGTAAAATCTTAAGCAAGTTCAGTAATAAAGTGTCTGAAAACATCCAAGAGCAGTTTGATAGGAGTCTGAAACATAAACAAGAGGTCTAAACTAGAGATAAATATTTGTTTAAAAGCCATAGAAAGGGAAGAAATCACCCAGAGACGGCATAAAGAATGAGAAGAGGGGAGATTTGAAAACCAAATCAAAGAGAACAGCAATATTAAAAGCTTGGGCAGGAGGAGAAGCCTACAAAGGAAACTGAAATGTGGTTAGAGAAGTAAGGAAAAATCTTCAAGAAGTATCTGAAGGTACAAAAGATCAAGTAACATGAGGTCTAAAAGAGGAGTCCTTTGGATTTGGCTATCAGTGATATTAAAAGATTTCTCGTGGTATGTCTTGGGCAGTGGTGGTGGATTGAAGACTAAATAGGAGATGGAAAAATGGAGATAGTGAGTGTAGACTATTCTGAGTGTAGGGCCTTGGGTTTGATAAGGATAAGAGAGGACAGTAGCCAGAAGAGAATCAAGTATGAGGGAGGATTTTTTTTTTCTTAAGATGAGAGAGCCTTGACTATGTTATGGTTATGTATAAGGGAAGAAAGTCAGTAGAGAATGTAAAGGTAAAGACATGAGTGAGAGAGGTGCTGATTGATGGAGTGAGGTCCTGAACGAAGGCAGGATCACAGACGGCAGGAAGTATTAACCTTGAAGAGAAGAGGCAGCACTTCTCTGATATGAAACGTAAGGAGGTAAGAGTAGATTCAGAGAGAGATGTTTGTTTTTAGATGTAGGGCTGAAAATTAAAAGAACTTAATTTTGGTAACCTCAGTTTTTTCTGAAAGTAGAAAGGATGAGGGAATGTCAAGAGAAGAGGCTAGAAGGAAGAAAGGTAGGCTCCAATCAGATTATGACTTTTACCATGGAAGAGACAGTCATAGAAGCAGATAATCTTAATTAAGTCCTATGGCTCAGCAATATTTATTCAAAAATATTAGAGAAGCACCTATATGGAAACACTTCTACTTGTGTATCCCCCTGGAGTGCCTAACACACCACAACTGCTGTGAAGGACTCACTGGGTTTGCGTCCTGGCCACACTACTTATCGGTTCTGTGACCTTACAACTTAATTAACTTCTCTTTGTTTTTGTTTCCTCGTCTGTAAGATGGAAAATAATAATATTATAACATAGGATTAATGGGAGTATTAAACAGGTAATATTTGTAAAGCGTGTAGAATAGAGCCCAGTATATAATAAGCATTTTATAAATATTTGCTAGTATCATAATTATTATTTGGAAATATTAAAACTTTTTAAAATTAAAATTTGCCTCTGCTGATGGAGGATCTTTTTTGTATGTATATTGCAGTTTATGATGTCTCTGGAGCAGCAAGTGACAGAAATTGTGTGGTCCTCAGTGATATTCACATTGACATCATGGACTATATCCAGCCTGCAACTTGTACTGATGCTGAATTCCGTCAGATGTGGGCCGAGTTTGAATGGGAAAACAAAGTTAGTCCTTGGGAGATTTCCTTGAACTCCTTAGCTTTCTTTTGGGCTAGTGTTGAAGGATTCTTTGATAAAATTAATCCCACTAAAAAGTGTCAGATGTGGAAAGCAAAGTCTTTCAATATCTGTTCTTGCAAATTAGCCTTACCTGGAAGTCATGTAAGTAGTTTATCTGATAAGTGGCTGTTGTAAATTGGTGAGAGTAGCAGTTCTGTAATTAATCAGATTGATCAAGACAGTATTCCATCCCCTGTATGTATATGTATGAATAATAATTATCATTGAATCCAGTGTCCAAAAGAGGCTTTGCAAATTCAGTAGCCTGGTGAGGAACTTTGTTCCATTGAGCCTTGATTTTTATTAGAAATATTTATGTGCAGCATGTTGATCTTCTAAGAAGTTACCTATGTCTGAAAGATCTGATAGCAACCTGCAGGTTGTTGGATTTTGTAGAAGATGTTATTTACTTTTTTGTTGCACCCTCCCTCCTAAATACTTGGAAGGAGGTTCTAATGTGACATACGAGTGATTGTTTTCTCGACCCCAAGATAAGAAACTCTCAACTTTCTCATTCTAAGAATTATAATCTTGACTTTTCTCTCCCTCTGTACAGGTGACAGTTAACACAAATATAGTTGATTTAAATGACTATTTACAACACATATTAAAGTCAACCAACATGAAATGCCTCACTCCAGAGAAGGTAAAATTTGACTGAGGACTTCTTAAAGCTGATAGAGTGGTAGATTCTTGTATTTCCTCTAGGGTATTTTTGTTACTAGTCAGCATGAGAAAAACAGTGTCACTCTGGACTAGCTAAAAGAAATTATCCCATAGAATGTATGGATCTGCTTACCTCTGTCTACTGGAATATACCAGCCTGCTTGTTTCTAGTACAATGACCCAGTTGAATAGTCAAATTAGTTTTTCTTTTCATTCTCCCTTTCAGCTAAAGGCTTATCACAAAATAGTTTGTGATACTGAGTTAGAAAATGCCCATGACCTCTTCTGTTGGCTCCGATTATGCGTCAGAATATATCTGCTCAAATACAGAACTGGTGATACACTCTGGTTTTCTGCTATGTGTGTGTATGTATGAAAAAAGACTAGAAAGACCAAAAAAAAAAATGAAGCCAAAACTCTAAGGAATTTTTTTTCTTTATAAAATTTCTGCTAATGTTACAATATTAATTTAATCAGTAAAAGAATGTATCCTGCCAAACCGCTAGGTTTTAATTCATATATTAGTTTATTCAACAAATACTGAGTCAAATAAATACTATATGCCCAGTACTTTGTGAGCTGCTGGATATAGTCTCTTCCTTCATGGAGCTTAAGGTCCAGCGTGGGAGGCGAATAACTCTTAAGTGAAGAGAGAATGTATAATTACAAATTGGGGTAAGTGCTATTTCTTTGAAGTCAGGTTTATAGAGGTATAATATAGAGACAGTAAAAGTCATATTTTTTACATGTATAGTTCTGTGAATTTTGACGTATTCATACGGTGTCATGTAACCACCATGACATGGTAAGTCCTGGTTTAAGTGATAATTCAGCTGTGCTGTTTGGTCTTGCTTATGTGTATAGTCACGCGCCATATAATGACCTTTCGGTCAGCAACAGACCACATATATGCTAGTGGTCCCGTAAGATTAGTACCATACAGCCTAAGCGTGTAGTAGGCTATACCATTTAGGTTTGTGTAAGTACACTCTATGATGTTTGCACAACGATAAAATTGCTTAACGACGCATTTCTCAGAACTTATCCTCGTTGTTAAGCGACGCATGACTGTAGTTCTCTAGTAAAGTATTGACTTTATCACAAATTTCTTCCAGGCACTTTCTGGCTACTGTGGCTTTATGGCAGCCAACCTCTATGCTCGTTCCATATTTGGAGAAGATGCACTTGCAAATGTCAGCATTGAGAAGCCAATTCAACAGGGACCAGAGGCCCCTGTTACTGGCCACATAAGAATTCGTGCGAAGAGTCAGGTAACAATTTTTTTGAGATCATCTCTGAACTGAGCAAAAAGAAGGAAGAATTTATGTCTGTCTTATTTCTATATGAAGTATCCTCTGTCGTATTAGTGTTCTGTGCTTTAGATGCATATATATAATAATAGTATGCTCTGAATAGAAATATAGCTTTTGCTTCATTAAAATGGCCCGCTTTTAGGGCCTGTCGTTCTGGCTTATGTGCTTAAAACCAGATTGATTCTCATGGGATGTTTGTGAAGTGGGTTCTTTAGAGTTTTTTGAAATCCAAGCTACAAGTCTAGTAACTATTTGTAAATCTAGCACTGAAAGTACTTACCCAGGTAAAGTTTTGGTGAGTCTGTTTTCTGTATCCTTGGTTTCATTGTTGATGTGGACTCATTGAATGGAGGCTTTATGAGATAGAATAACTTACTGGTTGTACATAGTTTCAATAATTATAAACATCTTCATTCTTCTTTGCAGGGAATGGCCTTAAGTCTTGGAGATAAAATCAACTTGTCTCAGAAGAAAACTAGTATATAAGAACAAACAAAAAGTCCTTGCAACCTTACAGTTAAAATTTTGGTATGGGCTTATTGGACTCCAACGTCTTTTGTACTCTTTCATGCTTTATGTTATAAAGAATCTGAGTTCATGCTGAATGCGTTCCAGCCAATAATTTATAGCCTTTCCCTTAAATCAAGATTGAGTTTAAAATTACAGTTTGTCTTTTATCTTAACAGTTTTGAATGCTGTCCTCAAAGTATATAATGTTTCTCACATGTACCGAGACCATTTTCACAGTACAATAAACAGATCTATTCCTAAATCTCTTGTTATTTTATAAATAAATGTATAATTACATAATTTTAGTTATGTAGCAGTGGATTTCTTTTAGTTGGATTATAGATTTCTATTGTAAATGAAAATTACTCTTTGAGTTGTGAATATATGAACTTTATTAAGAGAATTTACAAACTCACTGACGTGAAATGAGACAGGCATTGATTTACTTGATTGATTTTTCCTTTTCCAACATCAGTATCTCTAAAAATGCCTTATCATGTTCTAAAGGGCTTTTCTCTGGAATTTAGCTCCAGGAAGAAAGTATCAACTTGAGAAAACAGATCCATCTTCGGTTTAAAAGAGTATTATGAGCTTTGACTGAAATAAACATATTATTCTTAATTATCCTGAATCATAATGTAAAATAGATAACCCACAATAGGTTTTTAAATCATTCGCATTAAGCTTTGGGTTTTCTTTTATGTTTGTTAAGAATTAAATGGGTTCCACCTAATTATCAAAGCTGCACTGGCAGAATTCAGCTCCAGGGGATTCAGAGAGCTCCAATTCCATGTTGCCTCTGTGCCTTACTCACTCCTCCCCTTTTCCTTACTTTTCACTAGGGCTGGGCACTATCACCTCCCAGTATGATTCCAGAGGCCTCTCTGAGCCAGTTCCCTAGAGCCTGATGGTGCTGTCCTTTTGGCCCTTGCTTTTCCTTGGGGATGATTGAGGTAGTCTGATGTTTTAGCTAAGTCCGAACGTTAAACTATTATACTTTGTCTTCCAGCTAGACTTCAGGATGCGTTCAGGATGAGTTGAGAGAATAAGGTCTGTGGAAGAATGAAAGCAGCATCTCCTATTTCAGCACTTGAGTGAGAATGGAATGATTTGTTTGGAGTGTGAAGGTGATTGATACTTGTATGATGTCATAAACTTTGAAGCCACTTGCTTTTTTAATCAGACAGATCCAGACGATTACAGGGCATTTGAGATTCCAGAGCACTGAGGTCTCAAAGCAACGTCAGTGGCCACCAAATGGGAAAGATATTGGGAATGCAGGAAGGGGTCAGTTTGATGCATTGAGCCAAGGGCTGGAGATTTGTGGTGAGAGCAGATGCCACTTTGTTTGGATAAGATCATTTCCCAGACTCTGTTCCTTTGAACATTAGCCTCCGTGATGTTGTTAGATCTTCTGGGAGAAAAAGGATTCCATGGTCAAGTAGGTTTGGGAGAAGTTTTATCCTGTTCTGTACTGGGGATTCACCATGCATTAGCATACTAAAAATTCTGAGAGGTCCTTTAGTAAAAACAGTAGGTTAGTTTGGTTTAGCCCAGCATATCTTAATCTTACTTGACCAGGGAATCTTTTTTTCACAGAACACCTATTGACAATATATAGGGCAGGAAAAGTGACTTAGCATGCTGAAGATTTCGGTTTTGTATTCACACTCAACCAGTATTGCATTCAAAATCTCAAGGAATCATGCCTCTCTGTGTCCTAGAATATATCTCTGTTGATACTCTCAGAAAATACCTGCCTAACATAATCAGGCCATTTTTGTTGGGATCAAATTGGCTCACATTGCCATTTTCTTAAATTCAAAAATAAGGAGAACTCAGAGAAGTTAACAGAGTTCTCAGATGTCTATACTACATTAAGCTGTTTACTTCATTAGCATTTTATTAGCTTTGTGCATTTAATAAATGTAAACTGAATTGGATAGCGGCACTATTTAGTAAAGTTGTTCACACTGTGCTCTCTTAATTAGGATATAATATACATTTAAAGGTTGTAGCTGCTCACATTAGAAGATATCACATGATTAGGGCCGTGATGTCTGGTAAGAGGGTAAACATAGTATCTGACACCAAGTGAGGCCTTAATATATAAATGTATTGAACGAATAAACCTATAAATCTTACGAGAGAATTAAATGGTCCTTATATTTATTTTGCTGTCATGACACTAGAGGGAGCTCCATGCAGTTACTTTGGTTTGGGGATTAGAAGTGATTGGAGTTGTTTTTATAAGAGGAAAAAACAAGGTAATTTTCCTATTAGCAAGAGATTGATATTAGCGATATTTTGCTACCTGTGAGAAATTTTTCTACATGATTTATAAATAATGTAGGAGACAACTCATTTCAAGGTATCTAAAAAGGCAAAAGAACCAAAATATTTTTAGACACTCAGTATCAGATGTGAAACATTTGCGCTACATATTGGGTAAAGTAAGTAGTTTTACGGGTGACTTTTTCCTTCCACATTGGTATATGTTCTTAGTTAGGTAGTAATTTATAGCCTTTCCTTTAAATCAAGATTGAGTTTAAATTATAGTTTGTCTTTTGTCTTAACAGTTCTGAATACCATCCTCAAAGTAGGGTGAGGCATATCAGCTCCCTGCTTACTGCCCTCTCCCAGACTCTCCGCACACCATCGTGTTCTCTGTCCCCTCCCTGAGCTCCGCACTCACCCCCAGGATCTCAGGAGCCTAAAGACGTAACCAGGTGTAGTGCAGTTCAGTTTAGAATGAGAAAAGCTTGCAGTCCTGTCACCTACTTGCTCTGCGGTCTTAGACGATGGTATAGCTGATGTATTGAGTGCTTACATGTGCCAGGCATAACACTGAGTGCTTTTTCCGTGACGTATATAATCCTCCCAATGACTCTATGAGGCAAATACTATTAATGTCATCATTTACAGATGATGCTTGCAGTCTTAAGAGGGAAAGTTACTTATTATTAATTAAGGCTTAATAGTAAAAATTGAACCCAGATAAAAAGCCAGGGTGCCTGACACTGAAGCCCTTGCAACTGGTCACACATTGCCACCATTGCCTAATCTCTTTGTGCCTCAGTTTCCTTATTTGTAAGGAGCTTATAATGTCTATGTCATAGAGTTGATTTGAGGGATGAAATCATTAAATGTATTATTATGAATATTTGGCACATAGGTGCTTATCAATAAGTATACATTCCATTCCTTCCCCCATTCACCTTCCTTACAGTGCAAAAAAGACAGAAACCTCTTCTCAGTATCATACCTCCTTCAGAATTTACCTCTATTTGAATACTTTGTTTTTGTTTTTAATACCCGTAACTTACTTAAAAGAGGCTTTATTTCTCAAAAATTCTTTAATTGAGATATCATTGGCCCTCAACTTTGTAACAGTATTTATCATGTCCATTTTTTAATTAGCTCTTGACACTTTTGCTTGTTAACTATTGTTATGTCAGCTAAAAGAAACCGTCAACAACCCGTGTACCTCGTATGATAGATGGTCTGTGATGAACGTAATGGTTTTGTTTGCTTTCAGAATGACAATCAAGTGACAATTATTTAACAGTTGAACACAGAATATGTGCAGCTGGGTTACAGTAACAATGTGACATTTAGTGTTGCTCACTCTGATCAAAAGTCACTTCCAGTAATCTGACCACTTTGTCCTTAGTTTCTCTATCTAGCCTGGCAGGATCTCTTTGATTGAGAAGTCAGGTGTGCAGTGACAAAAGAATGCAAGTGAGATTTGTGCCTTTTATCTGGGTTCTGTATATAATCGTAGGATTCAGAGAAAAATACTCTATTTTTGAATAATTGTAAAACCAACGAGACATACAAATGGAATGCAGCATGGCAGACTGAAGAAGCTGTGAATGAGTCTTCCTAAATTTAATCTCAATTCTCTAAGTAGCTTTCTGAAAATAGGTGTATCTGTCTGGGCCTCTCTCCTTATCTATAAGATGAAATAATTCAGTTAACTGACCTTCAGAGTTTCTAGCTCAAAAAATTCATACTGAAAAGCCTTGTGTTTTTACATCTATCTCTTCAACAGACTTTATAGTCAACTGGGGTATCTCCACCTGGATATTACCCACAGACACCTCAAAATCAACATTATGAAATGGAATTTATCTTGCCCCTCAAACTTGTTCTTCTGCTGTGTTCTCTGTCTGGTCGCTTATGCTAGAAATCCAGTAGTCACCCTTCACTCTGCCCTCATACCTTATATCTCATCAGACACTCAGCAGCATGTTCTCCCTTCCTCAGCATTTTTAGAATCTTTTTCCCGACTCCTACCACCATCGCCCTGCTTTAGACTCTGATTGTCATCTTTGTCTTGGTCTCCTGCAGTGGCCTAACCATAAATTTTACATATAATTCTAAAATTAAAAGTGTATGCTTTACTCTTGACCACATACAGCAGTAGCTCTGCAATTCCTTCACCTGGTCAGACTCTTCCCTGGTAATACCATTTTGAGAGACATACCTAAAAAAAGAAAAAACTAAGTTCAAAGATTTTAATAATAATATTTTTAATAATAAAAATAGAAAATCATCGAGACACCTCAAAACGAAAATTAATAAGCAGATGGTATTCAGTATATACAGTGTGTACCAGAGTACTGCGTAGATAGAAGTTGCTCAATAAATATTTATTGAATGACCAAATAAATGAAGCACGTAGCTCCAAAGATAAAAGGGTGTGGATTAAATCACACCATGGACGTGTGCCTATGAAATAATGTTAGTTGATAAAGACACCACTCTGTAGGAATGTCTCCTACGATAAGATGAATCAGGATATGGATACACTGTCTGTCTCTCCAAGTGAATGGAAAATCAAAATATCACGTCAGTCATATCACTGGTATATCTTGAAAATAAATGCTGTTTACCCCTCAGGCCACTGGGTGTGGTTAGGATATTTCATTACCTGAAGTCCCTGCTTCCCGCTCTTGTGATTTTTAGATCTGTAATCTTTATCTCTCCGGTGTCTGGGCCCACCCGGAGAGCTGACATCCCCTTGGAAGTGAGCACTGCCCTCCCCCGCACGAGGCTGGGGACTGGATCTTACTGCCCAGGACTCACCAGCCGGAACGTGGCCAAGATGCCAGCGTGGTTCAGGAGTCAGTCCGGGAAAATTTCTGAACTCTGCTAAGCTGTGCAAGCCCTTTCTCAAAGCCCAACAACATAGAAAAGTGAAGTTCAGTAATCGTAATCAAAATTTTCTCTATGAAGTTGTTTAAGGTCACACTTTTTTTTAAATGATCCTGTGCTTTGAGTAAAGGTATGACTGTTAGGAGCGTGGTTTTCAAACTCTCAGCTAGTAGACTGGGAGTCCACAAGCTAGACCAGCGTGTTCCCACAGCTAAGATCAAATAATGGTGGTCTTTTTCCCAGGTCCAAGAAAAGTTGGTAGAAAGAATTTTGTCAACTTTATATTTTTTCTCCATAAACGTTAACATGTTAATACCTGCTACCACATTTAAAAAATTGTAAACATTATGGGAATGTTTGGCTAGCTGAATATTCTTGGTCTAGTAGCTTGTCTTTGTGGCCGTATGTGCTCCTGGTGGTTTTATGCTGCATACATATGTTTTCTGCTAATAAGTTGTTGCTTGTTCATCAAATTGAATTAAATGTGTCACTATCATGGTGGCAGCAAAGAACAACTTGATTCGTAGATGCTCCCCCACTGGCCTAGGTGTCTCTGTGAAGTATGACTTATAAAATCCTAATATTCGTATGCACTTCTTGCAGTTTATGTATTCATAGGCACTATTTAATGAAAAAAGCCTTGGTAACAGACGTATAAATCCAAGTTCAGGACATTCCTGGCTTATGCCCTCAATGTAAAGAACTTTGGCAAAGCCCTGGAAGAATGTGCCCTGGTTTTCAGTACTCAACCTTTATGACTTTTCCCCTTTCTTCAACCTAAGGCACAAGACAGGGGCTTCTGTAACTCTTGGGTTCTGACTGTTAATACCTGCTGTGTGTCTAGTGCTGTGCCGCGTCCTGAAGTTACTAAGGGTAAGCTACAGTTTGGTGAGTATTTGAAGAACACATAAACACCTAATCAGAGGACTGTTGAATAAGTCTTGTAACAGAAAAATGTACCAGCTGCCGTGAGAGCACAGAAAACTGGTGACTATCGGAAGAAAGTCAGGCATGGTTTCACAAAGAGGTGACATTTGAACTAAGCCTTGAAAAACATAAATTTGCCTGCTGAATGTCAGATGAGGGATGGAGAGAAGGATGGGAAAGCCATTCCAGCCACAGAACGGTTTGGATAAAGTCACAAGAGTACATGGCATAGAGAGGCGGGTTCTGCTCAACGGAGGATGTGTTGGGGGGCAGTGGCAGATGGTGAGGCTGGAGAAGGTAGACGAGGGTCAGATCACGAAAGACAGGCCGAGGCCTTTGAACTGTATCTTGAAGGGAAAGAAGAACTACTGAGGATTTTAAGCAGATGAGAGATTTAGAAACACCGCTGACTGCAGTTTGGAGAATAGGTTGGTGGTCTTGGAGGCCAGTTAGCAAATGCTGCTCCGATAAGCAGGAGGGTTACCAAATCTGCTTTTTCTCATATATAAAATGGGAATGATTATCCTACCCCTTCCTGTCTTAAAGAGGTACTGGAATGGCAATGAAACCTAATCTGTAAAGGTGTGTACAAATGGGCGACCGAGGAGCTGTTAACAGTGTTGTCATAGTGATCTTCATCCCCAGAAGAAATTCCATGAGGTTGAACCATATGAAATTCCCTCTTTCATGGCTAAAAAAAATCAAATATCAGCAATTTCATGTGATTCAACCTAATAGTTGGTGGATTACTTAGTTTTCCCTGTTACTTCCTGCCTCCTTTTAGACCATATCCTTGCCGCCTTTTTTTTTTAAGATGAGCAATCCATTTCATCAAGGGGATTTCCAGGAATGCTGGGGAGTCAAGTATGGTAGAAAGTCTGCAGGCTTTGGAGTCAAATAAGCCTGGAATCAGATTTTCATCTGTAATTTAGTAACTGTGATCTTGGGCAAGTCAATCTGTGTAAGCCTTATTTTTTTCATCTGGAAAATGGAAATAAATAATACTTGCCTTGCAGGATTATTAAATGAGCAAATTCATGCCTTGTTAGTGTGTGGCATGTAAAAGGTGTTGAATAAAAATTAGTCCCAACTGTTTCGTACACGCCCCTCCTCGTTTGTTCTCCTTGTTCACAGAAGGTTTGGCGTAGAACTCTCCTTATCTGCTTCTTTGTGTCCCAACAAAGCTGACTTAATAGCTACGTGCCCGGGGTTTGAGTATGTATAAGAAATTTTCAGTTGTCATAACTTCAATCTAAAACCTTTTAAACTAAGCGACCGTTTAGACTCTCAGACATCATTCCATGGAATTGCTTTGGGGCACAGTTAGTGTCAAGCTTTTCCGGAATGCCACAAGCCTCATCGCTTTTCACATCATTCAGGAAGTTACTCATTTAGTCCAGACTTCCAATAAACTCATACGTACAGACTGTGTCATGTTCTTCTGGAAGTGTCATCACCTTTTTTTTTTTTTAATGTGATAACTGGTTTTTGCAAAGGAAAAACAATTGAAATAGTGTTTATTTCTTTATATTCCTGACTCCAAATCCAGTGTCAAAAAGTCAACTCACAGTTGCTGACCCTCCACATTGTCGGGTCCCAGGAGCACAGCTGTGTCTGCCTCCGTTTCCCTGCTTGATGTTTTTGTTCCCTGATGAGGAGTTTTGATTTTGCATTAGTTCAGTGTTTCTGTATTGAGTTCCTACTTTGTGCAAGACTGTTCTTGTCACAGCATGTATATGGTAAACCAGACGGGCAAAATCTTTGTGTTCACAAGCTTATGTTTTTGTGATAATAATCAAGATATTTTCAGCGTGGATGAGTGCTATGAAGGAAATAAATAGGCTAATGGGATAGATAGTGCCTAGTAGATGGAGGGTGACTTTGAGAGGGATGTCAGGGAAGTAAGGCAGTAACAAGGCCCTGAGGTGGAAATGAGTTTGGCATATTTGAGGAACAGATGGTTGGGATTTCTTTTTTCTTTTCTTTTTTTTTTTTGGTGAGGAAGATTGGCCCTGAGCTAACATCTGTTGTCAATCTTCCTCTTTTTCCTTGAAGAAGAGTGACCCTGAGCTAACATCTGTGTCAGTCCTCTACTTTCTATATGGGTCACTGCCACAATATGGCTTGATGAGTGGTGTAGGTCTGCACTCGGGATCTGAACCCATGAACCCAGACTGCCGAAGTGGAGCGTGCTGAACTTAACCACTACATCACTGGACCAGCCGCTATTTTTTCCTTTTTTGCGACAGGGATAAAGTGGTAGAAGATGCAGCAGGAGTGATAGACAGGGGGCAGATAAAATTTATTCTCTGAGCTCTGGCCTCTGGCTCCTCTTGACGGTTGGATTCTGTATCTAGCCTCTGCCCTTAAACCAGAAGTACACCATCCAGAAGTATGGTGTGACTGCCATTCTGACTCCTTCTCTATTGCAGGGAGACTGGCTACCTTGCCCTACCCCCTTGAATTTGCCCCTGACTGAAATCAAGTCAGAGTCCTGATTCTCCACTAAGTGATGGCCTTTTTTAACTTACAAATTAATTACTACTAAATAATGTCTGCTCGTGAAGATAGAAGATAAAGACAGACAAAAATAAAATAAATTATATACCACCTCACCACCCAGAGATAAATAGTGGTTATCATTTGGGGATATATCATTGCAGATATGTATTCATTTATATATTTTTTAATCAAAATATAATGTGACCTTTTCAATGACATAAACTTCTATATAAGCAAGTCAGTGTCTGCTTCTGTGTTACTTAAATTTGTCATGCTGATGGTATACCACTATTGATTCAAGCTATTCACTGTTTTGAGGACTAATAAAATAATAGTGATAACCATAGCAGTTAGTACTTATTAAGAACACTGGTAATTTTACACATATTTCTGAGGCGAAGCATGTTAAGTGACATGCCTAACACCAGACAGATGATAAGTAACGGACAGTGCTGAAGCAGAAATGACGTTTGCTGAGCATGTAGGGAGGGCTATGCATGGTGCTCCTCTCAGCAGGGAGATAACTTCTGCTATTTCCCTTAAACCTCACAGCCTAGAACTCTGTAGCCCTTCAGTGACTGTCATGGGAGACAGGCATCCAGATGTCCACTGCCACCGAGACTGCACTTACTGTGTAGAGAAATCAAGGTGTTCCCAGGAAGGAGGAAATGGATACTGGACAGCCTAAATTCAGCAGTCATTATTCTCATGCCTTATGCTACTTATCATGTTCTGGTGCCCCCCCCCCCAAGATAGCTCCCCCACCAGGAACCCCTCACCTCTTCTCTGAGATCCAGTTTCTTTTCATCTATCAAATGGATATACCATGGTTTGTATTATTGTTGACTGTTAAATAGGATTAGGTCCCAGCCCTGGGTGGCCAAGTGTCCAGAAATGAGCTGGCTCGTCAACAGTGCCCTTTGAAAAAGTGAGAAGGGAAGCGTCAGAGTTTGGGAATCTAAGGGGTTGAGGAAGAAGGGAACCAGATAGGATTTGGTTCTTCCTCAAGGTTATTGGAGGAAATAGTGAAGAGAGAAGGGGGTGGGGCAGGGGTCCTCCAACAACCTCATTCAGGTGTGGCATGACCCTGGGGTGTGTGACAAGTCATGATTCCTTTAAAGGCCTGCTGGCTCCTGAGAGAGCTGCTCACAAGTTGACCCACTGGCCTCATGGGTTCCCACATAAGGCAGGGCAGTCAGCCAGTAACAGGCATCATCAGACAGTTGAGCAGAGGCTAGCAGGCAGAGACTGAAGCATGATGCCTCATATCTGGGGGATCTGAGCTGTGCGTTTGCACCCTGACAGTAAGTTGTTGACAGCAAATTGCAGAGACTACAAGAATGGTGTTGTTCCCATGGCTGCCAAGCCCATAGCAAAAGCAAAGAGAATAAGCTCCTCTGTGGGGCCAAAGAGGCCTCTTTCTGCTTTGTCCAAAGAGTACGGAGGAGACGGCACATAACTGCTGCATGTCTGTGGCCCTGAGTTCTAGTTGGGTCTCCACCACCAACTTTCTGGGAGTGGAACACCTCTCCTCTCCTCTGACTTAATCTTCAAGGCCCAGCTCACATGCCACTTCCACTATAAAGCTCTCTCAGGCTCTCCCTAATTGTTTTTTCTGTGCTCACACAGCACTCTCTCTTCCACCATTATACCACATAGCACAACTTAGCATGTTACTGTGTCCCTTAGACTATGAACTCCAAAGGTACGGATTGTGTCTGATTCATATTATTATCCCGTTGTCCAGCTCAGGAACTGATATAGTATTAGCCCTCAGTAAGGTTTCTTGAACAAATGAACCTGTAAAATGGAGATAATGTTTGCCCTGCCTTCCTCCAAGGACTGTTCTAAATTGAAAATCAAGAATTAAGAACTTTGGGGCCAGCCTGGTGGCTCAGCGGTTAAGTGCGCACGTTCTGCTTTGGCGGCCCGGGGTTCACTGGTGCAGATCCCGGGTGCAGACCTGGCACGGCTTGGCACGACATGCTGTGGTAGGCATCCCAGTATAAAGTAGAGGAAGATGGGCACGGACGTTAGCTCAGGGCCAGTCTTCCTCAGCAAAAAGAGGAGGATTGGCAGCAGTTAGCTCAGGGCTAATGTTCCTCAAAAAAAAACAAAAACGTGTTAAGAACTTCTGTCCAAATTTTACCATTAACTCACTGTGCAATAATGATAATAACAACTCACATTCAGACAACACTCCCAGTTTACAATGCAGTTTTGCATCTATTGTCTGATCCTCACAGTAAGCCAGTTATGACTTTATCATTTTGCAGTTGGGAAAACTGAGCTCAAAGGGGTGAAGTAATTGGCTATGGTTGCTAAGCAAGTAAATGATGGGGCCAGAAATGGAACTCTGACCTCTGACCCAGAGCCTGTCCTCTCTTTATTACCTGTTATGACTTTTACTGCTGGAACAACCCTTGATCCATTGTAGAACAAGCACACAGACAATCTCCTCTCCTGTGAACTTTAGGTTCATGTCAGATTACTCTCTTTACCTCGAGTTTAATGGAAACTTGGCTCTCCCTCAAGGCCACACCTTCCCTGTATTCTCTACCATTCTCTTCTGTTCTCACACATTCCACTGAGGGCTCCAGTTGGCAGCCCTGTCATTCCCCATTAACGCTAACCTACCACCACACTTGTATCACATGCAAAATGTGCTTCTCCTTTGAGGCTCATGCCATCCAGCTCAGCCCACAAGACCCTCTGTCCTGGGACCCTGACTCTTGAATGAGTGATCCAAGGAGGGAAGGAGTGATGGGAGGGCCTGTTTTTGAGGCTTATGCCATCTTCTATGCTATTTTTGCTTCTATGCTCTTTTGTCTTCTGACCACCTTGGTCCCTAATGTCTTCTCCACTTCAAGTCCTGCCATCATCCAGATGACTTCACTATGTGAAGCCATTTAGCATCCTACCCTTTTTGTTCCTTAATGCTGGCAACAATAATCACTACCTCACAACCACGGTTATACCCAGGACCTTCTTAAGACCTGGAACCACTCTGCTTTAGAGCTTAAGGTCTGGCATACTAAATCTCTGACTGTCGTCTCCTGGCTCCCTAGCTCTCTCACTCTTTTACTCCCACCGTACCTGCTGCTAGACATTCTGGATACGACCAGGCCTTTGGCCTCACTGTTTTCTCCCAAGTCCATCAGTCCCCCTGGTATTTCCCTTCCTTCCCTATTTGGCCTAGCCCTTATAGTGCAGCACGAAAACCAGCATTGTCCTCTGTCTGTCACTCCAATTCTGAAAAGTCTAAACTTTCTAGTAGTCCAGTCATCTGCCTCCTCCACCCCGTACCTAGGCTGCAGAGCACAACCATGCAGACGGGCTCTAAGGCAGGTCTTTGGTCTTCGTCCTTGACTGGGCTTTCAATAGCTATTGCAACCTTGGTCTTCTCATCACAATAGGTATGAATTAATCAACTAACAAAACTGATTAGTCCATTCATTCATTTGACAGATATTTGCTTATCAGTTGTTATATGCCAGGCAATGTGCTGCGTGTTAAAAACGTTAACATAGACAAAAACGGACAATAGACACAGTGCCTGCCTTCATAGACTTGTAGTCTAGCAGAGGAGAGAGACCTTGTCCACTAAGCACAAACATATCGTTACAAAGCTGTGAAGCGTGCTGCAAAGGACAAACCTCTGAGTATTATAAGAGTGTACAACAGGAAGACCTCCCCTCGTCTGAAGGGTCAGAGAATGGCTCCCTGAGAAAGGGACATAATTTCAGGCCTAAAGGAAGGGTTTGAATTAGCTAAGTGAAAGGAGTGGAAGTGGGACAGAAGAGCTTTCCAGGTGGAGGGAAGAGTGTCTTTGAAGTGCCTGAGCCGGGAAAGAGGAAGGAAAAGAAAGGGGGCCTTGTGAGAGTGCATGGAGGGGTTTGAGGGCAAGGCTGGAGAAATCAATGTAAGCCAGATCCTTGAGCCGTTTTATGGAGTTTGAACCAGTGTAGGGTTTTATGCAGAAGACGGCATCATCTGATTTGCCCTGTCTTTTGAAAAAGGTCAGCTCATTTGTGGTATGTTGGAAGGGTTGAATGGAGTTAAGTAATCCAGATAGGAGGCTATTGCAATTGTCCACACAAGGTCTGATAGCTTGGTGGAGATAGATTTGAGAACCTTCTCCAAACTCCTAGAGGCCCAGAACCTACTTCTGATCCCTCCCACCACTACCACCACTTTTGGCGATTAACTTCCTTCCTCCTTCTTAGGAAACTGAAAATATCAGGTGTGAACTTCCTCAGTTTCCTGCCTCTATATGCACAAATTTAGCTAACTGGACTTCCTTCACTTCCTTCCTGCCGATCTCAGAAAAAGAGGGTCAGGTCTCCTTTATGAGGCTCATCATTCCCCCTTCCACATTCTCCATACTATGCACCGTTGCTTGTCCATTCCATCTCCTGTAAGCAAACTCAATCTTCTTCTAATTAGAAAAACAAAAAGCAGGGGGCTGGCCTGCTGGCGTAGTGGTTAATTTTGTTCACTGTGCTTTGGCAGCCCAGGGTTCACTGGTTTGCATCCTGGGCATGGACCTACACACTGCTCATCAAGCCATGCTGTGGGAGCATCCTACATACAAAATAGAGGAAGATTGGCACAGATGTTAGCTCAGCAACAATCTTCTTCAAGCAAAAAGAGAAAGATTGGCAATGGATGTTAGCTCAGAGCCAATCTTCCTCACCAAAAAACAAAACAAAACAAAAAACAAAACCACTCACCTCCTGTCACCCTACTTACGATCTCTCTCCCTCCCCTTATAACAAATTTTATATAATCTACCAGAGATAGTGGTGCTCATCAAATATTCTATCTACTCCCCACATTTCCCAGCTCCTCTGAAGCTTGGCAGGCCCAGGTGACTAGTATCTCACCCTGGACCAAAGCATAGTGTAGCTGGCATGTGACCTTCCAATGATCTCTTCAATTGCTGAGCCAATTGTAGGGGGAGTTTTGTCTTCCAGAAGTTGCAACTCAAAGATGATGGAGCATCCATCACTCTGAGCTCCTAAGTGACTGTGGGGCAGTCTCTCTGACACATAGAGTGTAAGAAAGAAACAAATTTTTGTTGTGTTATGTCACTGAAATTTGGGAGTTGTTTGTTACTACAGCACAGCCTAGCTAACTAATACATTTACCATCTCTACTTCCTCACCTCCTGCGCACTTGTTTTTTTTAAAGATTGGCACTTGAGCTAATGTCTGTTGCCAATCTTTTTTTGTTTTTCCTCTTGTTCCTCTCCCCAAAGGCCCCCAGTACATAGTTGTGTATTCTAGTTGTGAGTGCCTCTGATTGTGCTTTGTGGGACGCCCCCTCAGCATGGCTTGATGACCAGTCACATGTCCGTGCCCAGGATCCAAACCAGTGAAACCCTGGGCCACCAAGGCAGAGCATGTGAACTTAACCACTCGGCCACAGAACTGGCCCCTCCCGTGCACTTTTTAAAAAAGAATTATATTATTTCTGACATACCTTTTAGCCCTCAGACTCCTCCTCTCCATTGACATTTCTTAGGCAAATGTCACCACAATTCTTTTACTGCTAAATCACCTAATTTGATTTCTCTGCATCATGTGACTTAGTTGGCTACTCTCTTCTTGAAGTTTCTTCCTCTGGCTACAGTGACATTATCATCTCTTGGTTTTCCTCCTTTTTTACTAGAACAAAGGGTTTGGAGGTAGACAGAACTTTTTTCTCACTTTATCAAAGTGGAATCACATGGCTTTTATCAAGTCAGACCCCCCAGTAAAGGACTTGTATGGCTTTCCAAGTCTAAGCTTATTAAACTGACCCTGGAGGCCCTCCATGATTTAGTCACAATCTATCTTCCTAATTTTATCTTCTACTATTCTCCTTTATACAGTGTACATTTACCCAGTACAGGCTTGGTGCTCTAGTTCTGTTTCCTTCTGTCAAATAATTTAGACATGCATGCAAAGATGCATGTATAGGATCGCTTATAATAGAAAAATACTGAAAATGACCTAAATAGCCATCTCTAGGTGACCCCTTAAACAGATTATGGTAAGGCCGTTCAATATATACTATGAAGATGATGATGTACCGTCATGGAAATTGTTCACAGTTTATTAACTACATAAAGCAGTGAGGAATACATCATCTCATCTTTGTTAAAATACACAGAAAATATCCAGAGTATACATGAAAATATTAATGGTCACAAGTGACAAAAAATTAGATAAATTGGACTTCATCAAAACTTAAAACTTTTTCCTTTAAAGGTCACCATCAAGAAAATGAAATGTGAGACAATGTTTGCAAATCATATATCTGATAAGGGACTTGTATCTAGAATATGTAAAGGACTCTTACAACTCAATAATAAAAAGGCAAATAACCCAATTAAAAAATAGGCAAAGGATAAAAATAGACTCGTCTCCAAAAAAGATATACAAATGGCCAATAAGCACATGAAAAGATGTTCAACATCACTAGACGTCAGGGAAAAGCAAAATAAAACCACAACGAGACACCACTTCATACTCACTAGGATGGCTATAATCAAAGCAATGGACAGTAACAACTGTTAGCAAAGATTTGGAGAAACTGGGGCTCTCATACACTGCTGGTAGGAGCGTAGAATGGTAGCTGCTGATTTGGAAAACTGTCTGATAGTTCCTCAAGATGTTTAACACCAAGTTACCAGATGACCTAGGGACTCCACTCCTAGGTGTAAAGCCAAGAGAAATGGAAACACAAGCACACGAAAACTTGTACATGAATGTTCACAGCAACATTATTCATAATAGCCAAAAAGTGGAAACAACCTAAATGTCCAACATGGATAAGCAAAATAGGGTATATTCATACAATGGAATGTTATCTGGCAATAAAAAAAAAATGAAGTCCTGATACACAGTACAACTCAGATAAACCTTGAAAATATCATGCTAACTGAAAGAAGCCACTCACAAAAGACCCCATGTTGTATGATTCCTTTTATGTGAAAGGTCCAGAATAGGCAAATCTATTGAAACAGAAAGCAGATTCTGTAAAGCTTGGAGAGGGGGAGCAGCGTCAGCAGGGAAAAGGAGAGAAGGGTTGATAAGAAATAATATACAACTCTGGCTTAAGCAAAAGAAAAAGTGTGTGTGTGAGGAATTTATTGGAAGGATTCTGAGGTGGTTCATGGAATCCAGGAATTACTGAATAACCAGGACTTGGTAGGGAAGGAGGGAGGGCACTCTGAGGATTTTAGTAGCAGGAGCTTATGGGACCTCTCTCTCTCGTGCTTCTGTCACTAGGACTGAACTCCAGTGACTTGCAGCCTCAGAGTCTCTATTCCAAGTTTCAAATTCCCAGGAGAGAGTATTTCATTGTCTCAGCCAGGGTTAGGTGTCTACCGCAGGGTCAGTCAGCTCTGGCTGAGGAGAACAGGATCAAATAGCAAGGACCGGATTGCAGGAGGCCTTTGCTTGTGTATCTGACTCATTTGTACAGTAAGACGACAACGCCTGTAAGTGGGGCAGATAAACAGACACAAGAGGTACTTACTAGAATTAAGTCAAAAAGCAAGGTCCAGAACAGTCTCTCATAATATTCACTTTTTCATTAAAAATTTATATCATGTGCAAATGAAAAGAGGGGCAAGGCAGGTGACATAAATGAGCACTGCAGGCAGATGTAAGACCATAGAGCATGCTGAGGACTGTGGCAAACTGGAGAGAGGGTCGCACACTTCAAGGGAGCAGAAGCAACTCTGTTCCAGCAGATTTTTTCCTGCAGGAATACAAGTCCACTGTTGCTAGGTCTTTGGATTTCTCAAGCAAAGCCAAACACTTGATTTTTATGTGAAATTTCCTGAGTTTTAAAACTTCCTAAGGGTCAAACAAAAATCTCCATGGATTGTCTGTCTGCAGGTTTCCAGTTTGCAACTTCTGATATATATATTCATATATGAATAGGAAATATTTAAGACAGACCTGAGTTTGTACCAGCTGTGTGATCTTGGGTAAGTTATTTCCCTTCTAACATGTAAAATAGGGACAATAATCCAAACCTTCAGAGTTTTGTCCGTAAACTAACATAAACAAAGTGTTCAATGGCTTTCGGTTAAAGATGGTGGATTAATAATTTTGCGCACATATAATTTTGCTCCCTCCTCAAAACCCATTAAAACCACAGTAAAGGGATTTAGAGAAACAGATTCATAAGGATGGGGGAAAAGGAGAAGAGACAGCAGCAATGAAATTTTGGAATCTGAAAGCAGATGAACAAGTGGTAACTGACTTGGTAGGTCTGAGAAGCTAAATCTGTACACATGGAAAGGATGTGAAAAGCTGAGAACCAACCTGATCTATACTACAGAGTCCTCCAAAAGCTCGGCAACCGAGGACGAAGGAGGTGGGAACTAAATTTAGGAAAATTGATCAAACACTGCTGACAAAACAGATTCTTAGAGTCTCCTCTGTATTTTATCCCCCTGAGTGACTACACTTACTCCACTCTAGCAGAGGGCTGAAGGGTTATTCTCTAGAAAGAATTTTTTAAAAAAGAGATAGAGAGAGTCCCTGGATTAAGGGATGCACGGCACAGTTGTGGACCAATAAATATGTGTCTACTGAAGGCTGGATGCTGAGACCTGCCAGCTCTCTTTCCCTTACTGGCTCCCAGAATGTAAACAGCCAGGCATTGACCCTCCAGGTGGATGCTGAAAACATTTTTCTGGAGGATCTGGTCAGCAGAAGGAGAAATAAATAGAACATATCAACACTGGGGGTTCCCTGATAAATGACCTAGTCAGATCATCCCACAGTGAAGTGCTATATCGCAACAAGCCTCACCCACGTGCTCGAAGCTTCCAATTTTTTTTTTTGAGGAAGATTAGTCCGGAGCTAACATCTGCTGCCAATCCTCCCCTTTTTTTGCTGAGGAAGACTGGCCCTGAGCTAACATGCATGCCCATTTTCCTCTATTTTATGTGGGATGGCTACCACAGCATGGCCCAACAAGTGGTGTGTATGTCCACACCCGGGAACTGAACTGGCAAACCGTGGGCCGCCAAAGTGGAGTGTGCAAACTTAACTGCTGTGCCACTGGGCTGGCCCCACAATCAATTTTTAAATGTCCCTTCTTCAATAAGAGCAGACAAAGATTAACAAACATCTGAGTGAAACTTCTAACAGGAGAAAGACCAAAACAAAGAAGCAGATAAAAGTCAGTTGGAGGAAAGAAAGATAATGCAGGAACAGAAAAACTTCTAAATCTCTGTCATTACTATGCTCAAAGAGATAAGAAAAGATCTTCCCTTGCTATTTTTAAATAAAGGGACAGTCAAAGAACAAAACTTGGCCTGTGGAAATTAAAATCATAACCACAGGAAAAAAATTCAATAGAAAGATTCGAAGTTAAAGTTGAGGAAATCTCCCAGAAAGTAAGGGAAAAATTCAGAGAGCTAGAAGGTGAGAGAGAAAAGGTAAGAAAATTAAAGGTTCAGTCCACAATTCCAACACTCAAATAATAGGAATTTACAAAGAACAGGAGAAACTGAGGGAAGGAAATCATGAAAGAAATAATCCAGGAAATTTCCCAAAAACTGAAAGTTTTTCCAGATGAAAGGACCCACAGAGTATCCAGCACATTGAATGAAAATAGACACATACATGGCACTTGGTGAAATTCAGAACACCACTGGGTAATTTCAGAACACCAA
The DNA here is from genome assembly GCF_041296265.1 of Equus caballus. Classification (NCBI taxonomy): domain Eukaryota; kingdom Metazoa; phylum Chordata; class Mammalia; order Perissodactyla; family Equidae; genus Equus; species Equus caballus. The sequence goes on along the minus strand of NC_091690.1, from coordinate 85,441,559 downwards.
ACGTAAAGAGAAGATTCTGAAAGCTTCCAGAAAGAAACAATAAGTTATATACAATCAGGAATCATAATGGCTTCCGGATTCTTAACAGCAACCTTGGAAGCAAGAATGGAATGAATCAATGCCTTAAAAATTCTGTAGGCAAATAGTTTCTGACTGAGAATTCAACACCCTTCCAAACTATAATCAAGTGTGAGGCTAGAATGAAGAAATCTGCAGACATGCCATGTCTGAAATACACCCTTCCTCACCAAAATAAGGGAATAAACCAAGAAAACAGAAGTTCCAACAAGGAAAGAGATGAAAAGCACAAGAAAGGTGATGGTAAAGAGAAATCCTAGGATCACAGCTTTGCACCAGGGGTAGAGGGCAACCAGTCCACGTGAGAGCAAGGTGATTCCAGAGATACGTTGTCGGCTATCGCTAGGCAAAAATTGATGACGCCATTGGTATATGTGATCTCCCAAATAAGGGTGTCATCCAAGAAAGAGAAAGATAAATTCTAGGCAACGGGGACTCCAATTCAGGAAAAGACAACAAGAACAACAAAAATCCCCAGATGACAGGGAAAGAAAGTCCCAGGTGGTCAGCTGAGCAGGAGGACTAGAGTGCAAACAGTTCGGATAGGAAAATGAAGGTTTCCAGGAGGGGTGTCTTCAGGAGAAAAATTGGAACTGACATTACCTGATGCCATTGACCACGAGGAAAACCGTAGTGAAAGATTACTGAAAAGTGTCAGAAGAGTTAGCTATAGGTAATAGTTAAAAGAAAATTAAGCAAATGAAAAAGCAAGGCAATTGTTAACTTTAGGAAAACCAAAGGTAGGAAAAGAAATATAATTTTGGAATACTTCAATGTTCAGTTGTAAGTAGTATTTGCATAGGCATAATAATGTAAACACTGAGTGCTGATTTAGTCAAAAATTGTCATATAATTCTATTGGGAGGATAGGGGAGAAGAAACTGAAGGGGTGGAAGTGTAAGAGAGCTAAACCCTGATCTACCATAAAAAGGAGTCACTACACTTTATCTAAAATTGAGTAATCAGCAGGTAGCAATCAGAACATATTATTTAGGAAAGACAGAGATATATAAATGTCAGAAGAAACAGCTAACAGTCTAAAATGATTCCTCTGGGGAAGGGGACTTGGGGGCTTTGGGAGGGGAGAGGGAGGGCAAGGAATTATTCTTTTACAGTAGGTGTCTCTGAAGAGTGGGATTGGCAAGGAGCGGGTTTTATTTACGACTTTATCTTTTCCATACTAGTCAAATTTTTTACAATAAGTATGCATTGCTTTTAAAATTACAATAAAAAACAATAAAACTAATGTCTTGTCCCTATTTTCAGCCTTCTTGGGAATTTCATCTCCAGGCTATTGAGCCACCCAAGGAAGTTCTCACCATAACCAGTTTTAAGCCCCGTCTGTGCGTTTGTCTCCTTTAAGCTTGAATGACAGTAGGGCAGTGGCTCTGTGTTTCTCTTCTCACTCAAGGGCCCATGGCAGTTTTTGTTTGGTTTGGTTTTGTTTTTTGAGGAAGATTAGCCCTGAGCTAACTGTTGCCAATCCTCTCTTTTTGCTGAGGAAGACTGGCCCTGAGCTAACATCCGTGCCCATCTTCCTCTACTTTATATGTGGGATACCTACCACAGCATGGCTTGACAAGTGGTGCCATGTCCGCACCCAGGATCCGAACCAGCGAACCCCGGGCCGCCAAAGCGGAACGTGTGCACTTAACTGCTGTGCCACCGGGCCGGCCCCCTATGGCAGTTTTTGGCATCCTCCTATCTTCCCCAAAGGGCAGGAAGCTCTGGCTCCCTCAGCCAAATTAGCCACTGTCCTGCACGCCAAAGAGCCTCTATCAGACCACGTCCTGCCGTGCAGCGTATTTCTCTATTTTGAAATTTCCTCCAACCCTTACCTTATTCCTACCAGAAAGTCTTTTCCATTTTTGTGCCCCCCAGCTCCTGGGATAGGTGTTTCCTGGAGAATAGCATCATAGCTGTAACTATTGAAGCTTGCGTTTGGACCACACAGGAGAAAACATCCTGAAATCTGCTTTGACATTCATAGCGTATGGTTAAAAGCTGGAGGCTGCAAGCAAACCTACTCGACCTTCACCCCAGGCCAAGACGTTATCTTTATTAGACAGATCAGGACACAAATCTGCCCGCTGCCATGGAGGAAGGCACTTTCAAACATCCTTAAGAAGACAATCTGGAACAAAGTTGATATAAGATGTACAGAAATGCAATGAAAAATTTTCTCCCAAGACAGACCTATAGAAACAGTCAGATAATAAATGTTGTTTTAAGCCATTAAGGTTTGGAGTAATTCGTTACACAGCAATGGATGACTAATACACCCATATATTTTTATTTCTAGTGCTCTTTATCCCTTTGTGTAGATTTAGATTTCCATCTGGCATGATTTTCTTTTTGTTGGAGTACTTTAACTTTTCTTCTGGTGCTGGTTTGCTGGTAATGTCTTTTCTCAGCCTTTTTGTGTAAAAGTCTTTATTTCTTCTTTGTTTTCTTTGAAATAGCTGTATTGAGGTATAATTTATATACCACAGAACTCAACCATTGCAAATGTAAAAATTCACTGATTTGGTAAATTTATAGAGTTGTGCAACTATCACCATAATCCACTTTTAGAACATTTCCATCCCTCCAAAAAGTTCCCTAACACCCACTTAAAAGCTGATCTCCACTTCCACCTCAGAGGTAGGCAAACACTTAATTTGCTCTCTGTCTCTTTAAGTTTGCTTTTTCTAGATATTTCATAAAATTGAATCATATATGTAATTTTTGCTTCTGGCTTCTTTCACTTAGCATATTTTTTGAGATTCATCCATGTTGTAGTATGTGTCAGTAGTTCATTCCTTTTAAATACTAAATAATATTCCATTACATAGATATACCACATCTTGTTTAATCATCCATTGATGAACATTTAGATTGTTTCCATTTTTTGGCTATTATGAATACTACTGCTATGAACATTTGCATACATGTCTTTGTGTGGACATGTGTTTTCGTTTATCTCAAGTAGATTCATAGAAATGGAATTTCTGTGTCGTATGGTAAGTTTGTGCCTGACATTTTAAGAAACAGACTAACTGTTTTCCAAAGTGGTTGTACCATTTTACATTTCCACCAGCAATGCATGAAGGTTATAATTTCTGTACATCCTGACCAAAACTTGGTATTGTATATCTTTTTTATTATTGTCTTCTCAGTGAGTATATAGTGGCATCTCATTGTTGTTTTAATTTGTATGTCACTGACAAATTATATTGAGCATCTTTTCATGTGCTCATTAGCCATTTGCTTATCTTTTTTGGCAAATTGTCTCTTCCAATTTTTTTGCCCATTTTAAGATTGAGTTATTTTTCATTTTTCATTTTGAGTTGTAAGAGTTCTTTATATATTCTACGTACAAGTCCTTTATCAGATGTGTGATTTGCAAATATTTTATCCCAGCCTATGGCTTGTCTTTTCATTATCTTAATGGTGTTTTGAAGCACAGATTCTTTTTATTTTGATGAAGTCCAATTTATCAATTTTTCTTTTAATGGCTCATTCTTTTAGTGTCATGTCTAAAAATTCTTGGCCCAACCCAAGGCCATGAAGATTTTCTCCTATGTTTTCTTTTAGAAGTCTTATAATGTTAGCTCTTACGTCTAGTTCTATGATACATTTGAATTAATTTTTTGTATACTGTAAGATAAGGGTCTGAGTTCATTTTTTGGTATGTGGATATTCAAGTGTCTCAGCAATATTTGCTGAAAAGACTATCCTTTCCCCCATTGAATTGTCCTTGCTCCTTTGTCAAAATCACATGACCATAAATGTAAGGTTTTATTTCTGAGCTATTAATTCTGTTCTATTGATCTAAATGTATATCTTTGTGCCAACACCACAGTCTCTTGATAGCCATGACTTCATAGTAAGTTTTTATTTCCTTTATTTTTGAAAGATATTTTTGCTAGGTATGAAATTCTAGGTTGACAGTTTTTTCCCCCAGCACATTAAGAATCTTGTGCTACTTTCATCTGGCTTGCATAATTTCATGTGAGAAGTCTGCTGTCATTATCTTTATAAAACTGTAGGCAACATCTTTTTTTCTCTAGCCATTTGAAAACTTTTTTCTTTGTCCTTGGTTTCAAGTAATTTGATTATGATGTACCTTACTATGTTTTCTTTTTTCCTTCAGATTTATTGAGGTGTAATTGACAAATAAAAATTATATACATTTAAGGTATACAATGTGATAATTTGATATACATATACATTGTGAAATATTACCACAATCAAGCTAACTAACATCTCCATCATCTCACATAGTTACCTTTATTGTGTATGGTGAGAACACTTTTAAGAAAGTAGTCTCAGCAAATTCAAGTACACAATACAGTATTAATACAGCATTATTAACTATAGTCACCATGCTGTACATTAGATTCCTAGAATTTATTCATCCTGCATAACGGAAACTTTGTATCCTTTAACCAACATCTCCCCTTTTCTCCCACCCTCCAGCTCCTGGCAACCACCATTCTACTCTCTGCTTCTATGAGTTCAACTTTTTCAGATTCCATATATAAGCAATGTTATATAGTATTTGTCTTTGTGTATCTGGTTTATTTCACTTAGCACAATGTCCTCAAAGTCCATCTATGTTGTCACAAATGGCAGGATTTCCTTCTTTTCTAAGGCTGAATAATCTCCCATTGTATATATGCATATATATATATATATATATCACGTTTCCTTTATTCATTCATCCACTGATGAACATTTAGGTTGTTTCCATATCTTGGCTATTGTGAATAATGCTGCAATGAAGGTAAGAGTGTGGATATCTCTTTGAGATACTGATCCTTAGTGTGTTTTCTACATGTTTCTTCTTCTTGGGGTTCATGTAGCTTCTTGGATCTATGGGTTTATAATTTTCATCAAATGTGGAAAATTTGGGTCCATTGATTGTTCAAATATTTCTTCTGTTCTTTCCTCATCCTCTCTTTCAGAATTTCCAGTTATACACATATTAGGGCCCTGGAAGTCTTCCAATAGCTCAATGATGAACCAATTCTTTTCTTGTTTTTTTAAGTCTTTTTTTCTGTGTTGTATTTCAGAGAGTTTTTATTGCTACATCTTCAAAATCACTAATATTCTGCAGTGTCTAGTCTGTTAGTCCCACCTAGTATATTTTTCATCTCAATGTTGCAGTTTCCATCTCTTTAAAATTTTCTTTTAGAAAGACTAGCCCTGAGCTAAAATCTGCCACAAATCCTCCTCTTTTTGTGGAGGAAGATTGGCCCATCTCCTATTTTATGTGTGGGATGCCTACCACAGCATCACTTGATAAGCAGTGCGTAGGTCTGCACCTGGGATCCAAACCGGCAAACCCTGGGCTGCTGAAGCAGAACATGCAAACTTAACTCCTGCGCCACTGGGCTGGTCCCTCATGTCTTTAAATTTGACTTAGGTCTTTCTATATCTTCCATCTCTCACCTGGACATACCCATGCTTTCCTCTGTCTTAAACATATGAAATATATTTTTAATATCTATTTTATTGTTCTTATCTTCTAATTCTATCATCTGTGTTGTTATAAGTCTGTTCCTATTGACTGACTTTTCTCCTCATTATGGGTCATAATTTCCTGATTCTTTGCTTGTCTGGTAAGTTTGATTCCATGTCAAACATTGAGAACTTTACATTGTTGAGCACTGGATTTTTTTCATTCCTTAATTATTTTGAGTTTGTTCTAGGATTCAGTCAATCTGCTTGGAAAGAGTTTGATCTTTCTGAGGTTGCTTTGAAGCTTTGGGAGCAGAGTCTAGTTTGCGGGTAATTTGGCTCCATTATGAGGCAATATCCTTTTGGCTATGGTACTCTCCCCAGGCCCAATGCATTATGAGGTTCCCTCACTCTGCTTGTTGGGAATATAAACTACTTCCAACCTTGCATGAGCTCCAAGAATTGTTCCACTTGCTTCTTTCAAGTGTTCTTTCCCCAGCCTCAGGTGGTTTCTTCACATTGCATACAATTATCAGTACTCAGCTGGAGACTTAATGAGAACTTGCTGCGGATCTCCAGAGATCTCCAGAGTTCTCGCTGTACAACTCTCTCCTCTCTGGTGCTCTGCCCTGTGAATTCCAGCCATCTTAAACTCCCTGAACAACCAGCTCTGTCTCTTCAACTCAGAGAATCTGCTAGTTCTGCCTAGGTTACCCCTCTATGCTCTGCAGCATGGAATTTCTCTCTAGGAAGTAAGCTGGTACAGTATTAGGACTCATCTTATTTTTCCTCCTACTTTTAGGGATCAGTGTCCTACTTGTTACTCAATATCTGAAAACAGTTAAGTCATATATTTTGCCTGGTTTTGTAATTGTTTTAGGCAGGAGGTTAAATCCAGTGCCTGTTACTCCACCTTGGCTAGCAGTGGAAGTCCCCTATTTCAATAGCCTCCTAGTTTTCCCCAGATATTCTCTCTCATTGTTCAAATTCAGTACACACTCATTGGATTGGTCTAGGAATATTTAGATAACAACTATAAAAAAGAATATTAAAAAACTTTCATATATCCCCTAGAGTAATAACTCTGGTTAGTGTTTTGTGTATATCATATTTCCTTTCAGTCTTCTTTCCATCTTTTGATTTTGCATGGTTTTTACATCACTCTTTGCCTTACTTGACCTTTTCCTAGCCCTTGACTCTAATGACCACGCCCCTCATTTTAAGAATTTTGTTTACTGTTAGCTTCCAGGAAATACCTCTCTCCTGGTTTTATTTCAACCCTTCCAAGCCCTAAGAATCCTCCCTCGCAATCTCCTTCACAAATTCCTCTTCCACCATGTACCCTTAAATATTGACTTCTTTCTACTTCTCTTCTCAGTCAATATCTACATTCTCCCTGAGTGACCTCATCTATTATCCATGATTTCAGTTGTAATTCATCTGCTTATGACTCACAAATTTATATTTCCAAATTTCTCTCCTCAGTACTCCAGATCTATATAGTCAATCGCCTAAGGTACATCTCTAGTTGGATATCTCACAATGTGTCCCAAATAGAACTCATTATCTTCCCCAACAACCTAATCTGTGTCCTGGTTTCGTCTCAGTGAATGGCTGTAACATCTACCTTTCTTCCCAAGCTAGAAATATAGAAGCCACGCTCAACCGTTCTTTCTGTCTTCTTCTTAATCTCCATACATTTAATGAAGGCACCTAATTCTTTTGTGTGTGTGTCTACCAGAATTTACAAATCTTTTATTTTTTTAAATTAATTTTTTATTGCAGTAACATTGCATTATAACATTATGTAACTTTCAGGTATACGTCATAATATATTTCAAATTCTGTGTAGATTACATCATGTTCTCCACCCAAAGACTAATTACAATCTATCACCACACACATGTGCCTAATTACTCCTTTCACCTTCCTCCCTCCTCCCTTCCCCTCTGGTAACCACTAATCCAGTCTCTGTTGCTATGTGTTTGTTTGTCATTGTTTTTATGTTCTACTTATGAGTGAGATCATATGGTATTTGACTTTCTCCCTCTGACTTATTTCACTTAGCTTAATACCCTCAAGTTCCATCCATGCTGTCACAAATGGCTGGATTTCATAATTTCTTATGGGTGAGTAGTATTCCATTGCATATATATACCACATCTTCTTTATCCATTCGTCCCTTGATGGGCACCTAGGTTGCTTCCAAGTCTTGGCTATTGTGAATAATGCTGTTATGAACATAGGAGTGCATGTACCATTATGCATTTGTGTGTTCAAGTTCTTTGGATACATACCCAGCAGTGGGATAGCTGGATCATATGGTAGATCGATTCTTAATGTTCTGAGGAAACTCCATACTGTTTTCCGTAGTGGCTGCACCAGTCTGAATGCCCACCTGCAGTGCACGAAGGTTCCTTTCTCTCCGCATCCTCTCCAACACTTATTGTTTCCTGTCTTGTTAATTATAGCCATTCTGATGGGTGTGAGGTGATATCTCATAGTTTTGATTTGCGTTTTCCTGATAGTTAATGATGTTGAACATCTTTTCATATGCCTGTTGGGAGGCACGTAATTCTTGACCAGTTTATCTCCTAAATATCTCTTTTCTTCAAACACATGCCCTGGTTTTCCCACATTCCTGTTGTTCACATCTTTGTTAGCTCTCACTTAAACTATTGCAACAGCCTCTTATCTGGTCTCCAGATAAATGCAGGATGCACTGTGGTCTTTACAAAACACCAATTAGATGACGTCACTCTCTTGTTTAAAGTACTCTAATGGTTCCCCATCACTTACGGGTTAAAATCCAAAACTTTTAGCTTAGTATGTACAAAGCTCTTCATAGTCTGCCTCTAAACTCTCTTTTCAGCCTGACCTCCTGCTCCTCCCAGATGTATTATCCCCAAATGCAGCATCCCTTCTGCCTTTTTACGTGCTCTTCCTTCTGCCTGGAAAGTCCTTCCCCATCTTCCCTGCTTGACAAATGCCTTCTCATATTTTAAGATAAAGTTTGAATGACCACTATTTCAGTGAATCTTTCCCTGAAATCCCTCAAGAAGGACATTCTCTCATTCCTCTCATGCCCTGGCAGTTCCTTCTCTCAACCATTACTACACTTGTCACGGTAGCCTGTGGTTGTACATTTACATCTGTTTTTCCTACTAGACTGGGTACTCTTCAAAAACAGTGGCCATCATATTCTGTTGTGTACTTACCTCTCTAACGAGGGCTCAGTATAATCGTACCCAGTGCTCAGTAAGTGTTCAATAAGTGTACACGCAATAGTGCTCACTAAGTGTTTGTATAATACTTGGTGTCTGACTGGGGTCCATAATAAGCTTTGGAGGGCCCTTTGAGTTCTGTAATATTGTATGTGAAATTGTATGCTTTGAGGGTATTTTCCTGGAGAGAAGATCCATTCTAATTACTAGAGTTTCAGAGGGGGCCTCGATTTGATACCAAACCTCTTAATCTCAGGTTTGTGTGCCTGACATGCAGTAAGCCAATCACTGAGCCATTGGTGGTTGGAGACAGAGAAAGGTTTATTCGAATTGGCCAAAACAAGAAGGCAGGAGGATAGGTTCTCTCAAATCTGCCTTAATAATAGAAGAAAGCAGGATTTTTTTTTTGAGGAAGATTAGCCCTGAGCTAACATCTGCTTCCAATCCTTCTCTTTTTGATGAGGAAGAGTGGCCCTGAGCTAACACCCGTGCCCATCTTCCTCTACTTTATTTGTGGGACGCCTGTCATAGCATGGATGACAAGCGGTGCTAGGTCCACACCTGGGATCCGAACCAGCGAACCCCAAGCTGCCAAAGCGGAATGTGCGAACTTACTGCTGCAACATCAGGTCAGCCCCAGCAGGAAGTTTTATAGAGTTAAAGGATGTGGCAGGAAGATTTTCAGAGAAACAAAGGGGTAATCCATGTTTCTTTCACCCCTGATAAACCCCTGCGCAATCTGACTTTTGAACATCAGTGGCAGCTGGACGCTGGTTGTCTGGTGATCCTTGAAGGCCTTTTTTATCTTTGGTAAAACAAGCTCATAAATCCTTGTGACCCTCAGGTTAAACAGAAAACAAATTAACAAGATCAACTTCGTTTCGTCTAGGTCTGTGTTGGGAACGAGGTGGAAAGGTAGTCATGTTCTTATTGAATATGTATGGTAACCCTCAGGTACCCGGCTTCAGATTCACCTTCAGGAGAAAGTATAGCCAGGAAGTTGTTTTTAGAAACCGGAAGCTCAGTCAGAGCCCATGCTCCACCCTGGGTATGGGGTGACTTTCCACTGCTGCTGATGTCGCTCAGTCCTGTGATGAGGAGAGAGCTGGAGGGCGGGGTGTGCCACAGCTCTCCACTACGGGTGAGAACATTCAAAAGGATGAATTCTCAAAGCCTGGGACCCTCTTCTCTCTTTCTCTTTCTGTCTGTCTTTCTCTTTCATACTCATGGGCATACATACCTGGATGAATGCAAACTTGAAATTTCAAACACACACACACCCCTCTGCATGCACGCAAATATGCACACACACAAACACACAGCCAGCCATACACATACACATTCATCTGCATGCACACAGATAAACTTGCACACACAAACCGGCCACATACAAATATGTCCTCTGGGTCACACACAGCCTCGCCCATGAATGCTCCGTATGTAACCACACACATATGCACAGCCATGCATGTGAGAATCACACAGCCTGGCTCCCGCCCTCCCTCCTGTAGAGAGCGAGTGCTGCCCCTGGCATCAGGCCCAGGGAGACAGCCGAGTGGAGCCATCTGTCAGGCTGAGGTTCCTGCGCCGCCCATCCTGCCTGAGCTCAGACAGTCGGCATGCCGGGCATGCAGCCTCGCTATTCTCTCTGGCTGAATCATGCTGAGTGAGCTGGCCTGGCCAGAGTTTATCAAATCGGAACAGAATTTTGGCAAAACAGATGACTTGCGAGCTTGGCATTTGTAGGCCTGGGAGGTAGAGACCTGTAAGGAGAGGAAGGAGGAGTGGACGGAGGTGAGGAAAGTGGATAATTTGCTTCTTGATACACTGAGAGATGATGGAGAACTGAGTACAAGAGGCAGCATGACAGGAGGACTTCAGTACTGGATATAAAGTAAAAAAAACCTGATTCAAATTCCAACTCTGGCACTTAATAACTATGCAACTTGGAACGTGTTCATTTACCTCTTTGAGCCTTGGTTTCTTCTACAAAATTGACCTCATAAGATCATCTAACTCATAGGTTGATGACAAAGTTTTATGAGCTAGGACTTATCAATTAGCACAGTGCCTTGGCACATAGTAGGACTTAATAGATGGTAGCCATTATAGTCAGAGACCATGAAATTCGCAGAACAGGTAGACCAGCTAGCCCAGCCTGACCAGCCCTTTTAACTCACCATCCCGTCCCCAGCGGGCAGCCAGCCTGGGCGCCTAACGTGGCATCCAGTCTGCATCTGAAAACCAAATGCTTTGATCCGCCCTTCACTCCACCAGCTTCTTGTGGGGCTTCCTACTGTTCCTCACACTCCTCTCTTGAATCTGAGGATCGGCATTGCCTCTATGATACCAGTCTTCACCTCTGCACAAGCCCTCAGCCTGCTTCTGCTTCTGGCTGCTCAGTCCAGGCGCCTTCCACCACCCCATTATCTGATTTGAGGAATAGTAATAAAAACAATAGCAATACATGGAATTGATTAAGCCCTCATTGTGTGCCAGAGCAAATCTAATTTAACCCTCACAACAACCTTATGAAGTAAATACTATTATTAACCCCATTCTACAACTGAAGACACTGAGGTACTGAAAGATTAAGTAATCGGCCCAATGTAAGACGTCGACGGTAAGTCACACTATCGTCTCATGTACTGCTAGGAGACACTGGCGATTAAGCCATGTTACAACGCTAAGATGCTTTGATGCAGAGATGTTCAAAATAAGGGGCGAAGGGTGGGGAAAGTATGTTACAGAATCAATGAAATACAGTAGTTGTACTGGAGCCAGGATTTGACCTCGGAAATTCTGTCTGACTCAAGGGCCTGCACCACACTGGACTGTCCTCAAACTCACATTTATTGAGCACGCTCTGGAACAGACATCGTGCTAAATTCTTAATATGTGTTACATTACCTCATTCAGACCTCATTAACCATCCCATGAGGTAGGTACTTTTCTCCACTTTGTTTTACAAACAAGGAAATGAAAGCTCTGAGAAGTTATACAATTTGTCCAAGCTATCATCATAAGTCATGAAACTGAGATTCAAAGCCAGGCCTGCCTGACCCCAGAATCTTTGCTCTTAACCGTCATGCAATCAGATACGTTCTCTCGGCCTGGATGTTTGTTCCCAGAGTTTCCTCCAAGGTCTCCTCAGACCAGCTCCAGGACTGAGCCACAGCTGTTGCCCTGGTGATTTCCAACCTTAGACTGGGTTTTGTTGTAGGTGGGTGGTGAGCGGGTAGGGGCACTATCCTGGAATGGAGTGCAGAAAATTGGGCTTCTCATGCCGTTCTGTCTCTGGGCTGAGTGACCTCTCAGCAGGCACTTCTTGCACTGGGCCTCAGTTACTCCATTGGTCACAGGGGGAGAATAATCCTACTCCTGGTACCTGCCAAAATTAGTATACTCTTCTCTGAGACAGAAAAGTCTTTCATTTCCTTCAGAGCTCAGAGGTTAAGAGCCTGCCCTCTTAACCACTAATGATGGTTCTGTCTGTCCTTTCCCTCACTTTTAGTCAATACGATTTGGATGAGGTTGACCCCATCTCCCAAATCCAAAGGTAGGCATGTGACTTAGGCCTTTTCAATCAGAGTCACCATGATTGGTTCAGTGAGGGACAAGTGAGTCAGTTAAAACCATGGAGAATTATCCCTGGGGCTTTTGCTGGAACCATTGGAATAAGAAGCTCTATTTTTGCTGTGACGAGATGCAAACTTGGAGCTGTGAGGGGCTTTCACATAGAAGAAGAATGCCTGAGGATGCAGCCACTGAAGAGCAAGTTATGGAGAGAGACCTAAGCTTGATGATGACAGTGTTGGGAGCCCTTGGATCTATTTATTTATTTATTTATTTATTTATTTAAAGATTGGCACCTGAGCTAACATCCGTTGCCAGTCTTTCTTCTTCTTCTTCTCCCTGAAGCCCCTCAGTTCATAGTTGTATATTCTAGTTGTGGGTCCTTCTAGTTGTGGCATGTGAGATGCCGCCTCAGCATGGCTTGATGAGTGCTGCCATGTCCGCACCCAGGATCTGAATGGGTGAAACCCTGAGCCACCGAAGCAGAGCACGCAAACCTAACTTCTTGGCCACAGGCCGGCCCCTGAGCCCTTGGATCTAGATTCAGCTATTCCTGAAGCTAGAGATAATCTGACTACGACCAATAAATTCTGTCCCCTATGCACATGTCCTTTTCCTCTTAAGCTAGTTTGAATTGTGTCTCTGTAATGTATAATTAAGACACTAATGCAACCTCAACTTGTTTATGAACTTCAAGAGGACGAAGGCCTGATCTTTTGAGCTTTACATCCCCTCGGGGCCTGGCAGACCACCTGGTGAGATACAGGGCCCTCGAGAAGGGGTGTTGATGATTGACGGGTGGATGCTCAATTCATTCAGGGCTGCTCCTCCTGAGTACCCACAACGAACTAAGCACTGGGATCACCAGGATTAATTAGACATAGTCCTTGCCCTCATGGAGTTCTGAGTTTAGTAAAGGAGGAGGTATGAAAACAAACAGTTTATAACATAACTGGAGCTATAATAGAAATCTAAACATGTTTTTGTGGGATCCCAAAGGGTTGGAGGTTTTGGGAGATGTGATCTGGGAAGGCTTCTCAGAGGAGGCGATGTCTGAGTCGAGGTTTTGCGAGAACAGATAGACATACATAGGCAGAGAAGTGGGAGTGAGGGGAAGGTATTCTGGGGATAGGGTATTCCAGGCCGAGAGAACAAGATTATATATAATTATAAAGTTTATAAGAGTATCACCGTCTCCTCTTCCTCTGGCTTCTTTACATACTCTTTCCTCTTTCTATTTCTCTCCCTCACCTAGTTATAGAACCATCATCAGTGGTTAAGTGAGCAAGCTCCAAGCTCTGAAAGATTTTGGTTCTGCCACTTACTACCCAAATGACCTTGGGCAAAGTCATTTACATCTTACAAGTAAGAACAATAGTTTTATTTGCTTCATAAGATTGTTGAGAAGGTTAAATGAAATTACAACTTTAAGGAGTGGCCCTGGCAAAAGGTAATGCTCGAGACGTGTTAGCTGCGATGATTTTTATTGTCATAGTTAAGAACCTTCAAGCACCAAGGAACAGAAAACCTAACTCAAACTGGCGTGAACAGTAAGGAGATTCTTCCTCTCCTATAATGGGGAGTCTTGGAGTAGGGCAGCCTCCAGGCATGGGATAATCAGGGCTCTGACTCCATTTCTCTGCACTTCTCCCAGCTCTGCCCTCTTCTTTGTGTTGGCTTTGTCTGCAGGCTGGCTTCCCTCATTGTCTAGAGATGGCCGTGTCACCATGTCTTGAGCAACTGTGACAACATGCTTCCTTGTTCACATCCATCACGACAGAGGAAAAAACGTCCTCTCCCGAACAGAGATATAAATCCCTCCTTTCAATCTATTTCGGCCGGTTTAGGTTATGTGCCTGCCCCTGGACCAACAATAGTGACCAGGGGGATTCCCTGGGTGAATGGGCTTAAGCCTGGCTTCCTGAACCAGTCACTGCTAAGTCAGGTTGGGCTGCCAGGATTGGCTTAGACTAATTGGGATCCACTTTTGGAGCTGGAGATGGAGTCCAGCTTTCTCCTGGTTGCATGTCTGTGTCTTGGCAAGCGGGGAAGGGTTCTATTAGAGAGAAGGGAGGACTATCTGGATGTTGGCTCAACAACCAACAGCATCCTCTGTGAAGATAACTATTTCATCTTTTGCATGCTGGTTCACATGGGTCTTTTTGGGCCTTGGCTCAAATGGTTCCTTACCAGTGAGGTCTTCCTCGACCGTGAGATGATTTACTTAAATATCACACACACTCCTGCCTCTCTCCTCCACTTCCTCTCGCCCTCACTCTGCACTAGTTTGATTTAAAGCACTTAATCACCACCTGACCCAACATACACTTTTGCTTTACTTGTTTATTGTGTCTCCTCCCTTTAGAATACAAACTCCACGAAAATAAAGGTTTTGATTTGTTCAATGCTGTACCTCTAGCACTTAGAAAAGTCCTGCCCCGTAGTAGGCACACAATAACAATTTGTTGAATGAATAAATGATTTTGCCCAGAGCCACACTTCTCTGACCTACCTCAGAGGCTATCACCTGCTGTGGGGCCTGGGAATGGTTGCAGCTTCCACAGGTCCTGCTTTTCTTCTCTCCCTGTTCTCCATCTACTGCCCCCTCATCTGTCTCCATTCCCTTTAATGGCCATCTGTCGCGTAGGCTGATGTTCGTAATCTTGCTTTCTTTCTACACAGTATTGATTGTGTCTCCTTCCTTTTCAAGCTAATGATCACCTCTTATTCTCTACATCAAAACATTAAATATTTTGTGTTCAAATAAAACTAGAAAATCTGAGTGGCCCTTCCATCTTGCAAAGATTTAAGACATAGAATCTCATTTTTGGGGGGAACTACATGCATAGATGTTTTTATACATGTGTTCAAGAAATCTGTCTGGAGTGTTTCCCATAGGTCCGTCCGAGTCTGCCATTCCATGGCTTCCCAACTTTGTATGTGTTTATATTACTTGTTTAAAGTAAAAAGTGGAAGTCTTTCCATCTTCTCTAATCTTGCTCCCCGGAGGTAACTACTGTTAATAGATTAGTGTGTATTCTCCAGACCGTTTCTCTGCATACATGGCATGTCCACCAGAATTTCAGTCCCTTCTCTGTGATGCAAGTTGTTGCCAGGGAGCAGCTACCTGGGCAGGGATTATGTTTTCCAGCCATCTTTGCGTCCAGGTGCCGCCATGTCTCTAATTTTTGCCAGTAGAATGTGAGCAAAAGTGACATGTGTCATTTGTGGGCCAAAGCTTTCCGGAAGTGAGTGTGACCCTCCCACACGCTGTTCTCCTCCTGCGGGCTGAAGCCCTGGGGGGCGGCAGAACCACAAGATGAAAGGACTCCGGGTCTTTGAATCACTGAGGGGAAAAGGGCCACCTGCACACCACCTTGAACTTATGTGGGTGAGAAATGAACTATTACACTTGAGTGTCTATACATTTTGGGGTTTATGTGTTGCAGCAGCTAGCGGTACCTAATTAATATAGCATACACAAACACAAGCCATTCTATGTTACATTATGTTCACCTGTGCAAATTTTTTAAAAAATGGGATTATGCATTCCACCGTGATGCTATTTGGCTTTTACAGCTGAGAGAGGGCATCTAAGAGATACGCACAGGAGGTGGACGAGCTAGCACTGGAACCTGGACCTTATAGTCCCAAAGCCTGTGTTCTTGTAAGTAGCCTCATACTGGCTATAAACCGGGCTTAACCTTCTCTTTGATGATGCTACCATGGAAGAAGGTGTTATTTGTTAGGCTGCTTTGATGACTCAGAACAGCTGCATTCCTCTTTGAGGTGCAGGGTGGGTAACCCAGGTAGGCTCTGCCCACCCAGAAGACTGTGGCTTTCTGCCTTCCTCAGTTCAAGGGTTTCTCAGAGAAGGAACCTTCAGAATAATCATATTTCTCAGAATACATAGTTTGATTTGACAAGCACAGGCTATAAAGACTGCCCAAGGGGCGGGGGGTACGGGGTTGTGGTCAACAGCACTGGAGAGGGGAAGAGCCGGGGCTGAAAGCTTCATTCTCCAGTCCAACATGAACACCCCCCCAGACCCTCAGAGTTTCCAACTAGTGAGTTTATATCTCTGGAGAGGGCTCTCTCCTCTAGGTCCCAAACGCCACCAGAAAGTGAGCTGTCGAAAGCCAGATGGCCTCAGCACTCACAGGCTTCCAGGAAACCTCGACAGTTCTAAGAAGCCCCTGTTTCCTGCTTCACATCCAGAGCCTGGGTGGGGGAAGGCAGGGAGGCCATCGCTCACTGCTCCCTCCACCCCTGAACCTTGCCCTTGGGAATACCTCTGTGTGCACAGCTGCTCACAGAAGAAGCGTGGGTAGCAGGATGGGGTGGGCAGGGAGGCCCCTCAGCTCATCCAGACGGTGGGATCCCCCACTTCTCTGGGGCACCCTCCACGCCCATTTCTCCTGGCTTAGCATCATTTTATCAACCCTGAGCTAAAGACAGGCCCAGAGGTGAGCCAAAGCAACTGATAACTCAAAAGGTATTTCATTGTGCTTGTGAAATTTAATAAATCAATATTTCCCAGTATGGGTGCCATATAGCCTTAGTGGGACCCAAAATGATTTAAGGTTTCCACGTAAACACCAGCATCAAATAATATTTAATTATTCCCTTTCCCACCTCTTTCCAACACATCAAAAAGAATGTCTCTGTTAGGTGCTGATAGGTCTTTGACACTACTAGTTAATGTTACTCCAATACTAGTGAGACTCATCAGGAAAAAAGAGAGAGAAGGCACAAATAATGTTAGAAATAAAAATAGGGTCATAACAATTGATATTAAAAAAATATACCAGTAATAAACATCTTCTAATGTAATGTTTTTGGTTTTTCTTGAGGAAGATTTGCCCTGAGCTAACATCCGTGCCCATCTTCCTCTACTTTATACGTGGGGCACCTGCCACAGCATGGCTCTACAAGCGGTGCCATGTCCACACCCGGAATCCGAACCCCGGATTCTGTGAACCCGGGCTGCTGAAGCGGAGCTCACAAACTTAACCACTGCACCACTGGGCCAGCCCCTAAGGTAATGTAATTTTTTTTTTTAAAAAAAGGTAATCTTTGCAAAAGCAACACAATGTTATGCATCTAGAAACAAATCTAACAGAAGGTTATGCCCCTGGTCTTTATCAAGAAAATTGTAAAATGTTAATGAAAAACATAAAATAAAACCTAAACAAATGAAGAGATATAGAATGGATAGGAAGAAGACAATTTTTTTTTTTTTTAAAGATTGGCGCCTGGGCTAACAACTGTTGCCAATCTTCCTTTTTCTTTTTTTTAAGGATTGGCACCTGGGCTAACAACTGTTGCCAATCTTTTTTTTTTTCTGCTTTATCTCACCAAACCCCCCCCCCCCCCCCCCCAGTACACAGTTGTATATCTTAGTTACAGGTCCTTCTAGTTGTGGGATGTGGGACGAGCCGAACCCTGGGCCGCCGCAGCGGAGCGCGCGAACTTAACCGCTCGGCCACAGAGCCGGCCCCGAACACTCAATATTTTAAAGATGTCAGTTCTTCCAAATTATTCTAGAAATTTGTGTCACCCCAATCAGTATTCTGACAGGGTTTGTGTGTGTGTGTGTGTGCGTGTGTGTGAAATTTTTGTAGCTGATTCTAAAGTGTATTTAGAAGAGCAAAGAGGGCTGCTATCTTATAGAAAGTGATCAAGAAAGGCCTTTCTGAGAGATGATTGTGAGGAGTGAAGTGTCCCAGGCAGGTTGAGCCAAGGCTCTGAGGCTGCAGCTGGCTTAGAATGTTTGTGAACCGTGAGGGGTTCAGTGTGGCTGGAGTGGACTGAATGAATGGCAGAAGTGAGGTCAGAGAAGTATCCAGGGGCCAGGCTATGTGGTCCTTGGAGGCTGTGGTAGGAGCTCTGGAATGAACTCCGAGATGGAAAGCCATTGGAAGTTTTTGAGCAATGAGTGACACAATCTGATTTAAACATTTTAAAGATTTTGAAGGGATTGGATATATTAAGTAAACCTGTTTTCAGGTGGTATGGAAATGCAGTAAAAACTGTGAAGAGGGTACATGAATTAATGAATGAAATTTTGGAAATTCTGTCTTAAGTAATTCCTTGGGTCACAGATTTGGTCTTTCTAATTCTGCTCAGTCCAAGAAGAATGGGAAAAGGAATCTGTGTTTTTGGAGCCCACACTGACAAACGTGCAGGAGGGCCAGGCCAGGCCCCAGCCTGCTTCCAGCTCCTTTGGCTCATGCCTGATGTCCCAGGGAATCTCCCCCAGGCTGGGCCTCTGATTACAGTCTCCCAGGGAGCCGGTCCAAAAAGCAGAGACTCTGTCCAGCTCCTGAAAAACATCACTGACTTGCAGGCTGATGGGGCTTAAAGAAGGCCAGAGGGGAAAGGGACTCGAGAGAGAGCAATAAAAATAATAAATTATAATACAACTATCATGTCCCTCAGGGAACTCACTACCTTCTCTAAACAACTATTCCTTCTCTGGTGTTCCTAGTCCAGTGAATGGCAACGCCATTAATCATTCAGTCAGTCAACAAATAGTACTTAAGCATGTGCTGTCAGTATTGGATTCACTGTATGAGCAAAATAGATATAGTCACTAACCAAATCTTACAGTCTAATGTGGGGAGAAGGACAATAAAAAATAAAGAAATAGCTTGTTACAAAATGCTTAGTGCTGTGAAGGAACCAAATAAGGTGATGTGATAACAGCAAGGGTACTTTAGATGGCGGGAGGGCCAAATGTGTGGCCCACTGCTTTTTCTTTGTAAATAAGGTTTTATTGGAACATAGTAATGGTCATTTGTTTATGTATTGTCTATGTTGATTTCATGGTACAACGGCAGAGTTGAGCAGCTGCAAGAGACCACATGGCTTTCGAAGCCTAGGAAAGTTACTACCTGGCCCTTTACAGAAAAAGTCTGCCTGCCCCTGTGATAGAGGATAATGGAGGAGTCTCTCTCCTACTGATGTCTGATAGAGTTTTCCACAATAATGGAAATGTTCTGAGTCTGTGCCGTCCAATATGGCAGCCACTTACCACGTGTGGCTATTGAGTACTTGAAATGTGGCTAGTACCTAAGGAACTTAAATTTTACTTTATTTCATATTACTTATTTTAAATTTAAATTTTAAACAGCCACATGTGGCTAGTGGCTACCATGTTGGACAGCATAGCTCTATACAATGACTCAGGTCAGAAATACAGAAGTCTTTCCTGAGCCCTCATCTGTTCCTCATGCTTCTGCTAAAATACCACTTAAAGTCTCAATAAGCAATCAAAGCCCAAATCAAAATGCATGTTCACAATAATTGCAGTTGTATAGATGTGTGTATAACGATACACAGAAGTATGCATCTAATACTTGAAAGCTACTACTATTATTACTAGTTACTTTATTAAATGGGGAAGTATGGTGGGTGATTTTACTTTGTTCTTTCAAGGTTGTCATTAGTACTATCGAATCATTATATTTATTAAAAGTCTGAGCATAGGCTGTGCTTGGTTCTTTTGGTTGTCTGGAATGAAGAATCATTCAATTTTTCTCAAGTAATTTGTCTAATGTGTGTGTGAGAGAGAGAGATGAAAAGGGAGATGAACTTCTCATTGACTCTAAGGAGAGGACCCCTATCGCAGTGCGGCTGAGCCATAAGTCTGGAAGGTTGCTCTGAGTCTAAAGAGGCTCAAGGGACCTTAACAACAGGGTTTCCGTGGACCGTCACTGCCCTGGTCTACGAGTGTGGCTCAGTGACTCTGCACATCGACATGTCTGCTCCATTTCTCAGTACTGTCTCCGCTCATAGTTTCTGATCCTTCATAATTTCTGTTTCCTTACAACTTTTGGCTGCCCGTCATGGTTGCCCCTGGTTCTCTCTAAATCATAAGCCTTAAGCATCTGCTCCTTGTCCTGCAATGCCTCATTCTCTCAGCATTTCTCTGTTTAAATTCCCAAGTGAGGAGCTATGGTTATCCCAGCTCCTCTGGTGCCATTCCATGTTGTAGGTCCTTGGCCAGCCTGTGGATTTGTTACACTTGGGCTCAGCTTTCCACTTCCACCTGCCCAGGCAGTCATAGCCAAAGGGAGGTGGGGTCAACATGATAGAAGCAGGGCTCCCCCTGCCTGCAGGGACAATGGGCAGAGGGACAGTGAGTATAACAGTTGAGTGAACGGACATGTTGAATATCATCCTAAAATGCCTGCACTAGCTGGGACCATCTGTAGGTGCCCAAATTTGTGATACAATGATTCTCCCATGAGGCTTTTGCCCTGGGGGGCTGGGTCTGTGACCTGAATTGACTTTCTTTGCAGCCAGAAGTTCCCAGAGGGCTGCTTGCTTGGGGAAAACCTGTTTCTCTCTCTCCTCCCCTCCCCCCAACTCAGACTTCCCCTATCCCTTCATTTTAAAGATTTCATTTTTTTCCTTTTTCTCCCCAAAGCCCCCCTGTACATAGTTGTATATTCTTCGTTGTGGGTCCTTCTAGTTGTGGCATATGGGACGCTGCCTCAGCATGGCTTGATGAGCAGTGCCATGTCTGCGCCCAGGATTCAAACCAATGAAACACTGGGCCACCTGCAGCGGAGCGCGCGAACTTAACCACTCGGCCACGGGGCCAGCCCCTCCCTTCATTTTAAAAATGCTTCAGCAAGGGAGGAAAGGACAACGCTTCCCACATGTGGTTCTCAGCTACAGAGAGAAGCTATTGTGCCTTGAGAGGAAGCCTGCTGCAGACGCCGCTGGAGAATTTCTGATTTTCTACTTTGGGCCTTAGTAATTCAGGGATGGTGTGGCCAGAGGCTGAGGGGATAAGTTTGCAGTTTCACCCCTAACAGCGTTGGCTTGGGCTCCGAAGCTTCGGCCACCTCTGATGCAGAGCCGAGTTAAGGAATTAGATCTGCTGCCTCCCAAATCTGGCAGGGACGGCAATGGGCGGCGGCTGTGCAGGCCTGGGAATCGCCTAGGCAGAGTGGGCTTCATTTGGCCATATGGGGGCAGAGGGTAGGGAGGCCTGGAAATTTTCCATTCCCAGCATGCCTTCCCCAGCTGCTTTGAAAGCCTAAGGTAAGCCAGCAAACCTCCCCTTTGCCTTTGGAGGCTTTGGTCCCAATTAAAATGCAATTCCCTATACTGCCCAAGACTGTCCTCATAGCTGACCTCGGTCCCGTGGGCTTTATGGAATACTGAGTTTCACATCCCTTTCTCTTATCTGGTTTGGAAAGGGAGATAGCAGGAACAGTGGGAACCTAAGGGGGTGTGTGTGTGTGTCTGTGTCTGTGTCTGTGTCTGTGTTGGAGGTAGGTGTGGGAGGTAGAATTGAAAGAAGAAACATGTCCAGAACTGGGGCTAGGGTCCTACCGAATGCAGATTATAACAGAGCCCTACCTCTAATAAAGATCTGGGTCTAATCCTGGCTGTGCCACAAACTCTCTGTGCCCTTAGGTAAGTTGCTTGATCTCTCTGGGCCTCAGTTTCCTCATCTGTAAAATGAAGAAGTTGGGTGAGGAAGTCTCTAAGGGCCTTTCCAGTTCTGAATTGCTGGACCAGAAACAAGTGCCTTCTGGAGGAGAGCCAGTGAGAGGAGGAAGTTTCCACTGGAATCTCTTCTTCTGGGCTTTGAAATAGCATGAGCAGCAGCAGTGGCTCATGCCCAGAAAGTAGGAGAGGGGGGAAGGTCTCACAGCTAAGCTCAGACTGCTGCAGCTTCCACCCCAAATTCCAGCCCCTGCCAGCTTCACCGCCACTCCAACTGGAAAAATCTGTCCCTCCTTCAAGACGCTTTACTTCTGTCTTCTAGAAAATTGTCTTACTAACTCTAAAAATCTACAATGTCTACAATGTGAAGGGTGCTCTCTGGAGTTATCCAAAACACATCCTGCACAGTCTTAAGCAGCGTCCTCCCACGCCATCACACGCTCTGCCACAGGCAGGGTGCAGGCTCGGGAGACATTGGGTACCATAACAACCATGCTGCAGAGCAGTGGTTCACGAAGTGCTGGGCCCCACCCCAGAGTTTCTGATTCAGTGGGTCTGGAGTGGACCCTGAAAATTTGCATTTATAACAAGTTCTCAGGTGATGTTGATGCTGCTTTACTGGGGACCACACTTGGAGAACCTCCACTAGAGTATTAAAGCAGAAAGGGGTCTTAGAGGGAAAGCCCCCCCGACCCCCACATCGTTTCTTACAGATTAGGAAGCTGAGGGAAAGTGAGTTGTCAAGATGTTGGAACTGTGACCAGATTTCTCATCCAGTCCTCTTTCTACTCCATCATCTTGCTGTTGCCTGGATAGTGATATTGATGGAAAATCCAGCATCCTCCTCAGCCTCCCTGGAGATCTTTCAGGAGAGGTAAGGCTGAGTTAGGGCTTCCTGGAGGCAGGGGGAAGGACCTACAAGCCTCTAGAAGGATTTGACAAATTTTTTTCTCAATCTCAGGCTGCACCCACAGGAGTGAAGCCTGAACTCATTAAGGGACCCTAGTAGGGCATGTGGCGGCAGCTCCCTCCTCCCAGCACAGAGGGGAAGGCCTTAGCAGGGACTGCCAGTTCCGAAGCAACTGTGTGAAGCTGTGGCTTCCTGCTCCAGCTCTGTCACCTCTTGCTGACCTCAACTGAATTGTTTAGCATCAAGGTCCCAAACTTTGTGTTCCATCCCTGAATTCCAAATCTAGTTTCTCTATGAGGCACTAATCCTGCTTCTGCTTCAACACCTTCAGTGAGCAGAAACTCATGCCTTCCCAGGCATCCTCTAACTTCGGATAAGTACCCAGTCTTAATTGGAGAATTTCTGTTTTCCAAGGATTCGTGCATTGATGCCCAAGGTTTTCCTAAGGCCCAAGCACTTAGTCTTCCCAAGCCCAGAAGGGCTCCCTCACGCCTATCAACTAATTGGGTGATCAACAAATATTTGTTAAGCAAATGAAATGGGGTAGGGATGGGCGGGCAGAGTCAAACTGAGCAGAAGACTGGCTGTAGCAGCAGCTACTTATCATTGCAGACCAGTCAGCCTTGACACAGCCTCTAAGGCCTTGTGTGGTCCAGCCACTGCCTACCTCTCCAATCTCATCTAACACTACTTTCCCTCATACTTATTACTTTTGTAACTGTATTTATCTGTGTGATTGTTTGAATCATGTCTGTCTCTCCCACCAGATTGGAAGGCCTAGGAGGAAGGGACAGTATCTGTTTTGCTCACCAATGTGTCCCTAGCACTTAGCAATGTGCCTATTACATAGTATGTGCTCAATAAATATTGTAAAAGGAAGGGATTGCCGACTCTGTGGCAGGCCTTGCTGAGCCCTCTTAAGTCCTTGTTTGAATAGGCAGAATATATGTAAATAGATCATTTGGCTTAGACACTGAGGATAATACTCCAAGAGAGGGCCTATTTCCAAAAAAATATTGGATGGATGTTAGGGTAAAGGCTAAGTTGCTATAACAGAGGGGCCCAAATCATGATGACTTAAAGAAAATAGAAAACCCCAAGGTAAGCAAGCCAGAGTGGCAGAGCGCTTCTCATCCACACAGTTCTTGAGGGTCCCAAGCCCCTTCCATCTTATTGTTCTGCCATCCTTAATGCCATTGTCTTCATCTGCATGGTCAAAGATGGGCCACGCATGACCCATCCATGTTTTAGTTTGCTAGAAGGGGATAGAGTCGAAGTCCAGAGCAAGTGACTTTTTTAAACAAATGGGGCAAAGTCGCATCCTTTACATCCACTTGCAGTCCATTGGTGATAACTTAGTCACAAGGCCACATCTAGCTGCAAACTAGCTAGAAAATAGGTGGCCGTTTGCCTAGCTCACCCTCTCTTACAGTGAAAGAGGGGAGAATGGACCTGGGAGGATGGCTGCCAGTCTCTGTCACAAGCAGTCTTACAATAGTAAGTAACCATTACTCAGGAGATGTAATCTTAACCCACGTTGTTAGGTCCAAGGCACTAAATCCCACCAATTAATTGCCAGAAAAAATTTTCTTTAGGGATTTTCCCAGTTATTTCTGAGAATGTTTCAGGGTGCTTTTCCGTATGTGTTCAAGAAGAGATCTCTCCTCAATTTGGCAATATATTTCCAAATTACAAATGCTCATACCCTTTGACCCAGCAAGTCCACTTCTTGGAATTTCTCCAATAGATATATTTATCCACAGTAGGAAATGAAATATGCACTCTTGGTGAAAGGAAGAGAGTAAATAAAATATGACGTCCCCATACAATGGAATACCACCTAACTATTTTTTAAAAATGAGGAAGCTGTTTATGTACTGCTATGTAAAGATCTCCAAGGGATATCATGAAATGAATAAAACAGATGCAGAACAGTAAGTCGACTATGCTCCCATTTTTATAGAATAAACAAGAATATATGTATCGTGTGTTTTATATTTGCTTTTGTATTCATAGGCTCTCCCTGGAAGAGTTTAAACAAAACCAGCAGCAAGTGTGGGGGCATCTGGTTGAGTGGATGTCTGGGGTGTGTACTTTTCACACTTTTTCATTTAGGATCACGTGAGTATATTTTGTATTAAAAAAAGAAGAAAGGAAGGAAGGAAGAAAAGAGAGGAAAGGGAGGAGAGGAGACGTGAGGAGAGATGAGCAGAAGAAAGGAAGGAAAAAAGGCAGAAAGAAAGGGAAGAAGGAAGAAAAAAGAGGGAAGGAAGAGGAGAGAGGGAATTCTTCCTGCTTTTTCTGCTCTGGCCTTCTCTCCACACAGCCACACTGCTGCCTCTGCTGTGATGATCCTTGAGGTCCCTGCTCCATGGGCCCAGCTGTCCTCGGCGGGCAATGACTGTTGACAGTATTTGGGTTTCACGTAGGCACTGCTCTCCTTTTGGCTTCTCTGGCCCAAGTGTGAGACAAGACATTCTCTTTAATGTCACATACCCAGCAGAGACCAGCCATAATGTTTAAAAAGAAGTGACAAATGATTCCAGAATAAAGA